>NC_064623.1:232602189-232909341 GCF_023898315.1 Schistocerca nitens | reverse complement strand
CTGCATGGCACAGGCGAAATCTCTAACTTGGCGGGAGACGCTGTTCCCTACGCATCTTTACGTGCTCACTGTTCACTCAGAACTGAAAAGAGCGACTCGACACGATCGACGGGCATACTAGAGACACTGTGACACTGTGCAAACCTCTACCGGATTTCCTCAGTGGTTTTCATTTCGCGACCGATCCAAGTCTACTTTCTGGACAACCCTCGTATAAGAAGAGCTAAAGAATGGACTCGCAAAACCTATATCCCTAACTTCGGTTTGCTGAAAAATCCTTGAACGTATTCTCAGTTCTAATATAATAAACCTTCTTGAGATTGAGAAGTATATGTCCACGAATCAGAACAGTTTTAGAAAACCGCTCATGCGGAACAGCTTGTCCTTCGTGTATTCTGTGTGTGTGTGTGTGTGTGTGTGTGTATGTGTGTAACCGAGGACCTTACTACGATAGAGATGCTTCGCCCCGTCGTAGCCCTCAGTGGTTCAGAACCCCACAACTGGCCACAGCAGTCCACCCACCCCACCGCCGCCCCACACCGAACCCAGGGTTATTGTGCGGTTTGGCCCCTAGAAGACGCCCCCCCCCCCTCTGGGAACATCTGATACTAGACGAGTGTACCCCAGATGTTTGCGTGGTAGAGTAATTATGGTGTACACGTATGTGGAGACAGTGTTTGCGCAGCAATCGCCGACATAGTGTAACTGAGGCGGAATAAGGGAAACCAGTCCGCATTCGCCGAGGCAGATGGAAAACCGCCTAAAAACCATCCACAGGCTGACCTGCACACCAGAACTCGAAACGAATCCGCCGGGCGGATTCGTGCCAGGGATCGGCACGCCTTCTCGCTTGGGAAGCAGCGCGTTAGACCGGGCGGCTATCCGGGCGTGCAGCTTATCCTTCACTCACATGATATACTGCGAACTATGCATGAAGGTCAACGGGCAGATGCCATATTTCTAGATTTCAGTAAGCCATTTGTTGCGATGCCCCATTGCAGGCTATTAACGAGGATGCGAGCATATGGAATAAGTTCACAGATATGTAAGTGACTCGAAGACTTCTTAAGTGACAGAGCCGCGGAAGCGAATCTTCATCAGAGTCAAGGGTAGCGTCACGAGGGCCACCGGAAGTGTGATAGGATCACTGTTGTTCTCTATATACAGTACTGGCCCTTAAAATTGCTACTTCACGAAGATGACGTGCTATAGACGCGAAATTTAACCGACAGGAAGAAGATGCTGTGATACGCAAATGATTAGCTTTTCAGAGCATTCACACGAGGTTGGCGACGGTGGCGCCACCTACAACGTGCTGACACGAGGAAAGTTTCCAACCGATTACTCATACACAAACAGCAGTCGACCGGCGCTGCCTGGTGAATCGTTGTTGTGAAGCTTCGTGTAAGGAGCAGAAATGCGTACCATCAGAATTCCATGACATAAAGGTCGGATTGTAGCCTATCGCGATTGCGGTTTATCGTATCGCGACATTGCTGCTCCCCTTGCTCCAGATCCAATGACTGTTAGTAGAATATGGAATCGGTGGGTTCAGGAAGGTGATACGGAACGCCGTGCTGGATCTCAACGGCCTCGTATCACTAGCAGTCGAGATGGCAGGCATCTTATCCGCATTGCTGTAACGGATCGTGCAGCCACGTCTCGATCCCTCAGTCAAGAGATGGGGAAGTTTGCAAGACAACAATAATCTGCACGAACAGTTCGACGATGTTTGCAGCAGTATAGACTATCAGCTCGGAGACCATGGCTGCGGTTACCCTTGACGCTGCATCACAGACAGGAGCGCCTGCGATGGTGTACTCAATGACGAACCTGGGTGCACGAATGGCAAAACGTCATTTTTTCGGATGAATCAAGGTTCTTTTACAGCATCGTGATGGTCGCATCCGTGTTTGGCAACATCGCGGTGAACGCACATTGGAAGCGTGTATTCGTCCTCGCCATACTGGCGTATCACCCGGCGTGATGGTATGAGGTGCCATTGGTTACACGTCTCGGTCACCTCTTGTTCGCATTGACGGCACTTTGAACAGTGGACGGTGCGTTTCAGATGTGTTACGACCCTTAGCTCTACCCTTCATTCGATCCCTGCGAAACCCTACATTTCAGCAGGATAATGGACGACCACATGTTGCAGATCCTGTACGGGCCTTTCTGGATACAGAAAATGTTCGACTGCTGCCCTGGCCAGCACATTCTCCAGATCTCTCACCAATTGAAAACGTCTGGTCAATGGTGGCCGAGTAACTGGCTCGTCACAATACGCCAGTCACTATTCTTGATGAACTGTGGTATCGTGTTGAAGCTGCATGGGCAGCTGTACATGTACACGCCATCCAAGCTCTGTTTGACTCAATGCCCAGGCGTATCAAGGCCGTTATTACGGCCGGATGTCTTTGTTTCTCAGGATCTGTGGACCCAAATTGCGTGAAAATGTAATCACGTGTCAGTTCTAGTATAATATATTTGTCCAATGAATAGCCGTTTATCATCTGCATTTAATCTTCGTGTAGAAATTTTAATGGTCAGTACTGTACATATGTGATTTGTCAGACAGGGTGGGCAGTAATCTACGGGTGTTTGCTGATGGCTGTGTGCTGTGCGGTAAGGTGTCGAAGTTAAGTGACAGAATTTCTAGTTGGTGTGATGAATGGCAGCTGGCTCTAAGTGCGGAAAAATGTAACTTAATGCGGATGAGTAGGAAGAACAAACATGTCCGGCTGTAGCATTACTAGTGTCCTGCTTGACATAGTCAAAGTCGTTTAAATATCTGGGCATAGCGTTGCAAAGCGATATGAGAACGAACGAGCTTGTAAGAAGGCAAATGTTCGACACCGTTTTTTGGGACAATTGTCATCTGTAAAAGAGACCGCATACAGGACGCTGGTGCGACCTGTTCTTGAGTACTGCTCGAGTGTTAGGGATCCATCTATACTACATCGGGATGAAGGAAGATATTGAAGCAATTTACGGGCGGACTGCTGGATTTGTTACCGGTTGGTTCGAACAACACGTAAGTGTTACCCAGCTGCTTCCGGAACTCAAAATAGGGATCACCGCAGGAAAGCTGACGTTCTTTTCGAGAAACACTGTTCAGTAAGAGAATCGGCATTTGAAGCTGAGTTCCGAACGATTCTACTGCCGCCAACAAACAATGCGCTGAAGGACCACTAAATTAAGATACGAGAAATTAGGGCCCATACGGAGGCATACAGATAGTAGTTTTTCCCTCGCTCTGTTTGAGAGTCGAATAGTAAAGGAAATCCCTAGCAGTAGTATAGGGTAGCCTCCGTTACGCACCGTACGGTAGCTTGCAGAATATCTACGTAAACTATATATGTATACAGAAGAGCCAAAGAAACTCGTACCCCAAGCTAATATCGTGTAGGGCCCCTGTCAACAAGAAGAAGTGCCGCAACATAACTTGGGATGGACTCGAGTGAAGTCTGAAGTAGTGCTGGAGGGCATTGACACCATGAATCCTGCAGGGCTGTCCATAAATCCGTAACAGAACGAGGGGGTGGAGATCTGTTCTGAACAGCACGTTGCAAGGCATCCCAGATATGCTCAATAACGTTCATGTCTCGATGTCTTGGGAGTCTGGTAGCCAGCGGTAGTATTTAAACTGCGAAGAGTGTTCCTGGACCCACGTTGCAGCAATTCTGGACGTGTGGGGTGTCGCATTGACCTACTGGAATTGCCCAAGTTCGTCGGAATGACGCAGGTGATCAGAAGGGATGATTACGTACGTGTCACCTGTCAGAGCCGTACCTAGACTTATCAGGGGTCCCATATCACCCCAACTGCACACATCCCACACCATTAGGGAGCCTTCACCAGCTTGGACAGTGCCCTGCTGACATCCAGGGCCCATGGATTCATGAGGCTGACTCCATAACCGTACACGTCCATCCGCTAGATACAATTTTAAAAGAGACTCGTCCAACCTGGCACGAAGGGGACTTCCGCTCCGAAACTCCATATGGATGATGTTTCGTTGAATAGTTCGCACGCTGACACTTGTTGATGTCCCAGCATTGAAATCTGCAACAATTTGTGGAAGAATTGCACTTCTGTAACGTTGAAGGATTCTGTTTGGCCCCGTTCTTGCAGGATCTTTTTCGGCCGCAGTGATGTCGGAGATTTGATGTTTTACGGGATTCCTGATATTCACTTACGCTCGTGAAATAGGAGTACGGGAAAATCCCCACACCATCGCTACCTTGGAGATGCTGTGTCCCATCGGTCGTGCGGCGACTATAACACCATGCTGAAACTGATTTAAATTTTGATAAGCTACCATTTTAGCAGCAGTAACCGATCTAACAACTGCGCCGGACACTTGTTATTATACAGCCGTTGCCGTCTGTCTGTTTACATCTCTCTGTATTTCAAATCGTTCAAATGGCTCCAAGCACTATGGTACTTAACATCTGAGGTCATCAGTCCCCTAGACTTAGAACTACTTAAACCTAACTAACCTAAGGACATCACAAACATCCATGCCCGAGGCAGGATTCGAACCTGCGACCGTAGCAGCAGCGCGGTTACGGACTGAAACGCCTAGAGTCCCATAGTGCTCAGATCCATTTTCGAAGCGCCTAGAACCGCTCGGCCACAGCAACCGGCTCCTCTGTATTTGAATACGCATGCGTATACTAGTTTCTTTGGCGTTTCAATGTAGATTCACCGAGTATCCTCTCGCTGCAAGAGCTTCTCTACCTGCGCTGTTCGAAGGGGTCGCTTCTAGTCATGACGTCAGTGGTGAATGCACCCCTGAAAAGCAGCTCATGGAGAAAGAGTACAGTGTCGTAATAACGTTGGCTGGTGGGTGTACAGATTTGCGAGTCCGTGCGCCCATGGAACCTTATAGCTCCCCACCCCGTGACACACGGCCCACCTAAACGGTCATGTTCGACAGTGTTCCTTGACACATTACGTGGTCTATCATCTCACCATACCAATATATCTCCAGCATTGTCGAACATGATCGTGTTATGCGAAGGCATAATTTTGCATGGGCGTACTCTCCTCCAGGTCTTTAAACGCGGTGCACTAAACCGTCAGCGTTATTGTGACATTATACTCCTTCCCCACGTGCGACTTCTCAGCGACACACTCGGCCCTGATGTTTGTGCGTCGCAATGCGTGGCTTCACCGAACAGCGTAGGTGGATGGGCTGTTGGAACGAAAGGATACTCGGCGAATGAAATGAACTGTCCGCTCCCTTAAATTAAATTCCTTCGATGACGTGTACGATGCCTTGTGGAGACGTATTGCGAGACAGTCACAAATTCCGTCTGTCAACTGTCGTTGTCAAGTGCGCTGGTGAAACGCCCTACCACAACAACTGCTTTGCAACCTTATGGCCAGCACGGAAGCACGTTGTAGAGCATGCATTGCGGTCCATTGTGATCTCACACCATATGAAGAACCATTTGTAATCTCCAGGAGACTATCATGAATTGTGGCGACTTCAGCAACATTATTGCCTTTGAATTTGCCTCTTCCACCAATAAAGTCCTAAATGAAACTGCCTGGGAGATTAAAACTGTGTGCCGGACCGTGACTCGAACTTGGCACCTTTGCCTTCCAGGGCGGAATAACTTCTGTGAAGTTTGGAAGGTAGGAGACGAGGTACTGGCAGAACTGAAGCTCTGAGGACGGGGTGTGAGTCGTTCTTGGGTAGCTTAGATGACGCTGGCACGGTAGCTCAGCGTGTTCGGTCAGACGGCTGCATGCTCTCTACGATAAAAAAGAAACTGAGTCAAGGAATCAACGATCAACTTGAACGGATGTCTTGTGACGTCCACCCACACCAAACGAAACGAACTATATCGAAAAAGAAAAGGTCGGTAGAGCACTTGAAACGTCCCCTTTGAAAAATTTATACATAAGACTGTGCTTAAACTGACACACAATATTTTTAGCGCAACGCAATCTGACTTTCAAAAATCCCTACAAAAGAATGGCCCTGACTAACATTAACCTATACGTTTCACAAATCACTTACCTCACAAAAATCTTCGTTACTCGAACTACTGCAGTACAGCGAGCGCCACTACTGCCAGCTAAATAAAAGATTCAAACTACGGAAGGCACTAACTACTAATAGGCATAGTTAGCAAATGAAAGATTTTAATAGAGAACGAACAATGTATTTACCTTAATAGTCATAATATATATAGCAGTTCATGACAAATTTCAAAACTCCGCCATCTCTCTCCCCACATCCACCACTGCTGGCGGCTCACCTCCAACTGCGCGACGCTACGCGCTGTTAACGTCCAGCTGCCGCTGCCCAACAGTACAATGGCAGACAACAATGCAAACTAGCCACAGACTGCACACAGCACAGACAGTGATTCTCACACAGAGCGCTACGTAACGTTGCCAATAAGAAAACATAAACAGCCTACTTACACACTTACCCGCGAAAAACAAAGGTCTCGAGGTCGAGTCTCGGTCCGGCACACAGTTTTAATCTGCCAGGAAGTTTCATATGAGCGAACACTTCACTACAGAGTGAAAATCTCATTCTGAAGGTTCTAAATGTTTGTCAGTAGCGTTTTGTTGTTCCTGTCGTACGCTAACCATCAGTCCCTTCACGAAACCACCTGTCGTAAAATGAACGTCTACGAAATACCATGATGAGCAAAGTGTCAAAAATGGTCCAAATGGCTCTAAGCACTATGGGACTTAAATTCTGAGGTCATCAGTCCCCTAGACTTAGAACTACTAAAACCTAACTAATCTAAGGACATCACACACATCCATGCCCGAGCCAGGATTCGAATCTGCGACCGTAGAAAAGTGTCCTCATGAGAACGCCCTTCCGTGTTCGCAGTACTGAAATATTTTTCCATTCCTAGAATAGATGGTATTTGACAGTCCCTACCTAGCAGTAAATCTTCTGAATGCCACATCAAAAAGATGCAAACGGTTTATTGAATTTAATACGATCAAGAGAAGTTTCTCTCTCTCGTATCGGGGGATATATGTAACTGTATTGCGAAGAGGACATGTGTGTGACCTTTTTAACAGTTTTTTTACCCTTCAAGACCCAAAACGCATTACGCAATTCAGTCTGTAGTGCCGGGCCGGCCAGTGTGGCCGTGCGGTTCTAGGCGTTGCAGTCTGGAACCGCGAGACCGCTACAGTCGCAGGTTCGAATCCTGCCTCGGGCAAGGATGTGTGTGATGTCCTTAGGTTAGTTAGGTTTAATTAGTTCTTAGTTCTAGGTGACTAATGACCTCAGACGTTGAGTCCCATAGTGCTCAGAACCATTTCAACCATTTGAACCACTCTGTAGTATGTATGAAGTAATAGGGTTAACATCAGAAGAGGCACCAATGTTAGCACTGAATATGGGATCATGGAGGAATTTTATAAGGGGGTTATGCTCCAGACTGAACGCTAAAAGGCATAATCAGTCTTAAATGATGATGATGATGATGATGTAGTATGGTTCCTAGCTAGTGTAGACGTATGTGCGTCCGTCGAATGAGTATCCTTGTCAGTGGATGGGAATCATCTAGAAGCAATGAGTGTTTTTCTAGTGAAGCCTATTCTGCGAAGTGCTGTTCGGTCAGTAGTATAGCAATGGCGTAGTATGTAGTATGTGCATACGTCGAATGAGAAGCCTTGCGGAAGCGCTTCAGAAATGGGTCGAATCTCCTTAGGAGCAGTGCCTGCTTTCTGGTGCATTGAGCTCTGCAACGTGAAGACGTCCTCCAAATCGTAAAATTCCGCCCTGCCGCAGTGGACAATGAACGTGGATAAACTGATATACACATGAGCTTTCCCCACCGTGAACGCTAAAATGGCTGTTTTAACGAGGAAGCCAATTGATACTTACAGTACGCATCTTATTTTAATAATCTATTTGAAAGTTTCTCCTCTTCACAGTCTGAAAGCATGGATGATCGATGAGGAAATACGTTTCGCCTAGTTCGAATCTCATATCAGACACGGAACCTACTTATAATAACAAACTGATACACACTGCACTGGTCAAGCAGAGCATTTACGACCTTGCAATACAGTGCCAGCTGCTCGTCCTTGTACAGTGCACTTTAGCTGGAGGGAGACTACGTCACAGCTAGTTATCCGACTGGGCGAGCCCTCTCTAATGAGTGACCCGCTATATCTCTGACCCGCCAACTTTGCTCTTCGTTTCTTATTTCGTAGCTAAAAAATGTTGCGAAGTAGTCGGTCAGTTCGAAAATAGCTCTCAGAGACTGTGGCAGTAGATATACCACGGTAAACGTTAGCGTGCTTCCCGCCTGCACTGAATTTACCTGCGATCCTGATGTGCGACCCGGCAGAAACGGATATCGGACACTTCTCACTGGGTCGCGTCACGAGAAGTATTTCAGGATGGAGTGATGTGTTTGTGTCACAGAGTCACTCTATGTCTGTCAGATATTACTCTGTAACTGCTTGTATAAATGCTCTCTGGAGAACCATCACAGCGAAACAATAGGAGAGGGAGCATTGTTTTGAGACTAATTAACTTTGCAATCGAATGGAAACGCGAGTCAGTGATCAATGTGACAAGCGTCCTGTGTATTCCTTGCTCTGTATTACAACACATGAGACGCGCATGGCTACATTTGTAACGTGAATGCAGAACGTGCGAAGGGCCCAGCTGTACTCTGCCGTATCGAGGCATAACACACAGTTCCTTATTACCCACCCGCCTGGTGTGTCTAGTAGACGTAGATGTCCCGCAGAAGCAGCATACGTATTTCGCAGGATCGTGTTCCTTGATGTGAGGCAGCAAGAAACTGTTCAGTGAGTTGCTACTGCGAGAGAGATGGAACAAATGTTAGATGGTCTAAACACAAAATAGAAGAATATGGAGTGAAGATTGACAAGCAGAAAACGAAAAGCATGGTAATTGGAGGAAAAGGGAGAAAATGCCGTATGAAAATATGGGGTGAAGAAATAGAACAAGTGAATAACTTCAATTACTTGGGAAGTGTAATAATGGATGGTATGTATTGCTCAACAGAAATTAGGAAAAGAATTGCAGTGGGAAAAGAAGGATTCAAGAGGAAATAGAAATTACTTTGTCGACCACTAAACAAAGATCTGAGGAAAAGATTTGCCACATATTACATCTGGAGCGTTGCACTATATGGTGCAGAGACCTGGACATTGAGGAAGGAAGATGAAAGACGATTGGAGGCACTAGAGATGTGGATATGGAGAAGAATGGAAAAAGTCAAATGGGAAATCCGAGTAAGGAATGAAGAAGTATTAAGAAGAGTTGGAGAAGAAAGAAACGTGCTCAAAGTCATCAGAAAGAGAAAACGAAACTGGATTGGACATTGAGGAGGGACTGTTTATTGAAGGAAGGAATAGAATGAATGGTGGAGGGAAAAAGGGGAAGAGGAAAAAGAAGATAGCAAACGCTGGACAATATCGGAGGAGACAAATATTCAGAAATGAAAAGACTGGCTATGGTCAGACAAAAGTGGAAGAGACTTAATCCACGATAAGAGCTGCCGTAAGGAAGAATACCATACTACTACTACCAAATGAAAAGACAAATTCCAAAGTGGGACACCAACGGCTTTTAGTGCTCGAATAACGTATCAGCAAAAGTAAAACGTCACACGAAACACAGATCCAGTACGTAACAACTGAAATGCACACAAAATATGTTAAGAAGTGCATTATGCAATACACATTTGTATCTGTATATTTTAGAATAAGATCATCATCGGCTCCAATGTACTAAAGAAGAACAAAAACACGCGTAACGAACTGTGTAACACTGAAGTATCCAGCTGTTAGATGACAAGATAATAAATACATCGCATCACTGTAAGAAAGTTCTTGCAAAACCATCTCAGCTATGTATTTACGTAATTGGAATAATAGTTACAAATAACAGTTATCAGATGCACAGTGTTCCATCGCTAATAGTAGCTGCATATATGTAACGTACTCTGTATGTAAATTTAACCTCATAGACGTTAGCGTGTGGTATACCCATGCACTGAACAGACTGGTCGAACATTATTCAGTGAAGCATTTAAAGCACTGATTAGATCGATTGTCCGTCCCTAAGTCCTTAACATTACATTACATTATAAAAAACGCTAAATGCATTTATGTTACAACATTAATAATTCAGCTACAAACCATTTGCATTTTATGGTTACTGTGTGACATTAGTGGAAACACACACTTCAGTCTAACCAACTCTAAAAGTAATATAGGTAATAGCCATAAAGATAACATCGTCATGACACTAGCACTTTGGAGATTTAGCGTAAAAAGATTACGATTTGTAAATGCTCTGTATGCAACTGGTATAGTAGAACATAGAGAATAGCACATAGAGAATCTTTTCAGTAATATATTAAGTAGAAGTAAGGACTATGTTAAACAGACACGGTACTAGAACTGTCAGATCTAATTTTGATAATCGGTAATAACGATTATTAAACTACGTATCATGGTGGCATGTTCCCATGGGATAAAATAAGTAAGTAAACAAATTTAGATTTTACTTGACATTGCACGTCATGACGATTTTATCTTTATGATTAGTACCTATATTACTTGTAGAGCTAATTGGACTGTAGTATCTCTGTGTTTCCATTAATGTTATACAGGGTGTTTCAGAAGTGATGGTTAATAATTCACACATGGAAAGTACAGGCCGAAAGTAGCTAAACAGCTCCAATAAACAAGGGTCGGCAAATCAACCGCTGCTGAGGCATCGCATTGCGTCAGGTTGGGAACCAACTCTAAACGTCCCTGGATACAGCGGTATTTACGTTGTTATCTTTAGGTTTCGCATCGACTATGTTTGTTCACGCATGCGCACCTGCTTCCCTTTCCCATCCATGCACTGTGCCGTAACGGCTTCACAATCAGTTACGAACGTGAAGTCAGCATGAACAGAGGTTACACCAATGAAGAATATGCTGACGTGCACTTCATGTATGACAAAGCCAATGGCAGTGCCCTTGAGGCTGTACGATTGTATGAAGAAGCTTTTTCTCTCCGCAGGCAGCCCCACAGGCGTACATTTAGCCCGTTACATCAGCGTCTTAACTAATCTGGGAGATTCGCGCACGATTTTCGAGAAGGTCAACCCATATCCATAACACACGATGTTGAAGAAATGGTATTACACGCATTGTACACGAAAGTCAGAGTATTTCAACAAGGAGGGTTGCTACTCAAGAGCATGTCCTGTGCCATAGCAGTGTGTGCTGGATTTTATATCGGAAAATACTCCATCCATATCATATCCACCGAGTGCAAGCCCTCTATTATATCTCTTAAAAAATAATGTAACTATTTATTTTAGAGGAAACACTCTCCTAGTAAATTTGGTTGTCGTTTGATTTATCGTGATCTGTTACTGATTTTTAGTGACGTTAGTTTTTACGTTTAGCTTTCAAAAAAGAATACAAAAGAGATATAATAAGCAAAATAATGAATTTGGTAGGTCGCCAATTACGTATTATATCTAGTTTTATCGAGCGCAAGGCTCCCTACAAATTACTGTAAATGCAATAGCGTAGTATTACTCAGCTCCAGTTCACTGATCTGAAATTATTACTATCACAGAAAATAGACAAGTTTTAATAAAATTATTTCACTGGATTCCTTCAATTAATCTCAATGAATACTTTTACATAATTTCTTCCGTTCCGGCTATGAGACATTGTGATGTGAAAAAAATATTTTTAAATGTACCGCGTAATGGCGGCTAATTGTTAACAGTCAGAGATCACTGTTATTCGCTCCGCAGCAGCTGGAAACATGCTAAATAATTTTCATTAAATATTCTTTTCATAAGATAAATGTGGCGTAGGTTTTTGAAATAACACACGGAGATCAATTTATACTAATATATTCTTACTAGTACACAGTTTACACCATTAAATATTTGCAATTACGTTAAGACAGAAACAAATGCTAGCGCAGCACAATGGCTTGCTTACCTTATTCCAGCTAACACCAGAACGAACAGAACAAAACTGACTAGACAGAAGAATGAGCATTGTATTGTGTTTTATACTCTTACAAAGATAATAATAATTCTTTTAATTACTTACACATTATAATCTCATACAATAAAAATAATTTCTTTTCTGCATCTATCGATCTATATTGTATATTTTTACAGTTAGTGTTATTACCTTTCCCAGATAAATCGATGTTTGCAGTTCATTTTGAGTCACATAGAGTCATTTATATTTATGTTTCACCTCGATAATGGTGAATATTGCAAAAGGGACACTACACCTCCTAGAGAGAATTTCTGCCTGTGGGTGCAACAAAAGTGTATCCTGAATCTCCTGTTTGTAAGCAGTATTCTCTAAATGGAAGATACTGGATTTACCTATGACGGTATTTTTAACTACCATACCTGTCAAATTCGGTCCGATGTCAATCCTAATGCAGCACTTGTATCGCGAAATCAGCAGCGTTATTCGTTCAATGTCTTGGCATGAGTACTCAGAGACCGCATGACTGGGCCATAATTCCTACTAGAAGCCGACCTCGGGGAAGATCGGTTTGGATTCCGTAGAAATATTGGAGCACGTGAGGCAATACTGACCCTACGATTTATCTTAGAAGCTAGATTATTAAAAGGCAAACCTAGGTTTCTAGCATTTGTAGACTTAGAGAAGGCTTTTGGCAATGTTGACTGTAATACTCTCTTTCAAATTCTGAAGGTGGCAGGGGTAAAATACAGGGAACGAAAGGCTATTTACAATTTGTACAGAAACCAGATGAGTCGAGGACATTAAAGGGAAGCAGTGGTTGGGAACGGAGTGAGACAGGGTTGTAGCCTATCCCCAATGTTATTCAATCTGTATATTGAGCAAACAGTAAAGGAAACAAAAGAGAAATTCGGAGTAGGTATTAAAATCCATGGAGAAGAAATAAACACTTTGAGGTCCGCCGATGACATTGTAATTCTGTCAGAGACAGCAAAGAACTTGGAAGAGCAGTTGAACGGAATGGACAGTGTCTTGAAAGGAGGATATAAGATGAACATGAACAAAAGCAAAACGAGGATAATGGAATGTAGTCGAATTAAGTCGGGTGATGCTGAGGGAATTAGATTAGGAAGTGAGACACTTACAGTAATAAAGGAGTTTCGCTATTAGGGGAGCAAAATAACTGATGATGGTCGAAGTAGGGAGGATATAAAATGTAGACTGGCAATGGCAAGGAAAGCGTTTCTGAAGAAGAGAAATTTGTTAACATCGAGTATAGATTTAAGTGTCAGGAAGTCGTTTCTGAAAGTATTTGTATGGAGTGTAGCGGTATATGGAAGTGAAACATGGACGATAAATAGTTTGGACAAGAAGGGAATAGAAGCTTTCGAAATGTGGTGCTACAGAAGAATGCTGAAGATTAGATGGGTAGATAACATAACTAATGAGGAGGTATCGAATAGAACTGGGGAGGAGTTTGTGGCACAACTTGACAAGAAGACCGGACCGGTTGGTAGGACACGTTCTGAGACATCAAGGGATCACCAATTTAGTACTGGAGGGCAGCGTGGAGGGTAAAACCCGCAGAGGGAGACCTAGAGATGAATACACTAAGCAGATTCAGAAGGATGTAGGTTGCAGTAGGTACTGGGAGATGAAGAAGCTTGCACAGAATAGGGTAGCATGGAGAGCTGCATAAAACCAGTCACTGGACTGATGACCATACAACAACAACTTCGTACTACAGAGTCTAACCGGGTAGCAGTACATGCGGTTTCTGCGGACTGTACTTCCAGATGTACATGATGATGTACCACTGAACCAACGCCTGAGCATATGGTTCATGCATGTCGGTGCTCCAGCAGATTTTCAGTTACGAGTGCGCCTGCTTTTAACTCGTACGTATGGTCAGCATTGGATAGGTGGAGGAGGGTCTGTGCCATGGCCTGCAAGGTCTACGTATTTATATTCCATAGATTTCTATGTGTGGGGTCCTGTCAAAAGCTTGGTTTACGCTACCGAGGTCAACACTGTTGAGGAATTACGCTTGTGCATTGAAGTTACCTTCCAGCATTTACAGAATACCCGAGGACTGCCTGAGAGGATTCGCAGCTCATTTCAGAGACGGTTTCAATGTTGTATTCAGACGCATGGATAACATTTGGAACAGTTACTTTAACGTTGAGAGATGCCGTGTGTTCTTAGACACTGATGAACCGCAACAGAAAATGTATCTCGATAACATGTGATTTGAGGAGCCATGTTTATTGGGGATTTTTCATTACTTTTGGTCTGTACTTTCCATCTGTGAATTATTGCCTATCACTTCTGAAACACGCTGTACAATAAACGTAACATGCAAATGAACTATTAATGTTGTAACATGTATGCATCTCGTTCCGGCACACAGTTTTAATCTGCCAGGAAATTTCATAGCAGCGCACACTCCGCTGCAGAGTGAAAATCTCATTCTCATTTAATCAATAGTTGGCATATTTTTGCAATGCCTTTAATGTCTGATTCAATAATCTTTGACTTACTCAGTTCAGTGCATGAGTATACCACATGCAAACGAGGTTAATGGACAAATATGTTATGTATATACAGCTATTGTTACTAACGGAACAATATACATGTGATAACTGTAATTCAATTTACGCAGTTGCACTGCTCAGATGTTTTGTAACTACCTTGCTATAGTGACGCAAGATATGAAGTATTTAATGTCGTTACACGTAACACTTCCATACTTTATACTTCGTTGTATGTGTTTTTGTTCTTCGTCGGTACAGTCGACCCGATGATGGTCTGACCCTAGACCGAAATAGATCGTCTCTAATTAAATATACCGACAAAGCTGTGTATTGCATAATACAGTTCTTAACATTCATTAAAGCTGACCGAGCGACGTGGCGCAGTGGCTAGCACAGTGGACTCGCATTCGGGAGGACGACGGTTCAATCCCGCGTCCGGCCATCCTGATTTAGGTTTTCCGTGATTTCCCCAAATCGCTCCCGGCAAATGCCGGGAAGGTTCCTTTGAAAGGGCACGGCCGACTTCTTTCCTCTTCCTTCCCTAATCCGATGAGACCGATGACCTCGCTGTCTGCTCTCCTCCCCTAAAAACAAAAATAACAACAACAACATTAAAGCTGTACAATATCACCTCCATAAAGTACTCAAAATGCTTTGGATAACTCACCTAACAGAATAAACTTCTTATGTAGTCACTCCACTTTGCATTGCTCGCAGGGACACGATTCATTACGACAGTTACGTAGACGACGCCCAACTGGACAGGTACACGCGCGGCCTACCACCTACAACCGTATCGTCCAGGCGCTCAATCCGTGGCGTAATTCGGCAGACACGACTCTCAAAACGCGACTACTCAGACAAACCAAAACTCCTCCTTTGGTGCACATTGCTGGCGCGAACCGAATACTCACAAAGTGCTTCGTCTCCATTACTTAGTACTAAAGTAAGCACTTGCCCGCGAAAGGCAAAGGCCCTGAGTTCGTGTCTCGGTCCGGCACACAATTTTAATCTGCCAGGAAGTTTCATATCAGTGCACACTCCGCTGTAGAGTGAAAATTTCATTCTAGTACTAAAGTAATTAAAGAAAAATTATTACGAACAGAATCTGAATATAGTGTGCGACAGCTTGCTGTTGGGGATCGCTGCAATGACAGTCAATCAAGTCAGAATAATATATAAATGAAAATATGTCTGGATCTCACTCCACTTCTTTTGTTATAGACGCCGATTGTTATTAAACTTTTGCTACTTCGGCCAGTGTAGATGGAAAACTATCTACCGTATACACATCCAACTTTTTAGGAATGATTTTCAGCGTAAATTCTGCAGGAAATGCCTTGTTAGTATTGTTAGCATAGACCATAGACAACATAGACTGCGCATGACGTCATTTTACTCAAACCACCATGTGTGTCAAATGACTCTAAGCACGAAGCCGAATATATCATTATGCATTTATAGTGCACAATTTATGACTTTTTGTTACTGATCAAATGTTGTGCTGTTGTGCTTTTTACTAGTTGCAGAAGTAAAGAACTTCTCATATGCTCAGATAAGTGTTTTGTTTTTGTATCCTACAGATTAGATATAGTGATGAAAATCTGAGTTGTGTAATTAATTTAAAATACTTGTATTTTCACAAGTTGAAAGTTAGGATGGATGTAGGTCCTTCAAGGTAAAACTTGGTGATTGACTAAGCTTTCGAGACGACATGTCGTTAATATCTAGCTCATTACACCAGTATAATCAACATTTTGTAGTATATTACGCTTCCTATCTTGATATCGTTTTGGTATCTCTACTGTATTAAGTCAGAAAAGTATCTGCTTATTTTATGTAAATGCCTGACTGTTGTGTCACCGCCAGACACCACACTTGCTAGGTGGTAGCCTTTAAATCGGCCGCGGTCCGTTAGTATACGTCGGACCCGCGTGTCGCCACTATCAGTGATTGCAGACCGAGCGCCGCCACACGGCAGGTCTAGTCTAGAGAGACTCCCTAGCGCTCGCCCCAGTTGGAGAGCCGACTTTGCTAGCGATGGTTCACTGTCTGCATACGCTGTCATTTGCAGAGACGACAGTTTAACATAGCCTTCAGCTACGTCATTTGCTACGACCCAGCAAGGCGCCATATTTAGTTATTATGTCTTCTGAACAGATAATATTGTGAATCATCTACCGTCAAGAGCGACGTTCATCATCAATGGATTAAAGTTAAGTATCAAACTAATTACGTCCACTTTCTGAATTCTAATTCCTTGTCATGTTCCAGACCTCACGTCACTATAGTTCTCCCCTCCTCACGCCAGCCTGCGTGAGCTAAAACGCGTGCATTTCGGCCTCCACTAGTAACACGGTGTTGGCTCTTTTGCCAACACAACACTGACATTATGCATATATACGGATTTCCTTTCTTACAATAGCATGTCACACATATTCTTTTGTTTGAAATTGTTATTTTGTCTCCCACTCCTGCGGAAGCGGTGAACTACAAGAATTCATAGTGAAAAAAGAAAGAAAAGAAACGTGTATTCACTATAGAAGGGTCTTTCTGTCGCTTGTTAAGAGAACTGTCAATACGTTTCAACTTGACCACATGTAAAAATGATAACCGTTGTTTTATCAGGAATTTCGAATAAATTGGATTAACTGCGCTATTACATGTCTAAGAGATGTACTACAGAAGGTTGAATACCAAAATCAATGCTTGATTTCAGCAATACATGAGAGAAACTGTAACTGTCACTTCCACTTCACACAACGCGTAATAACTCAGCTTTCTGCTCCGAGTCACGTGACTTAGATGTTGGTTTCAACCGTTAACATGGCAGAGACAGGGACATGGGCGGTCTATGTTACACGAGGGTTGGAACTTAAATAGTGGCAACTATTTATTCACAACCGATACAAAGCAGTTACATGTTTGCACCTGTAACTGTCCTTCAAAGTAGTCATCAGCGTTGTGTAGAACCCGTTGCCAGCGATGTGGAAGGCGTAGTATACCGCTAGCAGAACTTGTTCTGTTGATGGTGCGAATGGCGCGGTCTAAGGTTATGGTGATTCTCGTATACGACTGTGATGGTGTTATCCCAACGCATTACGTTCCTCCACGACATACCGTCAATGCACAGTATTACTGTTCGTTTTTCGAGCATCACCTGCGGCCAGCTTTGCGAAAGAAGCGGCGGCACTTTCTGCGCAACCCACCCATCGTATTGCACGACAATGCGCGGGCGCATACAGCGCAAGCTGTGGCTGCTCTGTTCGGTCACCGAGCGAGGTGGCGCAGTGGTTAGCACACTGGACTCGCATTCGGGAGGACGACGGTTCAATCCCGTCTCCGGCCATCCTGATTTAGGTTTTCCGTGATTTCCCTCAATCGCTTCAGGCAAATGCCGGGATGGTTCCTTTGAAAGGGTACGGCCGATTTCCTTCCCCATTCTTCCCTCACCCGAGCTTGCGCTCCGTCTCTAATGACCTCGTTGTCGACGGGACGTTAAACACTAATCTCCTCCTCCTCCTCTGTTCGGTCGATGGGACTGGGAAGTACCGTACCTTCCTCCATACTGCCCGGGCTTAACTCCTCGTGACTTTCATTTGATTCCGAAAATGAAGGAACCACTTAGCGGTATTCGCTTCAGAACTGTTCCAGAGATTCGGCAGGCAGTAGACCGCTCCATTCCCACCATCAACAGAACAGGCTCTGCTAACGGTATACTACGCCTTCCACATCGCTGGCAACGGGTTCTACACAACGCTGATGACTTCTCTGAAGGACAGTAACGGGTACAAACATGCAACTCTTTTGTATCGGTTGCGAATACATAGTTGCCAATATTTAAGTTCCAAACATCGTATATGGTCTATGATTGTTAGTGTTATGACTTGTTAGGCGCCGGTGCTGGTACGTTGACTTAGTGTTGAAACACAAGCATCAGTGTGCATTATACAGCAATTGTACTGCTGCTCTTCGTGAGTATAGACGCATCATAGGAATACGGAGAGGTCCTCTTTCCACACAGGGGTTGAAGAACATGATTGCGAAGTTCGATTTAACCGGCGATTTGGGAATTGCTCCTGGGACAGGCTGACTGATAGTTGGCCACAAATTATTGAAGAAGTTACTGTTGCTATGAGAATGGTGAAAGCGATGTGCGACCTGCAAGTAGTGTACGAGCTGTGTCACGACGACTAAACATTCCATGATCCACCTGAGATGTTTCGGGCAGCAGTGGAGCAAACTCTAGTGCGGTTCTAGTCTGTCGTGGATGCACATGGTCGTTTGTAATCTGAAACCTAAACACGGTACGCAATTAACGAATGTTACCCTCTCGTGTAAATTAATATGTTCCTTGCAATGGTTTATCCGTTATTATTTTCCGAATGTCCTTACAAACGTTTCTACAAGGTTTCCACGTCCTACGAATGGGGGCCCCTCTCAAGTAAGGAAACTTGATTTATAATCATACTTTACTTCAGCTAAGTCCGCTCCCGGTAGCTGAGTGGTCAGCGCGACAGAACGTCAATCCTAAGGGCCCGGGTTCGATTCCCGGCTGGGTCGGAGACTTTCTCTGTTCAGGGACTGGGTGTTGCATTATCATCATCGTCATCATTTCATCCCCATTGACGCCCAAGTCGGCGAAGTGGCGTCAAATCGAAAGACTTGCACCAGGCGAGCGGTCTACCCAACGGGAGACCCTCGTCACACATCAGCTAACATTTCCTTTATACACACATCAAAAAAATTTTGCATCGCCTCGGTTCCGAGATTTCCGGAACCTGTAAAAAAAATTGGAATAGAGATCAACATAAACATCATTCCCGCCCTTTCTATTGTTCATGAAAACCACACATTGCATGTTGTACCACCATACAGCGATACCTTCAGAGATGGTGGTCCAGATTGTTGTACACACCGGTACCTCTAACACCCAGTAGCACGTTCTCTTGCACTGATGCATGCCTGTATTCGCCGTGGCATACTATCCACAAGTTCATCAAGACACTGATGGACCAAATTGTCCCACTCCTCAACGGTGATTCGGTGTAGATCTCTTGGTGCGTCACCTCGTCCATAAAGAGCCCTTTTCAGTCTATCCCAGGCATGTTCGATAGGAATCATGTCTGGGGAATATGCTGGCCACTCTAGTCGAGCTATGTCCGTTATCCTGAAGGAAGTCATTCACAAGATGTCCAAGATGGGGCCGCGAATTGTCGCCCATGAAGACGAATGCCTCGCCAATATGCTGACGATATGATTGCACTATCTGTCTGAGGATGGCATTCACGTATCCTACAGCCGTTACGGCGGCTTCCATGACCACCAGAGGCGTACGTCGGCCACCCCAAAACAACAGGTAACCTCCACAGTGCTGCACTCGTCGGTCAGTGTTTCTAGGGTATTCAACCTGACCAGGTTGCCTCCATTCTCCGTCGATATTCTGGTTGAAATCGTATGCGACTCTCATAGATGAAGAGAACGTGATACCAATCCTAAGCGGTCCATTCGGCATGTTGTTGGGCTCATCTGTACCGCGCTGTATGGTGTCGTGGTCGCTAAGATCGACCTCCACATGGATGTCAGGAGTGAAGTTGTGCATCTTGCAGCTATTGCGCACTATTTGAGTCGTAATGCGACGTCCTGTGGCTGCACAAAAAGCATTATTCAACATGGCGGCGTTGCTGCCATGCTTCCTCTGAGCCATAATCCGTAAGTAGCGGTTACCCACTGCAGTAGTAGCCCTACAGCGGCCTGCGCGAGGCATGTCATCGGCAGTTCCTGTCTCTATACATCTCCTCCATGTCCGAACAACATCGCTTTGGTTCACTCCGAGACACCTGGACACTTCCCTTGTTGAGAGCAGAAGCGATCGAACCGCGGTATTGATCGTCTAAGCCTGGTTGAACAAGGACAATATGAGCCGTGTATCTGCTTCCTGGTGGAAGTCTAATAGGCGCTATTCATGCATGGTTATTTACATCTTTCGTTGAGTTTAGTGACATCTCTGAACAGTCAAAGGAACTGTGTCTGTGATACAATATGTGGTGTCACCGCCGGACACCACACTTGCTAGGTGGTAGCTTTAAATCGGCCGCGGTCCATTAGTACATGTCGGACCCGCGTGTCGCCACTGTCAGTGATCGCAGACCGAGCGCCACCACACGGCAGATCTCGAGAGACGGACTAGCACTCGCCCCAGTTGTACGGACGGCTTTGCTAGCGACTACAATGACGAAGCCTCGCTCCTTGGCCGAGCAGATAGTTAGAATAGCCTTCAGCTAAGTCCATGGCTACGACCTAGCAAGGCGCAATTAGCATGTATCTACAGAGTCTCACTTGTATCGTCAAGAGCGATGTACAACAATGATGGATTAAAGTTAAGTATTCCAGCAGCTACGTACTTTTCTTTATAGCATTCATTACGTATCCTGTTTCAGACCTCTCTAGCCTGCGTGAGTTTAAGCGCGTGCCTTTCGGTTACCCGTCACTGTGGACTGGCTGTCATGTCAGTCCACAACACAATATTCACAGTCAACGTCTCTCTTCAGGAGTTCTGCGAACCGGGGTGATGTAAAACTTTTTTTGACGTGTGTAATTGCCAAGTGAGGTTTGGTAGAGAATAGTACGATTCCCAGAGCCAGAAATCTTACATCATGCACTCATACCTTTCAACAAAAATTTAAAACCTCCCTAAATATCGTAGCATATCATCTGCTTTAAGGAAAGTAGCAAGTGACAGTCATGTGTTTCTTCTTTTTTAATTTTTGATGTTATGTTACAATTTTTACTTACTATACTCGTTGTTGTTGTTATTGGTGTTGTTGCTATTGTTGTTCTTTTCAGTCTGAAGACTGATTTGATGCAGTGGTCCATGCTAGTCCAACATCTGCAAGCCTCTTCAATTCTGCATAGCTCCTGAAACGTACTTCTAGTTCAACCTGCTTACTCTAGTTGAGCCTAGGTCTCCAATTTTTAACGTTCGCACTGTCCTCCATTACCAGACTGACCATCTCTTGATAGGATGTGTTCAATGAACCAATCCCTTCTTCCTGTCAAGTTACGCTATACAGGGTGTTCATTTATACTGAAGACATTGAAATATCTCGAATATTACACATCGGGTAAAAAAAAGAAAAAGTTACAATTTCAATTTGTTTGTTTTGGAGGGTGAAATCCAGTGCTATTAGAATCGACCGCCGCCGCCCCCCTTCATTCCGTGCATGGGTGGCGGGGGCAGCTTTGAAATCTTCAATAGGGAACTTCGTTTATTGCAGAATCGAATTTACAGGAAAATCTATATACGTTTTGTCTTAAGCATTTTCTTCGTTTCGCCAGATTGGCGCTGTAATCGGAGGAATAGAAATGGTTACACAGTCTTAATTTACGACATGCTACTCAATGGCCCTTGAATGTCCAGTCGCAGTTGGGACCCCACTTCATACTGCGAGGGTAGGGAAAGTCAGCGTTTCATAACTTCTGAGTGGAAACCCCACTCGCAACGTTGTATTCCTCCGACATTTCGAACAGGCAACTACTCGACGCGAAGTTGTTGCTGTGGCGAACTATGCTCTTCCAATTAGAGTAACTCTTCAAATGTAGTAATTGTAAATGACCCTACACAGGACAGAAGCATATCTGCGGGAATTTTAGCACAGGTTTCTGATGCGGTCGATGATGTCCTCATGGACTGTTGGCACTTGCTGATACATTTTACCTTTTAAGTATCTCTACAGGAAGAATTCCTGCGACATCAAATCTGGCGACCTAGCGTGGTAATTAATAGAGCCACCACTGCTGATCCGTGGTGTAGTACCACCCGTGCTTCAATTGTGTAAAGCGCTGGGCAACCGACACGCTGAAATTACATACGTTGTCGAACGCCCAGAAGAACACCCTGCAGTAGAACCGGCAGTTCCAAAAACTTTCGATATTTACTTCTATCCAACGTTGATAAAATACGGACCAATAAGTTTGTTCCCCAGCATGCCACACAATACGTTAACCGACCAAAGACGTTGATGGTCAACTTATCGTAACCAGTTGGAATTGTCTACACTCCAGTAATGCACCTCATGCCGGATAATGCTACCATGTAGACTCATCGAAAAATAGCATGTCAGCAAAGAACGTGAAGGTCGTTTGCATTTTGTTGACGAGTCTATTCACAATAGGTGCCATCAAGTTCCTGATGCAATATTGCGAAAATACACTGAAAAGCCAAGGAAACTAGTACGCCTGCCTTATATCGTATAGGGCCCCCGCGAGCACGCAGAAGTTCTTCAATACGACGTGGCATGTCCTCGACTAATGTCTGAAGTAATTCTGGAGCGAATTGACACTATGAGTCCTGCAGGGCTGTCCATAAATACGTAAGGGTACAAGGACATGGAGATCTCACGTTGCTAGGTTTCCTAGGTATGCTCAATAATGTTCATGTCTGAGGTGTTCGGTGGCCAGTGGAAGTGTTTAAACTCAGGAGAGAGTTCCTGGAGCCACGTTGTAGCAATTCTGGACGTTTGGGGTGTCGCATTGTCCTGCTGGAATTGCCCGTTAGAAGGCACAGTGGACGTGAACGGGTGCAGGTGATCAGACAGTACGCTTACGTACGTACCACCTGTCAGAGTCGTATCTACACGTATTAGTGGTCTACATCACTCCAACTGCACACGCCTCACACCATTAGACAGCCTCCACCAGCTTGAACAGTCCGTGGACTCATGAGGTTCGAGCTGTGCACGGCTCGCACTCATACCATTTATTGTTTGTCGTCTTTTGTTACGGTACTGCCGCCTCGTATTCTTAATCCATTTACTGGCGTCACTAACTTCATCCCTTACTTGCCCTCGAGCGGCAGCAGCAGCGTGTATCGATAAGTGCATTGTCGTAGCATCTCTGGATTGTCTGATAGTATTTCCGGGTCCTCGTGTGTCTGGCAGTCAGTTGGAGACGGACCAGCAGTGCAGTCGGGACGCAGCAGCAGTGAAGTCGGGGACGGAGCGCCGGCGAGGCGCCGACAGCCAGCGCTCGCCGACCGCTGGCGACTCACACGAACTGTCCGACAGAGGGAGATTGGAGCGGGACGACCGTCGGTTGATCGTTCGGTTGGTCGTCTCATTGACCGACGTATATTTGGTCCTTTCACCGTTTCCGGGCCTGCGCAGTTGGTCTATTGGCGTGGAGCAGCAAGGAAGTCTGTCACCCGTACTCCGGTCGGGGCCGCAGGCGGTGTGCACGCGCGGTTGGAGTGTGAGCTGCTGCTTGCAAGTGCTACGGAGTTCGCCGCCCACCGATCTTGGACCTGAAAGTCGAGTCCTCACTTAAGCTACTACCGAGCCTCAACTGTTTACATTTCTTCGTTTGATCCTGGTTGTCGCTTTTGGGACAATCCCGCGAGCAACACTGTGTGTATTCCAGTCGCCGCGCGGGATTAGCCGAGCGGTCTGGGCGCTGCAGCCACGGACTGTGCGGCTGGTCCCGGCGGAGGTTTGAGTCCTCCCTCGGGCATGGGTGTGTTTGTGTTGGTCTTTAGGATAATTTAGGTTAAGGAGTGTGTAATCTTAGGGACTGATGACCTTAGCAGTTAAGTCCCATAAGATTTCACACACATTTGAACTTTTTTTTTTTTTTAATTCAAGTCAGCTAAGATTCCAGCCATCTTCCTATGGAGTTTTACTTAAATTATTCCCTGTTACTGAAGTTGACCAGCGGTACTTCTGCCATGTGCCCGTTGACGTTCCGGTTACTTGCCCTGGTCGTTGACGTAATTTTCGGCAGTGTATTTTCCTCTTGGTGTTGTTGCTGTCCAGCCTGCCGTGTAGTTCTACAGCTGAGGGGGTGTTGTTCGTCGTGAGCGCCGGTATTCTAAGTGTCGTTGTATTGAAATCTTGTAGTCGTTATGCTGGTTGCGTGGAGCGGAACTGATTTTGTTGATTGGTCTGTCGGTTGGGTTGCCTCCAGATTAAGAAGTCGTTGGACAGGCTGCCTGTCTCGCCTAAACGGGCGTTACTGTTACATTCTCAGGCAGACCCTTGGAAACTTCTGAGCACCGTTCCTTGTGTGTTACGTAGTAATTTCCCTGTTGCGGTTTTAGTTATTTGGTTGATGTGTGGCCTTTGGCAGAGTATCAATATCTCTTAAATTAATGTTCTTGTCTTGCCCTTAAGGCATAATATCGTTATGCTTTTGCATGGGGCCTTCAGCCGAATTTTGCGTGAAATGTTTTAAGATAAGGCCTTCTGTGTTTTGATAGTAACTCTTCTTACTGCTAGCCACGGGCATGGATGTGTGTGATGTCCTTAGGTTAGTTAGGTTTAACTAGTTCTAAGTTCTAGGGGACTAATGACCTCAGCAGTTGAGTCCCATAGTGCTCAGAGCCATTTCAACCATTTTTCTTCTTACTGCTTAATATGCGGCCTCCAGCCAAGTTCCATTAAAATTACATTGCTAAGGCCTTCAGCCTGTTTAGATTGAAGATTTAGAAAATATTTTTGGGTGAAACCTCCAGAAGATCCTTGTATTTCAATTTCTTGCTTAGGCCTTGTGTCTTGGAATTTGAGTGTGGCCTTCAGCCGATCAAAAGTTAATCAAGGGAGGTCGATTAAAATTTCGAGTGTTTTGCATCCTTCTTGTAACATTGTGTGTTGATAAATAAAGTTTGTATGCTGAGTGCCCCTTCCAACGACCTAATCCACTCTGTTCTGCTAGCCCAGGCATTTCAAGGTTGTGTTCATTCTAGAATACATTCATCTACTCGATACAATTGGAAATGAGACTCGTCCGACCAGGCAGCGTGTTTCCTGTCATCAACAGTCTAATGTCGGCGTTGACGGGCACAGGCGATCCGGAAAGCTTTTTGTCGTGCAGTTAGCAAGGGTACACGAGTGGGCCTTCGAAAGCCCATATCGATGATGTTTCGTTGAATTTTTCGCACGCTGACACTTGTTGATGGTCCAACACTGAAATCTGCAGCAATTTGCAGAAGGGTTGCAGTTCTGTCACATTGAACCGTTCTCTTTAGTCGTCGTTGGTCCCGTTCTTCCAGGGCCTTTTTCCGGCCGCAGCAATGTCGGAGATCTGATGTTTTACGGGCATACTCATGAAATGTCGTGCACGGGAAAATCCCCACTTCATCGCTGGCTCGGAGATGCTGCGCCGTATCGCTCGTGCGCCGACTGTAACTCCACGCTCAAACCCACTTAAAGCTTGATAACGTGCCATTGTAGCAGCAGTAACCGACCTAAAAACTGCACCAGACACTGTGACCAGTACAGCCAAGTGCGATCATAAGGATACGTTTTATGCTGTGTTACACGCACATAGAATGACCGATAATGCGGGACTACAGCTTTCCGGCGCATTCAACTTGGACAGTACAGGTCAGCCACCGGTCCAATTAACCTGCAATGATGTGAGCAGCTTCAGTTCAGACATAAAAAGAGACGAGCAAAGAAACGATATAGCTTCGAATGTCATTTGATTTTTAATGAGAATGAGATAATATTAGGAGAAACTCTACTGTTACCTCGCGCTTCTTAGGTGACCAGACGGAATGCATAAAATGGACTCGTTCTCACCTGACATAGTATTCGAATTACAAACAAGAGTGATGAAAATTTATAACGTAAACATAGGGTAATTTTTCTGAGCGAGCTATGTGTGATGCAAAAGCATACTGCAGGGATTTCACCGTACTGTTCAATACTGAAGCCACTGGAGGTATTCGTCAGTTATCTGATAATCTCTTAGTTCCTTCCTTATCCGAAACAGGAAAATAATTTCGGTTCTGCGACGTTGATAACGAGTTTGTCAACAACAGAATCCACGAAGCCAACCAGGCGCCGCATTTTCTCTTCTTCTTTTATGACGTGCCGTTCTACTCTCCTGGAAATGGAAAAAAGAACACATTGACACCGGTGTGTCAGACCCACCATACTTGCTCCGGACACTGCGAGAGGGCTGTACAAGCAATGATCACACGCACGGCACAGCGGACACACCAGGAACCGCGGTGTTGGCCGTCGAATGGCGCTAGCTGCGCAGCATTTGTGCACCGCCGCCGTCAGTGTCAGCCAGTTTGCCGTGGCATACGGAGCTCCATCGCAGTCTTTAACACTGGTAGCATGCCGCGACAGCGTGGACGTGAACCGTATGTGCAGTTGACGGACTTTGAGCGAGGGCGTATAGTGGGCATGCGGGAGGCCGGGTGGACGTACCGCCGAATTGCTCAACACGTGGGGCGTGAGGTCTCCACAGTACATCGATGTTGTCGCCAGTGGTCGGCGGAAGGTGCACGTGCCCGTCGACCTGGGACCGGACCGCAGCGACGCACGGATGCACGCCAAGACCGTAGGATCCTACGCAGTGCCGTAGGGGACCGCACCGCCACTTCCCAGCAAATTAGGGACACTGTTGCTCCTGGGGTACCGGCGAGGACCATTCGCAACCGTCTCCATGAAGCTGGGCTACGATCCTGCACATCGTTAGGCCGTCTTCCGCTCACGCCCCAACATCGTGCAGCCCGCCTCCAGTGGTGTCGCGACAGGCGTGAATTGAGGGACGAATGGAGACGTGTCATCTTCAGCGATGAGAGTCGCTTCTGCCTCGGTGCCAATGATGGTCGTATGCGTGTTTGGCGCCGTGCAGCTGAGCGCCACAATCAGGACTGCATACGACCGAGGCACACAGGGCCAACACCCGGCATCATGGTGTGGGGAGCGATCTCCTACACTGGCCGTACACCACTGGTGATCGTCGAGGGGACACTGAATAGTGCACGGTACATCCAAACCGTCATCGAACCCATCGTTCTACCATTCCTAGACCGGCAAGGGAACTTGCTGTTCCAACAGGACAATGCACGTCCGCATGTATCCCGTCCCACCCAACGTGCTCTAGAAGGTGTAAGTCAACTACCCTGGCCAGCAAGATCTCCGGATCTGTCCCCCATTGAGCATGTTTGGGACTGGATGAAGCGTCGTCTCACGCGGTCTGCACGTCCAGCACGAACGCTGGTCCAACTGAGGCGCCAGGTGGAAATGGCATGGCAAGCCGTTCCACAGGACTACATCCAGCATCTCTACGATCGTCTCCATGGGAGAATAGCAGCGTGCATTGCTGCGAAAGGTGGATATACACTGTACTAGTGCCGACATTGTGCATGCTCTGTTGCCTGTGTCTATGTGCCTGTGGTTCTGTCAGTGTGATCATGTGATGTATCTGACCCCAGGAATGTGTCAATAAAGTTTCCCCTTCCTGGGACAATGAATTCACGGTGTTCTTATTTCAATTTCCAGGAGTGTATATCCCGCCAGGGTTCGGCAATTACGTGAAAAAACTGCGTGCGTTAGTTCCAGTACGTCTGCCAGCTTAACAGCCTCGTTACTCCTCGGGACAAATCCCGCAACTTGGCTCCAGTTCAGTTCTGCTGGGCTCATTTTGTATTCATACAGCAGCAAATGTGAAAAAAAGCAGCATTTGTATGACGTGCTAGATGCTGTGAAAATGATTGTTTTTCATGTTTCTATGATATCTACCTCTGTGGTATAAAACGATGGACATAGTCCAAATAGAGGATTTGGGTTCTCATCTTTGCCTTAAAAAATTAAATTGTTATGTTTTCTTAATGTAAGCAACTTTTATGAACAGTCTTTCATAAAACATCGATAATTACGAATTTATATTTGAAATGAAAACAGGAATTCGCGTCCAGTATGTAATCAGAAACGAGAAGAAGTGCATTATTCATAAAAATAGTGATGAGCTTTATAATTAGAGATGTAGGTATTTCAAACTGAACGAGAAAAAAAAATGACAGTGGAAAAATATGACCCAACGAATAATTATCTGTGTTTTGATAGCACTCCATTACGGAACCGATTGCGCCACATGTGCGATAGTGATACAGTATCAACTGCATTACATAGAGTGGCTGGGAAACTTCAAAGCCTACTACCTCTGTAAATTTATGAAAAACATTACAATCATCCAGTTTCTTTTAACCGTATTACACACGCGTGTTTCACTACGGAACAGAAAGCACCGTCAGCCATTTTCCTATTGCGCATTAACTGAGCGACAATCAGAGCACAACGCTGCAGAGGCTGTGACTGTACACGGTTTTTAAAATAAAAATTACTTAGCTACAGCGCGGTTAATAAAAACTTTGATGGCTGTTAATACATTTGAATATCTTAAAGCTTCATTTAAATTGACTTAGTAATACTATATCTAATACGTAAGTGGGACCTACTTCCAAGAGCGTAACAACACCAGTGTACGTGTGCTACGGCTTCTGACCAATCATTACGTTTGCGATTTTTTACATTAGGTTTATTCTTATGATGAACGGATTGTAGCAACGGCGTATAGCATCCAGATATATCGCTTTTATCTGTTTCGCTCAATGGAAGTTAATCTCTTCAGTGTGAATATAAGATCTGGTAGTCTTTGAAACTCGTTTGTCCATTTTAATGTCGACCACACAGATTCTGTCTCTGGAGGAATAATAAGAGAAGATGGTGCTACAGACTTAGGCTGTAAGTTGTTTTGAAGTCAGGGCTTCCACTTAGGTGCATGAAAACATTAGCAGACTATTGTTTACGAGTGTTTCTTTTGTGCACACGTAACAGTCAAGTAGTTGTTTCTGAGAGTAAATGTTACAGTTATCCATGGAAAGCACTTTCAGACATTTTTGTGGTCTTACGTGCATATTTGATCCGGTAATACGACGCATTACGCAACGTTGACGTAACTTTGTTTTTGTTACATGTTTTGTGTAGTATGTGACATGGAAAGGTTGCTTTCGTGGTCCAACGTTTTCCTGAATACGGACTGTTGAAATATATTCGATCTATGTGCTCTTCCCGTAAATGCTGAGAACATATTTTGCTGTGTTTTGTCGGTTCATCCAGAGAGCTTTACAAGTTGGACTGACGGGAAACGTGGAGCCAAATGGCGGAAGTAAAATCACTAGAAACAAAAGAAAGTAGCGCAACAAAAATTCATGTATATAACAGGGAATATCGCTCGAACTAGTCCTCCTGCGAATGTGATATGTTGCTTTACACTGTAGAGTATAATCAGAATAACTAGTACACCCGTAAACGACGCAAACCGGCATTTTTCAAGAAAACACTTCCACCAGAAGCTAATGTTGGGCGAAAGTAACATGGCGGACGTCGTCTTCAAGTTTGAAACATTGTGACAACTTCTCTTGCTATACCTCAGTGGGAAGTATAGTCCGCGTAATCGTAAGGTTCTGAGATTACTATTGAGTTACTACGAAAATCAAGTTTCGAATCCTGCAATTACATAAACTATTTCGCTATATTTAACACTGAGGTATAGTAAGGGAAGTTGTCACAATGTTTCAAACTTAAAGACGACGTTCGCCATGTTACTTGCTCGCAACATTAGCTTCTGGTGGGTGTGTTTTGATGAAAAATGCCGGTTTGCGTCGTTTACGGGTGTACTAGTCATTATGATTATAGTCTGCAGTGTAAAACAACATATTACATTCGCAGGCGGACTCGTTTGAGCGATATTCCCTGTTATATACTTGAATTTTTGTTGCGCTATTTTTTCTTTTGTTTCTAGAGATTTTACTTCCGTCACTTGGCTCCACGATTCTCGTGAGTCCAGTTTGTAAAGCACTTTAGGGAAGTTAAGATCTTCAGCACTCCAGCCACTTTTTCGCAAATCGGATCAATTTGAGTTTCGGTTCCGGCGTGCATAATATCTCAAAAATAACTGGCTGATTAATAACTTCAAAGCAATTCACTGATCAGCAAAACGTTAAAACTGAAGCCCTCTCCTTCCATCAAATTCATCACTTATTTAGTTTTGAACGTTATCTCGAAGTAAGTCAAACTACAATTACTAGGCTACTCAACAGACGTAGTTACCACACATTTCAATAGCAATTTTGTCAATTACAAGACGTTGCAGTGGTCGTTAGAAGGTGATCATGACATTTTGACGCTTGTTGCTATGGCTTAATGGAGTTGCATTTTTATCAGCCATCAGTGTAAAGCCTAGTTTACACGACGACATTGGGTTGCGCCACTAGTTGCGTGGAATGAGTTGCACGCGAGTGGTTTCATAGATAACAGTAGACACGGCGACGTCAGTATACACTTCAGTTTCGTCGTTTTGTGGGCCCCTGAGTCGTCTCTGAAATGAAAGTTTTGGCAGCTTCACGTCGCACGAATTGTGATGGAGTTAAAGTTTGTTGCATGGAATCGCTGCATAAGAAAAAAATAAGAAACGTGTTTCGATTCGTGACTGGATGAAGAAAAGACGTTAGCTCGGCTGCTCAGCATCCTTGCTGAAATAATTTATAACGGAAGATCCAAGAAGTTGTTTTAATTATAATGTGGCCAGAACTGTTCACGTTTCTTCTAAATAGAGTTAATAATACGATAAGTAATAAAGGTAGTGTAATGCATGAAGCGCTGTCGCCAGAACTGAAATTACATATCATATTGCGTGCATAACAATCGAGAACACTCGGCATGCTATAAGATGCGGTTTTAGTTGCTGATGACGCTATTTCATTAACGCCAATAATTATTAACAGTAATAATTATTAACATTAGCAACAATAATTAATCGAAACAGGCCGCATTAAGAAGAGAATGGTTTGCAAACTACTCTCTTAAAGAGAGATCTTTACAGTGGCAATATTTCAAAATTCTAACATTTGTGAATGGTGAGCACTGCAGCGACGTTTAAATGGCTAAATACTGAATGCAGAATGCAGCTTCTTGAATTTGTATAGCCTTCCCCTCCTGTCAACAATATTCCTTAACAAAGAGTTGGAGAACTCGAACGATGGGATTTTAGTCTTGTAGACGAGAGCATTGGCGCAGCTTGTATTTTTCTTAATTCGGTTGTATATGTGCTCCTAACTCAATAAATGTTGCCCTGCAGTTCAGATACTGTCAAACTGTCTATGTTATGATCGCACATGACGGTCTCAGTGGCAACAATATGTTGCTTATTTTTGTAATCGGCAATACTGAAATCCCACAAACACCTACGCAAAGCATAGATATCTAGAAAGCGAACATTATTCTCCGTTCCCCACTTCATATTTCCGTTTGTCTACACTCTACGAAAACACATAACTTCGAAACTCTCGCAACTAGTGTCGCCAAAGTCGGAACACGCCTAAAGTGTTTTGTTTCACAAACGAGTTGCGCAAACGCGCGGCGCGCATGCGCAGTGGACGGTAGTGCACTTGCCTGCAACCTAGTGTCGTCGTGTAAACTAGGCTTTAGTAAAAGCAAGTAAATACGGTACATAAACAAGCTTTCCCTCGCAATCTACGCAGCACTGCGTGCCTCAGTGGGAATCTCCTCACTCGGTGCTGGGACAGATAAGCCGTCAGTAAACACAGCCGTCGATCCAATCCTCAGAGGTGGCGGTTACGTAAAGGCGACTCATCTGCGACTGACCTCTGCGTCCTGCCCAGCCGCCAGACCAGACCTTACCCTCACGTTGACCTCTCGCATGACGGCTGCACAGGCTGCGGCTTCGGTTATTTAAGCGCCGGAGCGACATCGCGCGGCCCACTGTGTACGTGTCCTGTGCTTCGGACATGGAGATCAGCTTCAAGAACCGACGCATCCTGGTGACGGGAGCGGGTCGAGGTACATCACCAAAGCGACAACAACAGTGCAATACTTTATTAATAATTTCTACCGCTTTTTTCTAGTATTTATTAGCACGAAGCGTTTCGGTAGCATGCTACCATCATCAGTTGCATTACAGTTACGTGTATAAGGAGCAGCCAAATGAAAACGAGACAGACGGGAGAAAAATAAAGTATTATTTGAAAAGTAATCGCTATAACTGATAACACAGTTATCCCACTGTAAGACAACAGTGTTAACCCTTTCATGGAAAAATGTTTGTGGTTGCTTACGGAACCGTGATGGTGCTCAGGAACGCACCTCTTCGTCCGAAGCGCATCGACGTCTGTCGTTCTTTAGGTCTCCAGAAATGTGTAAACCACTTGAAGAGGAATCGGGACTGCGTGGAGCATGTGTAACGGTTTCCCAGCGGAACGTCTGCAGCATAGTCGAGGCAACCTTGGCAACATGAGGGCCGGCAATATCCTGCGACAGAATGATGCCGTCCGTCAACATTTCTGGGCGTTTGGACTTCAATGTCCGCAGAAAGTCCACGTACCGCTGTGCGGTAATTGAGGCGCAGTGTTCCAGAAAGTTAATGAGCAGCAGGCACTGTCAATCACAGAAGAAGTTCATCGACACCTTTCGTAGCTGGCGTTCCTGATGTTTCGACTATGCTGCAGAAGTATCTCTGGACAGCCGTTACATATCTTCCAGACAGTCTGTATTTTTAGGCACTAACGAAAGACATTCGTGGGCGTCGATTTGCTTCGGACGAAGACGTACACACCTGGGTGCAATCACGGTTCCGTAGGCAACCGCAAATATTTGTCCGTGAAGGCGCTGACTGTCTTGTCTCACAGTGGGATATATGTTGTCAACATTTACGCTTATTACTTGTGAAATAATAATTAGTTTACTTTCTTTTTTCCATCTGTCAGGTTTTAATTTGATTGTCGCTTAGATATTAACGCGAAGTTTTATGTTTATTTCCTGGGTGTGCCCCTGAGGTTATATAATCAAAATTTAACCCTGTTCGGAAAAATTCATTTACTTGAGTGCATACCTTCAGTGAGTTGTGTGTTTAAATCATCTCAGTGATGTCGGTAGTAGGTATTAAAATCCATGGAGAAGAAATAAAAACTTTGAGGTTCGCCGATGACATTGTGATTCAGTCAGAGACAGCAAAGGACTTGGAAGAGCAGTTGAACGGAATGGACAGTGTCTTGAAAGGAGGGTATAAGATGAACATCAACAAAAGCAAGACGAGGATAATGGAATGTAGTCGAATTAAGTCGGGTGATGCTGAGGGAATTAGATTAGGAAATGAGACACTTAAAGTAGTAAAGGAGTTTTGCTGTTTGGGGAGCAAAATAACTGATGAGAGTCGAAATAGAGAAGATATAAAATGTAGACTGGCTATGGCAAGGAAGCGTTTCTTAAGAAGAGAAATTTGTTAACATCGAGTATAGATTTAAGTGTCAGGAAGTCGTTTCTCAAAGTATTTGCATGGAGTGTAGCCATGTATGGAAGTGAAACGTGGACGATAAATAGGTTAGACAAGAAGAGAATAGAAGCTTTCGAAATGTGGTGCTACAGAAGAATGCTGAAGATAAGGTGGGTAGATCACATAACTAATGAGGAGGTATTGAATAGAATTAGGGAGAAGAGCAGTTTGTGGCACAACTTGACTAGAAGAAGGGGTCGGTTGGTAGGACATGTCCTGAGGCATCAAGGGATCACAAATTTAGCATTGGAGGGTAGCGTGGAGGGTAAAAATCGTAGAGGGAGAGTAAGACATGAATACAGTAAGCAGATTCAGAAGGATGTAGGTTGCAGTAAGTACTGGGAGATGAAGCTTGCACAGGATAGAGTAGCGTGGAGAGCTGTATCAAACCAGTCTCTGGACTGAAGACCACAACGACAACGACATTGATGTCTTCACTTACGAGGTGCGTTCCATATTGAATTACACGGTATTTTTTCACATCATTCAGCGCGCGCCGTATGACTGATCGCTATAGTTGCAAGTATGTAGTACTTTGGTCAAACCATAGGTGGCAGGGCAGTCGCTATAAGTGTAATGCCTGCACATTTTCCCACATGCTGTCATTACGTGAGCGGGCAATATGTAGTGTGATCATCAAGGACAGCCCTGGACGACGTGGTTTCTGTGGGAGGAGGGTGTAGACACCGCTGATATTCGCAGGCGGCTGGTGGCAATTTGTGGAGAGTGTGCACCGTCATTAAAAGGTGTTCTAGCAACACGACAACGCCCGCCCTCTTACGATTACGATTCGGAAGACCTCGGCTGCCAAAGCTGAAATGGGGTTCCAGGTATTGTCAGAACAATCCTATTCTCCTGACTTTTCCCCTTTTGATTACCACACACTCTGGCCTATGAAGAAACCTCTGACCAGCATCACTTCACAGGCAATCTGAAATACTTTTAAACTCGTGTCTGTATGCATCAAGTTACGATCTGATAAATGTATAGAACAGTGTTAATATGAAACTTTTGAATGTAAATATGTCGAGCTCACGCTACTCGATGTGAAATGCAGACTAGTCGGTATATTAAACAATCTGTCTGCGAGAAAGTAACCCGTTTTCAATGGAATTTACGTATGCTGTCTGACTGCAAAACAAAATTATTCCGATTAGAATGTTGGCCCTGAATACAATTTATCTTTATCTTTAGCCTTGCAATCAATCACTGTACCAGTTACTGTAATTACAAAGCAAATGAACATATAAATTAACGCATCTGACTTTCTGATAAACAGCTTCGAAACTAAGGAGATAGCACTTTGCTGAAATCTTTTATTAATATGAAACCTCTGAATTATTATATTTCCACAAATACGTACATTCCGACAATCGCTGTATTTTACAGTGCACATGGTTTTGATGATAATTAAATCTGTTGGCCAACCTGTGCGCAAATTTCATTTGCCGTACTTGAGATATGCAATGCAAGATGGTATCTTACAAATTTTCACAAAAAATGCTTTTAAAGCAAACCCGATGCGCAGTAAAATGGAAATGAGCGTTTGGCGTCATTGGCCGGGAGGCCCCTTATGGGGCAGGTCCGGCCGCCTCGGTGCTGGTCTTACTACATTCGACGCCACGTTGGGTAATCTGCGCGCCGGATGGGTATGAAATGATGACGAGGACAACACAACACCCAGTCCATGAGCGGAGAAAATCCCCGAACCAGCCAGGAATCGAACTCGGGCCCGTAGCACGGCAGTCCGTCACGCTGACCACTCTTTTTTTTTTCGATATATTTCGTTGCGTTTGGTGTGGGCGGACGTCACAAGACATCAGTTCAAGTTGATCGTTGATGCCTGGACTCAGTTTTCTCTTTTTTTTTTTTTTTTTTTATTACAGCGGCCGAGCAGCCCTCTGACCGAACACACTGAGCTACCGGGGCGGATACGATGTCCAGTGCGAATATACAAACACATTCCTAAGGCTAAAAAGTGAAAGATGAGGAACTAAACTTAACGGTTGATAAAGTAGAATAAAGACTCCAAGTATAGCTATGCTTCGTTAAACCATAACAACTATACACCCTTTCATTAAGTTCTCACAACTAGACAAGTTAGCAAAATATATCTTAATAATTTTCCTGTCTACAATTACTTTCCTTGACACTTGTTTCAATTATAAAACTAAGCCATGTACGTCACTGCAAAATTTCTGCAGTAAACTTTAAGCATACACAATGTTCTAACAATAAGAAACTACACAATTAACGAATATAAAAACTAATTACCTTAGAAAACCTCCCTTTTGACATTCTTGCATTCATATCATCTGAGTTCCACAATGTTTTTCGTCAGAATATATTATTAGAAAATTCTTTTTAGGTAATGCTGCCTCCATTACACGTCAGGTCAGCTGACATCCTTTACAAACCGAGTATATCGCCAGACTGTCTAACACACGTTACACACTGCTACTCTCTGACTTACTCTAATATGAAACTTCCTGGCAGATTAAAACTGTGTGCCCGACCGAGACTCGAACTCGGGACCTTTGCCTTTCGCGGGCAAGTGCTCTACACAGATAGGATTGATGGAGGACATCGAAAAAAATCCAAATAGCAGCAGCTCGTCTTACTAATCGAGTTGGGGTGGTAATCGTTAAACCAAAGGCTATTTTTTTGCGGCGACATCTTTTCATGAAATTTGCAACACCTACTGTGTCTTCTGAAAGTGAAAATATTTTATTGCCTCCAGTCTTCGTAGGGAGAAATGATTATCGTAATAAAACAAGAGAAATGAGAGCTCCTACAGAAAGATTTAAGAGTTCATTTTTCCCACGCACTGCCCGCGAAAGGCAATGGTCCCGAGTTCGAGTCTCGGTCGGGCACACAGTTTTAATCTGCCAGGAAGTTTCATATCAGGCGCACACTCCGCTGCAGAGTGAAAATCTCATTCTGGTTACTCTAATATCTTGGATCTGAAAACACAGACTTGCATCGATACCATAGATGTTGAGTACATTTATCAGATTCACAACTTCATTCAGAATTATGGCCAAAACTTGTTGAAAATCGACATGGCATATCGGACAGTCCCCTTTCAAATAAAAGGCCTAGAGATGTTAAAATGGTGGGTGGAAAATAGGAATAGTTCACTGAAGTACAGACTCATATCACTGGCGAGGATTTTCAGTAGCATTTTAAATCCTATACTGTGTTCGAATGTTGTGAGTTACCTCGAAGGTAATGGTGTATTAACAAATAGTGAGCACGGATTCACAAATTAACATCCTTGTAAAACAACCTTCAGGCTGTTTCTCTGTCGTTCCACTCTCTGACAGTGCGTGGGAAAAATGAACTCTTAAATCTTTCTGTAGGAGCTCTCACTTCTCTTGTTTTATTACGATTATCATTTCTCCCTACGAAGACTGGAGGCAATAAAATATTTTCACATTCAGAAGAGACAGTAGGTGTTGCAAATTTCATGAAAAGATGTCGCCGCAAAAAAATAGCCTTTGGTTTAAAAATTACCACCCCAACTCGATTAGTAAGACGAGCTGCTGCTATTTGGATTTTTCGATGTCCAATCCTATCTGTTAAGAATGCCGTATTGCACAGCAATACTCTACCAGAGGACGGACATGCATAGTGTAGGCAGTCGCTTTAGTAGAGCTGTAGCATCCTGTAAATCTTCTGCAAAAAAAAGGCGGTCTTTGGTTTGCCCTCCCAGCAACATTGTGTGATCGATCCAATTGAAGTTGTCCGTATTTGTAGTTCCTAGGTATGTAGTCGAACTGACAGTTCTAAATGTGTGTGATTTATTGTGTAACGGAAATTTAACGGATTTATTTTTGTTCAAAATGGTTCGAATGGCTACGAACACTATGGGACTTAACATCGGTGGTCATCAGTCCCCTAGAACTTAGAACTACTTAAACCTAACTAACCTAAGGACATAACACACATCCATGCCCGAGGCAGAATTCGAGCCTGCGACCGTAGCGGTCGCGCGGTTCTCGACTGTAGCGCCCAGAACCGCTCGGCCACTCCGGCCGGCATTCAGGGACAACTGCCGCTTTTTGGAGCGTACAGAAATCGTGTCTGAGTCACTTTGCAAATGGTTTTCATCTTCTAATGACTTTTATAGACGGTAAATGACAGCATTGTCTGCAAATAATCTAAGAAGTCTACTCATATTGTCTCCTGAATGGTTTATATAGATTAGGAACAGCAGAGGGTTTATGACACTCCCTCGGAGGACGAGAGATAACGCTTCTGTTTGCTCATTGGCTTACCGTCGTAGTGTGACTTTTCTGAGAGCAAATCACGAAGCCAGGCATATAACTTTAACAATACTCTGTAGGCACGCAACTAATAAAGTCCCTTGTGAGGAACGGAACTGGAACTGGAAATATAGAAATATGCAAACAGTGTAATATCCCCTGTCGATGCCACTCATTACTTCGCACGTATAAAAAGCTAGTTGTGTTTTACAGGAACGATATTTTCTGAATCCGTGTTGGCTATGTGTCAATAGACAATTACCTTCGGGGTAATTCATAATGTTAGACCACAGTATCGATTCCAAATTGCTGCTGCAAATCAACGTCAGTAATCTGGGACTGTAATTCAGCAAATTATTTCTATTTTCTTTTTTGAGTATTGGAGTGACCTGTGCGACGTTCCAGTCTTTTGGTACGGATTTTCGCCGAGCAAGCGGTTCTATATGATTGCTAAGTGTGGAGCTGTTGTATCTGCATACTCTGTAGGGAAACTATTTAGTATGCCATCTGGACCACAACACTTGCACTTATTTAGTGCTTTAAGCTGCGCTTCTGGCAGTTGTTCTTGATACGAATTCTGGATTATTTACTTCTTGTTATTTGGTGAAGGAATTCCTGAAAATTGCTCTTAAAACTATATTTAAGTCGCGATTTCCTCTGTCTTCATCTTTTACCTGTCATCCGCAAGATGGTGATTTCCCCACTGCTCACAGTGATTTTTTCTGGTTGAAATACCGATTCTGGACTGCACGGCCTTCTAAGGGAAACTTTTTTATGGCTGCTTATGTGAGTGTGTTTATATGTTTAGAATCAAATGGCTCTGAGCACTATGGGACTTAACTTCTAAGGTCATCAGTCCCCTAGAACTTACAACTACTTAAACCTAACTAACCTAAGGACAGCACACACATCCATGCCCGAGGCAGGATTCGAACCTGCGACCGTAGCGGTCCTGCGGTTCCAGACTGTAGCGCCTAGAACCGTACGGCCACCCCGGCCGGCTGTTTAGAATCACAAGACAGTTTTCGGTGATCATCATTTGTACTCAGGTCATTCATGCGCAAATGTTTCCGTCGTGATTACGGCCCCACGACGGGATGTACAGACTTTGAAGGCGGAATGGTAGTTGGAGCTAGACGCATGGGACATTCCATGTGGGATTTCAGTATTCCGAGATCTACAGTGACAAGAGTGTGCGGAGACAAGCACATTTCAGCTATTACCTCTCACTACGTATGAAGAGCAGCGGCGTTGGCGTAGAGTTGTCAGTGCTAACGGAGAAGCAGCACTGCGCGAAATAACTGCAGAAGTCAATGTGGACGTACGGCAGACATTTCCGTTAGGACAGTGCGGAGAAATTTAGCGTTGTTGGACTATGTACGGCAGTAGACGAATGACGCGAATGCCATTGCTAACAGCACGACATCGCGTGCTGCGTTTCTCCTGGGCTCGTGACCATATTGGTTGGACCCTCGACGGCTGGAAAACCGTAGCCTGGTCGGGTAAGTCCCAATTTCAGTTGGTAGGGTTCGAGTGTGGGGGAAACGTCACAGAGCCGTGGACCCAAGTTGTCAACTAGGCACTGTGCGAGCGGGTGGTGGCTCTGTACTGGTGTGAGCAGAGGTTACATGGAATAGATTGCACCGTCTGCCCCAACTGGACCAATCGCTGACGGGAAATGATTATGTTCGGCTACTTCATTTACAGCCATTTATGGACTTCACGTCTCCTAACGACGATGGATATTCTGTGGATTACAATGTTCCCTGTCACCGGACTACAACTGCTTGCGACTGGTTTGAAGAACATTCTGAACAATCCGAGAGAATGATTTGGCCACCCGGATAGTCCGACATGAATCCAATCGAACATTCGTGGGACATAATCGAGAAGTCAGTTCGTGCAGAAACTCCTGCACCGGCAAACTTTCTCAATTGTGGACGGCTATAGAGGCAGTGTGGCCTTTCCGCGTGGGACTTCAAACGACTTCTTGAGTCCACGTCACGTCTAGTTGCTGCTCTAAGCCGGGAAAAAGGAGATTCGACACGATATTAGGAGGTGTCCCACGACTTTCTTTGCATAAGATTATAGCTACTACGCTGTTTTCTGTGACGTCCCTGGTAGTCGCTCCACCGCTGTATAAGTTAATGTTTTGTTTGCGCGCTCGCAGCGCACACAACAATCTTCCGACGGCAAGTCCCGAGCCGTGATTACCTGCAGGCCTCCGTCCTTACTGATTGTCGCAAATTTTTATCTCGATCGCTTCATTTATTACGCTATCCAGAAACTATTAGTCCGTCTAATAACAGATATCGTGTCGAATGCAGTACAATGTCCGTTTCTAGAGAATACTCTGCCACCACCGATTTCTTTGGGTGCCATAGACGAAAGCATCTCTCTCGTTCTACACAGAACTGCTCAGTATTACGCACAATGTGTCCGACATAAAGTTGTCCACGTTTACACGGTATTTTATATACTACTGGCGTTCTGAGGCCTGTAAGTAGAGCCCACCTGGCATGTTTTTAATGCACAATATTTTTTACAAATTAATTAAATTAATTATACTATTATATATTATGAAATTTTCGGTACAAAGAATTTTTGTAACATAAAAATCGATTTTTTATCTTATAAATTTTTTTTATAATTGAAGATATTTTTATCTTATAAAAATCTTGGTGCTGAAAATATTTATAAACATAATATAATAAAATACTCATTTCCATTCATTTTTTATGGCCTCTGGTGATTTATACAAATGGTTATACAGTTTATTGCTACTCAATAATACAATGCAGTTCAATAATAATTCAATAATAAATTCAATAGAGCGTTAGCTGTACGGGGATTGTTATAATTTGTCATTGTATGAAGTGTGTTTTACTCTCCTGTCTGCCCAATAAATCTTCATTCTTTCAGATACTTTCTTTCTTTCTTCGTCTGAGATCATTCTTCCTGCCGCCCTTTTACTGATCTTCGTTTGTAGCATGGTTCGTGTGTCATGCAGGATTGTGTTTTTTTTCTGTTTTGTTTTTAGGTCGTCTACTGTAATTTGGAGTTCTCTTACATGTTCATTAATTTCTGTAGTCCATTTGATGTTGCTCTTACTATTCCCCAATTTTCTATTATTCCCTTACCAATTCTGTTTTCTGGCGTTCTCATCAGATTCCAAAGAATGAGATATAATTTTCTGGTTCTATTTTCTTGTACGCTGTTTCATTTGAAGCTATTATCCAATGCCCATTTACTCGATATTGTTTATTTATGCATGTCCTAATTATTCTTCTCTATGTGTTTAGAATTTTGTTGTTTTCAAGGTGGTTTCAGCTACTTTAGTTATTTCTGATTGTGTAACTACTGCATATTTATTTAATTTTGCATGTGTGGATAGTTTTTTTGTTATAGGTGGTTTTGGAAATGTAATTTCCTTTATTTAGTTTTTCTGTTCTGTTTTGCCAAGACGGTTTCTCACTTACATTGTAAGTTACGATTTCACCTAAATATTTAAATTTTTCAAAAATTTCGATTTCTCGTCCTCGCGTTGTAATTTTGTTCGCAAGTGGTGATCCAGTTTGCATAATCTCTTTCTTTTTAAATGGTACTCTGAGGCCAATTTTCTGTGCTATTTCTTGTAATGATTTAAGTTTTTTCCTGGTTTCTTGAACATTGTTGGATGGAGAGCAAAATCGTCAGCAAATCCCAAGCAGTTCAAACTTATATTAGTTTCAGCACTACCAATTTTTATGTTCTTACGGTGATAGACAGTCACCTTCATCTTAAGCCTGTTTCCTTAAGCAACTGTTCAGAAATTTCTCCTCTAAACTTAACCCTCGATTTGGTGTTGGTCAGTCCTAGTAATTTAATTAGTTTTGCTTGAAGTCAAAATTCCCTAACAAAAAATGGTTCAAATGGATCTGAGCACTATGGGATTTAACTACTAAGGTCATCAGTCCCCTAGAACTTAGAACTACTTAAACCTAACTAACCTAAGGACATCACACACATCCATGCCCGAGCCACGATTGAACCTGCGTAGCGGTCGCGCGGTTCCAGACTATAGCGCCTAGAGCCACTCGGCCACCCAGGCCGTCAAATTACCTAACATTCTTAGTACTGAAGGTCTATGGAGGCAGTCATATGCCTTCTTAAAACCTGCAAATGCCATTGCAAGAGGTTTGTTTAGTTTCGTGTGGAATGCAATAATCAATTTTAAACTTATGATACACTCTGCACGGCTTCTTCATAGTCTGAAACCTCCCGGGTATTCCCCTAACTCCTGTTCTAGTTGCTCTTTAATCTTTCATGTAGGATCTTGGATAAAATCTTGTATGAGCGGTCTAGGAGAGAGATTCCGCTGTAGTTTTCTGAACTTCTCTTATCCCCCCTCTTCTGAAGTGGTTTTATGCTGGCTGTCGTCCAATGTTTAAGGAATTGTTCTGTTACCAAATATTTTTGTTGGAGCCTTGTGTATGAAGGCCTTGGCTGTGTCACTTGAACATTTCCACGTTTCAATAAAAACCTGGTCTTCTCCACATGCCTTATAATTTTTTTGACCTTTGAGGACTCTTTCTATTTCTTGGAAAGTTGGAGCGTCTAATTTGTTAGGTTCCATTTTAACTTGGATATTTGCATTGATTTGAAAGATTCTTTGGGTTCTTCACGATTCAAAAGTTTATTAAATGCCTTTGCCATTATTTTAGCATTTTCTTTTTTATTGTGTGCCGCTCTTCATCTTTTAGTACTGACGTGGAGGGGGGCGGGGAGGGGGGGGTTAATGTTGTATTTGTTTCCGTAAGATTTTGTAGTAGTTGTTGGAATTGGTTTTGTGGTAATTACCTTCTATAGTAACAAGTTTGCGTGGCCAGCCGCCGCAGCAAGCATATAAATATTTGTTTTGTAAATAAAACTGCCTTTTCCTGCTGCTGCTTAATTAATTTATCCCATACGCGTTTCGCCTTGTCTTGTTCTAAGGCATCTATAAGAGGGATCTATAAGGATATATTTCACGTCGCGAATCTTCTGTAAAAAAGTAATTACTTACGAGTTGCTGATCTGTGTTTCCTCACATCTGGTCTGGAGGTCCCACTACCTCTTTTATTACTGCCTTCTGATACTGTTCACCACGTTTCTCATTCTTTCTTGTGGTGTACTATGTTCTTTTGCCACTCGATATAACTATTTCATCGGACACTGCTTTTCACAACGTAAATATTGCAACTCAAATACGTGTTTCCTCCTCTTTTGCACGATTACCTACTTGTTGCCAACCTAACAAAGTACGAATTATATGTTAACGACTAACTTCTATTCATTACGTTTATACCGTGTGCGTGTATGAGAGATAGATAGATAGAGAGAGAGAGAGAGAGAGAGAGAGAGAGAGAGAGAGAGCCGACGAGTGCGAAATTTGTTTTTAGGTTGGTGGTTTGAATTGTATGTTGTTGTACTAGCTGTTAGCGAGTGGTTGAGAACTTTGGTGACAGCTGATTTGACTTTCCGTTTCAACATTCTGTGGAGGGGTTCCTGGATGAGTGAGTGGAAAGATGTTGAGTGGTATTATTATTACATTGGACAGTATTATTATATTAATCCTCTTTGGGCGCGTTATTCTATTATTTTATCTATTAGTGTAAATAATGAATTGCTTGGCATGTATACTTGGCCGTTTAACAGGGTTCTTCTTTCTACTTTGGTTTTCTGTATGTGGTACTTTTCTTGCAGGGTTAGGAGGTGCTTTCTATTGTTGATCCTAATTATTTTCATGTTATCTTCTCTAGTGGTTGGTTTGTGATCATGTTTTCTTAGGTGTTCTGCAGATTTGGAGTGGTTTGTCCCATATTTCCAGCTCTCATGTGTTCTTTGTATCTGACATTAAATGTTCTACCTGATTTTCCTATGTATCTGCCTTCACAAGTGTTACACTGTAGTTGATATGTACCTGCTTTCTGGTATATGTCTCTGTTTTTTGTCAGTTTTGGGGTGTATTTTTGTACAAAATTGTCTGTTGTGTATGCTATGTTTATTTCCTGTCTATTGAAAATGTTGGTGGTTTTATGGGTGAGTTTGTGTTTGTATGACATTGTGTACGATCTTGTGTTTTCTTTCAGCTTTTTCTGATTATCGTGTGTAGTTGTTATGGGACTGCATGTTTGTGTTTGGTTCTGTTGTGTTTTTGTCTGTGGTTTGGTGCTTTCTGCTTTTATCTTACTTTTAATTTTGTTGTTTAGCTTTGTGACTGTATTATTATTATAACTATCGTTTTGTGCTATCTGCATTATTATGTCCAGCTCTTTTTTGGTAGCTTTCTTTGGTGAGTGGTACTGTGTTGTGTCTATGGAGCATGTGTCGAAGTGCTGCTTGCTTTTGTGACTGTGGGTGGCTCGAGGATTTGGGAATGATAATGTCCGTTGCAGTGTGTTTACGCTAAATTTCAAACGTATGCTTACTGTTTTATTTTTTATTCTTCTGTTGTTCTGCTGTTCTCTTTCAACTGTGTGTCTTATATTTTTATGTATCTTGTTGATGACAGTATATAGTTTAGCAATTTTTTTTGTGATTCATCTATTAAGCAAAGGATGTCATCCATATACCTGAACCAATATAATATGTTGTATTCTTTTGTTACTGCTTTTGTGAAAATGATCTTTTCAATGTGGTTTACAAAAATGTTTGCTAAGGGTCATGAAACTGGGGTCCCCATTGGTAATCCATCTTCTTATAAATAAAATTCATTACTGAACTGGAAGTAATTTTGTTCTGTTATGAGCTTTATTAATGTGCGTATTTCCTTAATCTGTTCATCGGCGAGTAGACTATAAGTTTTCAGGTTGTTATCTATGATTTCTATTGTTTCTGGCACTGGTATGTTGAAATACGTGCTTTCTATAACAAAGGAGAACAGGGTTGCTGTGTCTGGGATTTTTATATCTTTTATTTGTTGTTTCAGCTGTGTAGTGTTTTAATGGTTCTGTCTTCTTGTACTTTGAAATTTTCAGTTAGTAATTTTAACATGTGTCCTGCAAGATTGTAAGTGGGGGATTTTCTGAAATCCAGTATCGGCCTCACAGGTACGAAACTTATTTTTAATAATTTTATTAGAGAATTTTTCATAAACATACAACATAGAAGTAAGGAACTACGCTTCGAAAAATATAATGTTCAGAAAATGTTTTACATGGTATGTATGACATACAGAAGTTCTGAAAAGTAACCTACTTACAACTAAAAATAAAAGAAATTAGAGGCGTTTTCATGTATCTTCTGGAGGAGCACCCAGTTCACATCCTTCACGGCAAACAAAATCACAGTGTTGAAGACACAGGTATTGTCTGCACCATTTTCGCGAATATTTCCACAGCCTTCTTGTATTAGTTGTGAGGCAGGGTTTGCAACATTTCCGTCTTCCTTGATTGGTGTCGCCACTGTCGGCTCACTCACCAACAAGAACTAAAGGTCGGCGATTTTGCAGCAGAATTTCAATATTGCGCTTAGTCAGGGACTGAGGTAGATTGGAAAGCAGACTTCGTTTTACCAATTGATCTTCCAAGAGTTCCCATATGAGCTGACGAACAGCCGTCGGAGGAGACTTTCGTTGCCATTTCCCATTTAAATTATCTGGGAATTTATACCAGCAGCATTCAGTATCGAATATAAAATACGACCATGGGCCAGCGTCGTGTACCCCTCTGAACGTTGTAGACAGAGCACAATTTGAGAAAAACATCAACTGCAATTTTGTGTGTGTTATAATAAGTTATCATAATAGGTTTTCTTTAATCTCCTGTGTTTTCGTGAATTTCAGCGTCATAAAGCATACTTGAAATCAATAATACATTTTTTATTATTTTTATTTTGTGGGACGTAAGAAACAATCGTACCTTCTTCCCTGTAAGCAAATATGCTAGAATTTGCAGCCCTGGTTTTCACGTCTTTCATTTCTTTTGGAAACTGCCATTTATTTGTTTTCAGGATTCCAACATATGACAGCCGGTGCTTCTCTGACAAATCACGGAGCAGATTTACATCGCTGAACCAGTTGTCAGCATAGACATTACGTCCTGAATTAGCGAGAGGGGCCAGCAAACGTTCAACCACGTCACTGCTTTTGTTAAAGCTGAAAAGGGCCATCTGGCTGTCTGCCAGCATAGATCTCCATGTTGCAGGTGTAAAACAATTTGGAATCAACTCTAGCAATTATTTTTATTCCATATTTTGCCGGCTTCGACACTATGTATGGGATAAAAGAACAACGGCCTCTGAAGGCCTCGAGTTTCTCGTCAATGATGACGTTTTGCCCTGCAACGTAACAAGATTGGCAGTTATTCACAAACATTTGAAATAAATCTCTAATTGGCGCCAGGTGGTCCCCTATTCTGCATTTACCACGTGATTGTCTACCATCAAAAGCACAGAGTTTGTAACAGAAAATGAAACCTGTACTCACTCATGGTCAACCGAAGTATCTCGCCGCTTGGATTCACACAGATCTTGAAGACCTTTCCTTCCCGCCTTCTGCATTTTAGCTATGTATAGAAGTCCAATGAAGGCTTTTATCTCGACTAAGTCCCAACGTACTTGCTCCGAATAATTCTAATGTATTGGTTCGTGTTCTTTACAATCATTTGCAGCATTTCCTGGCAAATAAGCATTCCCATGTTTTTGAAATTCCTTCAATATTATTTGCTTTCCCAGTGACACCAGGAAGCCTTTTTTTTCCTGCGGTTTGTGTATGGTGCCTTTTACCAATCGAATGATTTGATTATTTTCTTTCCTCTCTTCCTATAACAACGATGCACATGGCCATCTTCCTCACCTGAACTTGCGTCTGTGTCACTCTATTCAGTGTCTGAGTCGTCTCTTTCTTCTATGCTTTCTTAGGCATCAGTATCTATCTCTTCGTCTCCGCCGCGCGGGATTAGCCGAGCAGTCTCAGGCGCTGCAGTCATGGTCAGTGTGGCTGGTCCCGGCGGAGGTTCGAGTCCTCCCTCGGGCATGGATGTGTGTTTTTGTCCTTGGGATAATTTAGGTTAAGTAGTGTGTAAGCTTAGGGACTGATGACCTTAGCAGTTAAGTCCCATAAGATTTCACACACATTTGAACATTTTCTTTTCTTCGTCTCCCAGATCGAGAATAGGAGCCCTGTGTGCAGTATGTTCGCCCTCGTCAACGCTGTCTTCAAACAAAATTTACTGAAAATCTGTAACTTCTGGATTGTGTGTATCCAGAATTTCATTTGATCGCATGTCCAGACCTGTAAACATTGTTAACATTGACATGTGGAATAATCGGGTCTACTGCCGGATGTTTGTGTCGCTCTGGCACAATATTTCGGCCACGTAACTCGTTGCCTTCTTCAGGTGCTACCTGATACTGCCGTATTGGAGTTTTTTTTTTTTTAAGCACTTTTCATTCCCTGTCCTGACAGGAGAAGGCGGGCTGTTCTAGGGCTTACCTGTTTGCCCTTTATCAGCCATAGGTTACAATTTTTATTTTATTTATTTCCATTTTCTTTATATATTTGATTACATGCTATTATTTTATGTTGGGTATCTTTAACTTTACGTTACTTTTTGGTGAATAGAATGTGAAAGAAAATTGATTGAGTTAATTATCCAAAAACTGAACTTGTTTAACAATGTAACTAACTTAACAAGACTAATTGTTTACTTAATTGAATCTAGGATGCGATTAGTTATTGACTTTATAAGGTATGTGGGGGTGATACGACATAAGTGGAAGTGACACATTAACCTAATGGGGGATTCTTATAGTGTTTACATTTATTTTTCCCTATGTAATAATTCTACGAAATGCAAAATGTTGTGGGACAGTGTTGTTGTGGTTGATATACTCTAGCTTAGACTAATCTTAATACTAGTGTTTACAAGTTCTATTTTCCTGTTTCGCAGTACTTGGAGCTGGTTGCTACAATGGTTTTTTTTTTTTTGCGCTATATTTAGTTTTACATATTCTCCTTTCCCGTTGGTGGTACTTGGAGCTGGTTTTTACAATAGGTCTTATCTTATCTATAATTTCCTTGATGCTATTGTGCTTTTGTGTTATGGGGTGTGTTGTGTGTTGAATGCGGGGGGCTGTCGTGGTGCACTAGGTCATTTGTTGCTGTATTATCGTCTTTCGTCTAGGTGGGGTGGGATGGTTTCTCCTCCTGTCAGTTGTATCATTGTGGGTGCTAAGTCGGGGAACTCGGTTGATGTATTTTGTGCTACTGTACGCGCCGGGTAAATGTATTTCTTTTACGGGCGTCTTGCTGTGTGTGGCTTGGTCGTCAGTATGTCTTCCATATCGGGTCGTTTGTGTAGGATGTGTGAGCCGTATCTTGCCCTAAGTTTTGCCAGTCTTGTTTGCAGTGGGGTTATTTCTGTCGTCTCGTATACCTCGTCGCTAGGGGTGCGGTATGGTAGTTTTCCTATGCTGCGTAGTAGTCGGCGTTCTGTCGCGTACAGTCTGTTTGCTACTGTCTTCGGTATTCCGTCCAGTGGTGCAGCGGCGTATTGGTATATTGGTCGTATGTATGTCTTGTATGTGTGTATGGCTGTGCTGGTGGAGCAGCCATACAGTCGTCCTTGCACTTGTCGGATTAACTGTTGTCGTTTCCTCGTTTTGTTGAGCAGATATTGCAGGTGGGCTTGGTAGTTGAGGTCGCTGTCTAGGTAGACACCGAGGTATCTCGCGTTGTCAGTCAGTTGTAGGGGCTCGTTCCATAGTCGGAGTGTTATGTCTTCTGGTTTCTGCTGTCGTTTTCTCGTCAGGTTGCGGTGTTGGAATAGGACTAGTTGTGTTTTGGTCGGGTTAGGTCGAATTCTCCATTTGGTCATCCACGTCTCTAGTTTGGTCAGGTATTTTGCAGCTTTTCTATGCATTACGTCAGTTCTGAGTCCTGTGCACCAATATGCAGTGTCATCTGCATATAGGGCGATTTTTTCGTGTTGGTCTGGTGGGGTCGGTATGTCGTGTATGTATAGCGCGTACAGTTGCGGGGATGATATTGCGGGACTCCTGCCTCTGGGGTGAATGGTTCTGAGGTGGCGTCTTGCACATGTACTCTGCTGTGTCGTCCGGTGATTTGTACTTTTATGAGGCGTACGAATTTCGGTGGAAGGCCGAGTCTGAGCAGTTTGAACAGGAGCCCATTGTGCAATAGACGGTCGAAGGCGCGCTCGATGTCCAGGAAAATGGCTAGCGTACAGTGCGATCTGTTGAAGCCCTGGGTGATGTCACATGTCAGTTTGAGGAGTGGGTCTGTGGTGGAGTGGTTGGGGCGTAAGCCGGCTTGGAGTAGGAGAGTAGTTGTTTGCTGTCCACATATTTTCGCAGTCTGTCGGTCAGTATACGTTCATAAGTTTTGCCTATAACGTCTAGTAGTGAGATAGGTCGGTAGGAGAGGGGGTCCGTTCGTGGTTTGTCGGGTTTGGGGATCATTATGGTCTTGCTTGTCTTCCACGCAGTCGGAATTGTTTTTGTCGTTAGGCAGTAGTTGAACATCAGGGAGAGGATTGGGGTTAAGGCAGGGAGGGGGGCGCTCTGCAGGTGGATACGTTTGATGTTGTTTTGTCCTGGGGCTGAGTTTCGTCCGGTCCGTATTGCGTTGGTGATTTCTGCGTGTGTTATAGGTTTGGTCAGTTCGGAGGTGTCTTCTGTTTCTGCTGTTGTCAGCAGGTCAGGGAGTTGGTTCTCTACGTGTCGGTAGAAGTCATTGTCGAATTTGGCGTCTATTGGGAAGGAGTGGATGATTTGGAGGGCGTTCTGGGATGTGTCTGCTTGTGTTTTAGGGTCGGTGATTGGTTCGTTGTCTACTATTAGTGTCTGGTTGTGGGGTTTCTTTTTTCCAGTCAGCGTCTTGAATTTGTTCCAGAATTTTCTGCCTTCTTTGTACTTGAGTTGGCGGCAGGTGTCGTCCCACTCTTTTTGTTTGTGCTGGGAGATTATACGTTTCGCTTGTGCATTTAGTCGGTTCCACTGCCGTCTTAAGTCTGGGTTATTGGTACGTCTAATTTCGTGCTGCAGTTGCCTTTCCCGCCTTAGGATCGCTAGCGCCTCCGCCGGAATGGTGGGCCTCCAGTTCTCTATGGTCTTTTGTGGGATTGCCTCGTCTATTGCAGTTGTGAAGGTGGTTTCTAGTCGTTCGTTTAGGTATTCCAGGTCGGCGTTGTCTGTCGGGGTAGTTGGCATTGCTAGTTCGTCTTGTATGATGGTTTTGAATTTCCTCCAGTCGGCTTTGCGCATAGCGGATGTTGCGTTGCGTGGGGTGAGGCGGTGGTGGGTTTATGTCTGTTGTGGCGAATATGATGGGGAGGTGGTCGCTGGTTATGGGGTCTCCTAGGAAGGGATTTGAGAGGTTATTGGCTTGGATCGGGATATGGAGGATATGGTCTGGGGTGGAGGAGCCGCGGTGTCCGATGAACGTTGGTTGGTCGAGTGCAAGTCTGGATGTCGGGTCGGTTGTTAGTATGTCAAAGAGTGCTCGTCCATTGTCGATTGTTGCTGTGCAACCTAGTTGTGTGTGGCGTGCGTTCAGGTCGGTCAGCAGGATGAATTTGTTGTAGGTCGTCACCATGTACTGCAAGAAATCGTACGGGATGGGGTGTCCGGGTGGGTTGTACAAACATGCGACTTTGATGTGTCCTAATTTGCACCACGACACCTTCTGTATCCTGTAATTGTTGCGGGAGGCGCACCTCTATAACTGGGATGTTTATATCTGAGTATATTGCTACGCCCCTCCTGCCGTCGTGTCTGCTTTTGGAATAGCAGGTGTGTCTGTTTAGTTTACAATGTTGTTGTGGGCGTAGCCATGTTTCGCCTACGCCAAGGATGTGTACCTTGCGTTGGTGCATGCTGTGCATGAGTGCGTGTTTCCTGCTTCGCAGCCCTTGGACGTTCAGGGCTGTCGTTCTCTACCGGTCCCACCATCATGATTCTGACCGTTGAAGGGGGGGGGGGGGGAGTTGTTTACGTTGTGTCTGTAATTGTTACGTGGACCCTGTTGTTGCTTTGTGTCACTTCCAGGTCTTTGTTTAGCAGTTGTCTGACAGTTTGGCGTAGGGCAGTGTTAATTTCTGTCCTGGAAGACGTTCATCAGGACGGTGGTGAGTGTGCAGATGAAGTCTTCCTTCATGACTGCCTCTTCTTTCAGTTCTGCTGCAGTTTGGGGGCGTGGGTCAGGTTCGTCAATAGTTTTGATGACGGCCTGTGCGTAGGTGTTTACTGCTTCTTTGGGCCGGCTCTGGCATTTTAGTGACAAGGCAGAGTGGCTTTGTCCGCAGTTTGTGCATTTCGTGTTGTGTGGGGGTGCGTTGCACCTTGACAGCGTGTGTTCCCCACTACACTGTGGGCATTTTGGTTTGGCCATGCAGCGTGCGTCTTGTGGTCGAATGACAGGCAGCGACCGTATTGCGCCGGCTGTGGGGGGAAAAACGTTCGATGGTTCTACTGCTCATACTTTGTAGTCGATCTTGACACCATCGTTCAACATTCTGTCGATGATGTCAGGATCGTGAGTCAGTACGCGGAATTTCATGGTTGGCGCGCCAGTTTCGCGGTAAGTGTTTCGCCAGGTTTTGTTGACCTTCAATCCCTGCTCGATCAGCTGTTGCTTTACATATTCCTCATCCACCTCTTGCTCTACACCCTTGATCACTGCGCCAAGGGAGGGCTTGCTGAGTTGTCTGCGTTGTAGTGGTTCTCTGGGTGGGAGCAGTTGCACTTTAATCGCTGGGGATAGGTAGTTGCGGAAGGAAGTCTGCAGGATTGGTGTAGCTTCCTCAGATGCGTATTTTATAATTGTTGAGAGGCCTCTCCTGACATTGATGTTTATAATGTTCGCCTTCATGTATGAGCTGGCGAATTGCTTGAAGGTTGTTGCAATGGAGTTTTGTGTTGTTTCTCGCGCCATGTTGAGTATTTCGTAGGTGGATACTCTAGGTCTTCGTGGCGGCGCGCTGCAGTAGGAGCTTGCAGAGGTACCTCTCGATGATGGTGTCCAGCTCCTCTGATCCCGCTGTGCAGATTGTATGTCATCTGGGGATGCTGGGCTGATGGTAGTGGGGTTGGGGGGGGGGGGGGTCACCAGTCGGTCGTCCAGTCATCTTGGATCGGTTTTGTTGGTGCGCTGGCGCGTTGTCAGCTCAGTAATCTAAATATTCAGGCAAGTGTGGCCGCACTTGGGGCGCTGAGTTCCCGCTTGGTTGGCACCTAGCTTTCACGCCTGAAGGTATCCACGGGAGTGATCAGCCCTATCTACTCGTGCGCGGGTTACGGAGCAGTGCTGCCGGCCCTGCCACGGATTTTTCCCTACAAAGGGGGGCAGAGCTGCTCTGCCATGTGGCACTATGCGGTGGATGGAGCTGTGGCTTTATGGCCTTATATTTGTTTCGCTGCCATAGCGGAACAGTATTCGACACTTTTGCTTTTTTTGAATTCCACGACAATTGCTTTCGTGCATGTTACCGTTTTAGCGGCAACAGCTGTCGTTGCTTCCCGGCCTATCTCCTTTGTCTGGATGCTTCGACTCGTTCGCTGGCCGCTGCTGCCTTTGTCCGGTGGTGGGGGTTAACGGTGGCTGGCGACCCCCTCAGCGCTCTGCTATGACGACCTGCTCGCTTTGACTGCCACGGCTCGAATGGGAGCATAGGATGGGGCCCCTCCACGCCCGCACCAACGTGGTGACCAACACAAAAGTTTTACTGTCACCTCCGTAAACATGTTAGTTTTGAATCAGGCGTCACAGGATGCAGGCTGTGATGTTATCCATGCGTCTGGGTAAGACTACTCATTAACATGGTCCATCAGGAGATAGTAGTGGTCGAAAACGATCGAAGGGTAGCGGTTTTAAGAGCAGAGGAAAAAAAGTGCCAAGGCCAGCGCCAAGGGAAAAAAACCTCTGCGACAGTAGGACGGGTGGTAAGGGCAGTAGCGGCTTGCTAGCTGCGACAGAGCATGCAAGGTGAGGGGGGTTAGCGTGAGGTATCGTGCAACGTTACCTATGTACTGCGTGGTTGTTAGCTGGGGCAGTCCGGTGCTGCGGCTGGGCTCGCTTGTAGTCTCCTGGGCCGGCCGCAGTGGCTTACTCCCTGTAACATAAAAATTCGGCGCGGCAGGGCGGCGACGCTTCTGCGATGAAGACTGGCCTATTGGCTCCTCGACCCCTTGCGGGGCCCGGTCCCGTAGCAGTCGGCGTCGCCAGCGGCTCCTCTGCGGCGGCGGTTGTCTTCTTCTTCTTCGCGCCTCTCACCCGCGCTGCTGCTGGAACAAGAGCTGGGATAGGCGCGCGAACGTCCTTCTGCGAGGTCGCAGGAGTGTTCGCAGGTACGACTGCGCTGAGGCCTTGGGCGAAAACTGCTCGCAGTTGCCTCAAGGCCTCTTCCTTCTCTGCAGTCACGGCGGCTGCGAAGGCAGCCCTCTCCGCCGCCATGACGGCTTTGAGGGCTGCTGTGGCCTCCTTCACGGCGGTGCCGAGTTCGAGGTCACATCTCTTCGCAGGAAGGCGAGCTGTGTCCTGGCTGCTCGTTTCCGAGCGGCCGTCCCTGCCCCTGGCAGGTGGATCTGCTGCTGCGCCGTCCCTCAGCTGCGCCGGGCTGTTCTGCGCCCTACGCCGTTTCCGGCGTCGTCTTCTCTTCTGCTGCTGCGTCGGTGCGGCCGCGGCCGCTTCGCCGCCCCCGGCACGGCTGCGGCTTGAGAAAGCCGAACAGCCGCGCCAACTGGCGACGTGCGGGCCGCCACACCGGACACATGTCGGCAGAGCGTTGCTGCCGCGGTCGCAGGCGCGGCTGTCGTGCTCACCTGAGCACTTGACGCACCGCGCCGCGTTGCGGCAATACTTCGCAACGTGGCCCTCGCCCTGGCACCTGAAGCACTGGGGCTGAGGATCCGTGGCGGTCGGGAGAGCCTCTGTCGTAACCGGGAAGCCCAGCAACTTCCGCAAGTCGAAGATGTCACTCCCGCCGTCGACCGTTTGCACGGTCACGGCATAGAGCGGCGCCCTCTTCCTGTTGGTTCGGTTGTGCAACCTTGCGGCTGCACTACCAAACCCGGCTCGCAGCAGCCCTTCCCGGACCGCTGCCTCATCACAGCACCAAGGCAACCCCCTGAGGAGTGCCTTAGTCGTCTTCATCCTTCCTACGGAAGGTGCCTTCTCACGCGCCGGCGGCGCGTCGACGATGTGGTCGGCCACTGCGACCTCGATCGCCCTGTGGTCGGCCACGTTTGCGGCTCGAACGCAGATCAGCGAGTCTGTATCGACAGACTCGTAGACCACCTCGTTCCGAGCGCAGTTCGTCATGGTGTCGAACAGCGCTGTCCACCCGCCTTTGCACTTGACGTACAAAGGGGGGACAGGCCGCGACTCGTCTTCTCGAGAGTTCCTTGCACGGTCGGCAGACTCGGTGAGTTGCACAACCGAAGGACCCTTCGTAGCGGCAGGTTTCCTCTGCGCACGCTTCTTTCCCATGCTGCGAGGCGCGGAACACGACAATTTGCACGCGTTGTCAAAACAACGCACGACAATTTGCTCTCCGCAGCGCCCACAGCACAGAAAACCTCTTCACGAGCTCTCAACGGCCGAGTAAGCGAAGCGCGCAACACCAGCGATGCGCTCACCTCGCCAGCTCAGGGAGGATCTTGTCCAGTATTTATGCCCAGAGTGCGTTGGGTGCTCTCTTTGCCGTCCGCGCCCGCCTGGCGCTGTTGGTTAGGTGTCTCTTCCCCGGTGCTCCCTCGGACGTCCGCGCCCGACTTGGTCGGCATCTGTGGCAGCTCTCTGAGGCCCGTCCTGTGTCAGGCGTTCCCATCGCGGTCCGCGCCCGCTTGGCGCTCCTCCTGAGCTTTTGGCCCCTCCCAGGTGCTCCCACGGACGTCCGCGCCCGGCTCGTCCATCATCTGCGGTCGTGGCGGCTGTCAGAGGCCCATCCCGCGGTCCGCGCCCGCCTGGCGCTGCTCCTGCACCGCAGCAAATGGTAACGCCACGTCAAAGGTGACGATAATATCTCCTTCTCCAAAACGCAGACCAAAAGCTAATAGATTTAAGATGTTTTCTCAGACCATGGTTCAAATGGCTCTGAGCACTATGGGACTTAACTGCTGAGGTCATCAGTCTCCTAGAACTTAGAACTACACTCCTGGAAATTGAAATAAGAACACCGTGAATTCATTGTCCCAGGAAGGGGAAACTTTATTGACACATTCCTGGGGTCAGATACATCACATGATCACACTGACAGAACCACAGGCACATAGACACAGGCAACAGAGCATGCACAATGTCGGCACTAGTACAGTGTATATCCACCTTTCGCAGCAATGCACGCTGCTATTCTCCCATGGAGACGATCGTAGAGATGCTGGATGTAGTCCTGTGGAACGGCTTGCCATGCCATTTCCACCTGGCGCCTCAGTTGGACCAGCGTTCGTTCTGGACGTGCAGACCGCGTGAGACGACGCTTCATCCAGTCCCAAACATGCTCAATGGGGGACAGATCCGGAGATCTTGCTGGCCAGGGTAGTTGACTTACACCTTCTAGAGCACGTTGGGTAGCACGGGATACATGCGGACGTGCATTGTCCTGTTGGAACAGCAAGTTCCCTTGCCGGTCTAGGAATGGTAGAACGATGGGTTCGATGACGGTTTGGATGTACCGTGCACTATTCAGTGTCCCCTCGACGATCACCAGTGGTGTACGGCCAGTGTAGGAGATCGCTCCCCACACCATGATGCCGGGTGTTGGCCATGTGTGCCTCGGTCGTATGCAGTCCTGATTGTGGCGCTCACCTGCACGGCGCCAAACACGCATACGACCATCATTGGCACCGAAGCAGAAGCGATTCTCATCGCTGAAGACGACACGTCTCCATTCGTCCCTCCATTCACGCCTGTCGCGACACCACTGGAGGCGGGCTGCACGATGTTGGGGCGTGAGCGGAAGACGGCCTAACTGTGAGCGGGACCGTAACCCAGCTTCATGGAGACGGTTGCGAATGGTCCTCGCCGATACCCCAGGAGCAACAGTGTCCCTAATTTGCTGGGAAGTGGCAGTGCGGTCCCCTACGGCACTGCGTAGGATCCTACGGTCTTGGCGTGCATCCGTGCGTCGCTGCGGTCCGGTCCCAGGTCGACGGGCACGTGCACCTTCCGCCGACCACTGGCGACAACATCGATGTACTGTGGAGACCTCACGCCCCACGTGTTGAGCAATTCGGCGGTACGTCCACCCGGCCTCCCGCATGCCCACTATACGCCCTCGCTCAAAGTCCGTCAACTGCACATACGGTTCACGTCCACGCTGTCGCGGCATGCTACCAGTGTTAAAGACTGCGATGGAGCTCCGTATGCCACGGCAAACTGGCTGACACTGACGGCGGCGGTGCACAAATGCTGCGCAGCTAGCGCCATTCGACGGCCAACACCGCGGTTCCTGGTGTGTCCGCTGTGCCGTGCGTGTGATCATTGCTTGTACAGCCCTCTCGCAGTGTCCGGAGCAAGTATGGTGGATCTGACACACCGGTGTCAATGTGTTCTTTTTTCCATTTCCAGGAGTGTACTTAAAGCTAACTAGGTTGCACCCATGGTCTAGGGGTTGCGTCTTTGATTCGTAATCAAAAAAACGTCTTCGGTGCCGGGTTCGATCCCTGCCACTGCCTAAATTTTGATAAATAATCAGCCTCATTCTGCCAACGGCCTTGTCAAAGAGGGCGGAGGAGCGGATAGAGGTTCAGGGCACTCTCTTGTCCTAGGGGTGGAAAATTGCCCCTAAAGGCGGAAGAATCAGCAATGATCAACGACATGAGGATGTAGAAGGCAATGGAAACCACTGCATTAAAGACACGTAACGTGTATCCACAGGACATGTGGCCTGTATTTGAAGAAGTGTCATGATGATCTCTCCATTGGCAAAAGATTCCGGAATAGTCCCCCATTCGGATCTCCGGGAGGGGACTGCCAAGGGGGAGGTTACCATGAGAAAAAGATTGAATAACCAACAAAAGGTTAATGTTCTACGAGTCGGGGCGTGGAATGTCAGAAGCTTGAACGTGGTAGGGAAACTAGAAAATCTGAAAAGGGAAATGCAAAGGCTCAATCTAGATATAGTAGGGGCAGTGAAGTGAAGTGGAAGGAAGACAATTTCTGGTCAGATGAGTATCGGGTAATATCAACAGCAGCAGAAAATAGTATAACAGGTGTAGGATTCGTTATGAATAGGAAGGTAGGGCAGAGGGTGTGTTACTGTGTACAGTTCAGTGACCGGGTAGTTCTAATCAGAATCGACAGCAGACCAACACCGACAACGATAGTTCAGGTATACATGCCAACGTCACAAGCTGAAGATGAACAGATAGAGAAAGTGTATGAGGATATTCAAAGGGTAATGCAGTATGTAAAGGGGGACGAAAATCTAATAGTCATGGGCGACTGGAATGCAGTTGTAGGGGAAGGAGTAGAAGAAAAGGTTACAGGAGAATATGGGCTTGGGACAAGGAACGAAAGAGCAGAAAGACTAATTGAGTTCGGTAACAAGTTTCAGCTAGTAATAGCGAATACCCTGGTCAAGAATCACAAGAGGAGGAGGTATACTTGGAAAAGGCCGGTAGATACGGGAATATTTCAATTAGATTACGTCATGGTCAGACAGAGATTCCGAAATCAGATACTGGATTGTAAGGCGTACCCAGGAGCAGATATAGACTCAGATCACAGTATAGTAGTGATGAAGAGTAGACTGAAGTTGAAGACGTTAGTCAGGAAGAATCAATACGCAAAGAAGTGGGATACGGAAGTACTAAGGAATGACGAGATACGATTGAAGTTCTCTAACGCTATAGATACAGCAATATGGAATAGCGCAGTAGGCAGTACAGTTGAAGAGGAATGGACATCTCTAAAAAGGGTCATCACAGAAGTTGGGAAGGAAAACATAGGTACAAAGAAGGTAGCTGCGAAGAAACCATGGGTAACAGAAGAAATACTTGAGTTGATTGATGAAAGCAGGAAGTACAAACATGTTCCGGGAAAATCAGGAATACAGAAATACAAATCGCTGAGGAATGAAATAAATAGGAAGTGCAGGGAAGCTAAGACGAATTGGTTGCAGGAAAAATGTGAAGACATCGAAAAAGATATGATTGTCGTAAGGACAGGCTCAGCATACAGGAAAGTCAAAACAACCTTTGGTGACATTAAAAGCGACGGTGGTAACATTAAGAGTGCAACGGGAATTCCACTGTTAAATGCAGAGGAGAGAGCAGATAGGTGGAAAGAATACATTGAAAGCCTCTATGAGGGTGAAGATTTGTCTGATGTGATAGAAGAAGAAACAGGAGTCGATTTAGAAGAGATAGGGAATCCAGTATTAGAATCGGAATTTAAAAGAGCTTTGGAGGACTTACGGTCAAATAAGGCAGAAGGGATAGATAACATTCCATCAGAATTTCTAAAATCATTGGGGGAAGTGGCAACAAAACGACTATTCACGTTGGTGTGTAGAATATATGAGTCTGGCGACATACCATCTGACTTTCTGAAAAGCATCATCCACACAATTCCGAAGACGGCAAGAGCTGACAAGTGCGAGAATTATCGCACAATCAGCTTAACAGCTCATGCAACGAAGCTGCTTACAAGAATAATATACAGAAGAATGGAGAAGAAAATTGAGAATGCGCTAGGTGACGATCAGTTTGGCTTTAGGAAAAGTAAAGGGACGAGAGAGGCAATTCTGACGTTACGGCTAATAATGGAAGCAAGGCTAAAGAAAAATCAAGACACTTTCATAGGATTTGTCGACCTGGAAAAAGCGTTCGACAATATAAAGTGGTGCAAGCTGTTCGAGATTCTGAAAAAAATAGGGGTAAGCTATAGGGAGAGACGGGTCATATACAATATGTACAACAACCAAGAGGGAATAATAAGAGTGGACGATCAAGAACGAAGTGCTCGTATTAAGAAGGGTGTAAGACTAGGCTGTAGCCTTTCACCCCTACTCTTCTATCTGTACATCGAGGAAGCAATGATGGAAATAAAAGAAAGGTTCAGGAGTGGAATTAAAATACAAGGTGAAAGGATATCAATGATACGATTCGCTGATGACATTGCTATCCTGAGTGAAAGTGAAGAAGAATTAAATGATCTGCTGAACGGAATGAACAGTCTAATGAGTACACAGTATGGTTTGAGAGTAAATCGGAGAAAGACGAAGGTAATGAGAAGTAGTAGAAATGAGAACAGTGAGAAACTTAACATCAGGATTGATGGTCACGAAGTCAATGAAGTTGAGGAATTCTGCTACCTAGGCAGTAAAATAACCAATGACGGACGTAGCAAGGAGGACATCAAAAGCAGACTCGATATGGCAAAAAAGGCATTTCTGGCCAAGAGAAGTCTACTAATATCAAATACCGGCCATAATTTGAGGAAGAAATTTCTGAGGATGTACGTCTGGAGTACAGCATTGTATGGTAGTGAAACATGGACTGTGGGAAAACCGGAACAGAAGAGAATAGAAGCATTTGAGATGTGGTGCTGTAGACGAATGTTGAAAATTAGGTGTACTCATAAGGTAAGAAATGAGGAGGTTCTATGCAGAATCGGAGAGGAAAGGAATATGTGGAAAACACTGATAAGGAAAAGGGACAGGATGATAGGACATCTGCTAAGACATGAGCGAATGACTTCTATGGTACTAGAGGGAGCTGTAGAGGGCAAAAACTGTAGAGGAAGACAGAGATTGGAATACGTCAAGCAAATAATTGAGGACGTAGCTTGCAAGTGCTACTCTGAGATGAAGAGGTTAGCACAGGAAAGGAATTCGTGGGGGGCGCATCAAACCAGTCAGTATACTGATGACCAAAAAAAAAAAAAAAAAAGCTAACTAAGCTAAGGACATCACACACATCCGTGCCTGAGGCAGGATTCGAACCTGCGACTGTAGCGGTCGTGCGGTTCCAGACAGTAGCGCCTAGAACCGCTGGGCCACTCTGGCCAGCTTCAGACCGTGGTAACACTTGTTTGTGGACAATAATTGTTTTTTGGATTTCAGATCTGGCACTGTTGTTACCGTTTACCTGTGACGGGCCAATGCCTGTGCCTTGCAGGAATCGGCCGGGAGGTGGCGCTGTCCCTGGCTCGGTGCGGCGCGCAGGTGGTGGCGCTGTCCCGCACCCAGCACCACCTGGACACGCTGGTGGCCGAGGCTAAGGCCGAGGGCTTCTCCATCACCCCCCTGTGTGTGGACGTGGCCGACTGGGCGAGCACCAGGGAGCTGGTGGGCGGGCAGCCGCCCTTCGACGGGCTCGTCAACAACGCGGGCATCGCCTGCCTCAACCACTTCGCCAACGCCACCAAGGACGACGTCGACAAGTAGGGCGCTCGCCTCTCAGCTTTAGCCGTTCAGTGTATGCTGACTGTGTACCAACTACACTGAAGAAACTGGCACACCTGCCTAATATCGTGTAGGGCTTCCGCGAGCACGCAGTGCTGCAACACGATGTGGTGTGAACTCCACTAATGTCTGAGGGAGTGCTGCAGGCCTGTCTATAAATCCGTAAGCATACGAGGGGGTAGAGATGTCTTCTCAACAGCACATTGCTAGGCATCCCAGATACCCTCAACAAGGTTTATGTCTGGGGAGTCTGGTGGCCAGTGGAAGCGTTTAAAGTCAGATGTGTATTCCTGGAGCTATTCTGTAGCAATTCTGGACGTGTGTGGCGTAGCATTGTCCTGCAGGAATTGCCCAAGTCCGTCGGAATGCACAATGGATATTTCACCTGTCAGAGTCGTATCTAGACGTATCTAGGGTCAAATATCACTTCAACTGCACACGCCCCACACCATTACAGAGCCTCCACCAGCTTGAACAGTCCCCTGCCCACATGCTGGGTCCATGGATTCATGACGTTGTCTCCATACCGGTACACGTTCATCCACTGGATACAATTTGAAACGAGACTCGTCCGACCAGGCAACATGTTTCCAATCATCAACAGTCAAATGTCGGCGTTGACAGGCCCCGGGCGAGGCGTAAAGCTTTGTCTCGTGCAATCATCAAGGGTACACAAGTGGGCCTTCGGTTCCGAAAGCCCATATTGATGATGTTTCCTTGAATGGTTCGCACGCGACACTAGTTGACGGCCCAGCATTAAAATTTGCAGCAAATTGTGGATGTGTTGGACTTCTGTCACGTTGAATGATTCTCTTCAGTCATCGTTGGTCCCGTTCTTGCAGAATCTTTTTCGCGTCATAGCGATGTCGGAAATTTGATGTTTTACCGGATTCCTGATGTACATGGTACACTCGTGTAAATGGTCGTACGGGAAATTCTCCACATCATCACTGTCTCGGAGATGCTGTGTCCCATCGCTCGTGCGCCGACTATAACACCACGTTCAAACTCACTTAAATATTGATAACCTGCCACTACAGCAGCAGTAACCGATCTAATAACTGCGCCAGACACTTGTTGTCTTATGCAGGCTTTGCCGACTGCAGCGCCGCATTCTGCCGTATCTATGTATTTGAAGACGCACGCCTATACCAATTCATTTGGTGCTTTAGTGTAGCTGGACTACTAAAGTTCACGACACAACAATACTGTTCAGAGTTTAAGTTCACGAAGCTATGTGTTGATATGTTCACACATGTTGCTAAGTCTGGCACACCACCATAATGTTAAGAGTTAAAAGTTCATGAAGCTAAATGAAGAAGTCACAAATACAAACGAAACGCCCTTTAAAGTTCCTGAAGGTAGATCTCGAAAAATTCACAAGTCCAAACGCCATTCTGTTTAGTTATTGAAAGTATTTTAATTCCATCTTTGTAACTACAGGAAAATTTGTGTTTTTGTCGCTCAAAAAATTTTGCATTATTGAAATAAAAAAATATCCGTGGTATGTTATGAGAGGTATTTACAAATCGACTTTCCTTCTAAATCGAATCCTGTCCGTTAAAAACCATGTTGATTTCACTTCCAGAGTTTCAAGCCTGGTTTCTGCTCTTACCAGGAATGGCCTTCTGGTTGCACATTTTTTAGGCAACGAACTGTTTTTAAATCTCGTTACAGGCCATAGATGACGTTTTATATCAATGATACGGAACCCATTTGTTCACCAAAGCACGTATTTCCTTGTGGTTGCAAAGAATCAATTACAATACCTTCGATAATTATACTGCAAATGTGGACAAATGGTGACACAAATGAAGAATTCTGTATAAAGTTCAGCATGCTACCAGTCGACCGACACTTTTTAAGTTTAAGATTTTCTGTAGTAAACTTCTCAAGTCCGTGAAAGTGCTGGCTGAAAACTTTCAGTGAGTTAAGCTGCCGCTGCTACGCCCATCCTTCTTCAGTGATTGCTCTAAGCAAGCTGTCTGTACCCAATATATAAACTGTGTTGGTCTCCACATGTCACTTATTTGGCGGCCCGTTGTACACGTTCCCTTAATGTCCTCAGAGTTCTTAGCGGTTCATCTTGGGGAGCGGATCGCACTGTCCTGCTTCGCTTGTATCGGTCCATAGTCCGATCGAAGCTGGATTATGGGAGCTTCGTCTACTCGTCCGCTCGGCCATCCCTCTTACGCCGGCTCAACTCCATCCACCATCGGGGGATACGTCTTGCGACCGGAGCCTTCTACACTAGTCCTGTCGAGAGTCTTTATGCTGAAGCTGCCGAGTTACCATTGACCTACCGGCGCGACGTACTGCTGTGTCGGTATGCCTGCCGGCTGTTGTCTATGCCCGACCACCCCTCTTACAAGTCCTTCTTCGCCGATTCTCTCGATCGTCAGTACGGGTTGTATGTGTCTGCCCTGCTGCCCCCCGGAGTCCGCTTCCGTCGCTTGCTTCGACAATTGGATTTTGCCCTCCCTACCACCTTCAGAGAGGGTGAGAGCCCGACACCACCTTGGCTCCAGGCTCCGGTTCATATTTATCTCGACCTCAGCTCACTCCCGAAGGAGGGTACTCCGGCTGCAGTGTATTGCTCGCGGTTTGTCGAACTTCGTGCTGGACTTGCCGGACACACCTTTATTTACACCGATGGCTCCAAAACTGACGATGGTGTCGGCTGTGCCTTTGTCGTCGGGGCCGCCACCTTTATATACCGGTTCCTCGACCAATGTTCCAGCTTTACGGCCGAGCTTTTTGCTCTCCATCAGGCCGTTCAGTATGCCCGCCGCCACCGCCATTCATCGTATGTACTCTGCTCTGACTCACTCAGTGCTCTTCAGAGCCTTGGAGCTCCCTATCCGGTCCATCCCTTGATTCAACGGATACAGCAGTCCCTTCATTCTTTCGCTGATAATGGTGGTTCTGTCAGCTTTCTGTGGGTCCCCGGACATGTAGGAGTGCCTGGGAATGAGGCTGCGGATGCTGCAGCCAAGGCTGCAGTCCTCCTGCCTCGGCCAGCCTCCCATTGTGTCCCGTCATCGGACGTTCGGGGGGATGTCTGTAAGAGGCTTGTGTCGTTGTGGTGGGATGCTTGGTCATCCCTCCAAGGAAACAAGCTCTGGGCAGTGAAACCACTCCCAACTCCTTGGACAACATCCTCCCGACCATCTCGGCGCGAGGAGGTCCTTCTGACCAGGTTGCGGATTGGGCATTGCCGATTTAGCCACCGCTACCTGCTCTCCGGTGACCCAGCCCCGCAGTGCCCTTGTGGACAGGCATTGACAGTGCGCCATGTTTTATTGTCGTGTCCCCGTTTTAGTCAATTTCGTGTTGTCCTGTCCCTGCCATCTACTTTACCGGATATTTTAGCTGATGACGCTCGAGCAGCTGCTCGTGTTCTGCGTTTTATAACTTTGACTGGCTTGTCCAAAGACATCTAACCTTTTTACTTATTTTATCTGCATCTTTGTCAGGTCATTCTGGTGTCCCCCTCTCCCCTTGAGTTTTACTAGATTCCATGTGCTCTAACGGTGACTGGGCGCTAATGACCTCAGTAGTTGAGCGCCCTTAAACCCAAAAAAAAAAAAAAAGTACCCAATATGGCCGTCGCCCTTAAATAGAAACGATCCGTTGTTGCATTTAACTTATTGCTACTACGCATATTAGACACGAAATAAAACCAGAATTCCAGTGACTCTCCTGTGGTTCCATTGGAATTTTGCTGTAGTCATTAGCTTTCTCGTTATATTTATCAGTGAGATAATTAACGTGTCCATTATTTGTTAGTTAACCTTGTGACGGTGCACAAAAATAGCAAACACTGTCCTGTTTAAACGAATCTGACGGAAAAGTAGAGAATCAGCTTCCTGAACCTTCATTCTGCCTTCCTCACCAAATATTTTGCCACGTGAACGTATTCGCATGTTTTTGTAGTGAAGCCTTGAAACGCGTATGTATTTAGTACAGCGATGGCGAGGCATGACAGAATCTCTGACCAGAGAGTTATTTATCGTTGCTAGTCTGCGCTTGACCGCGCGAGAGTTCAGTTGCATGTAGGGAGTCGGCAGTTGCAGTTGCCGTCGAGTTGCGAGAGAGTTCAGTTGTACGTAGCGAGTCGCGAGAGCATGTAGTAGCGCGCGAGAGACAGTCGGAGTTGTGTGTGAGGAGTCGGCGGGCGTCGACATGGGGCTCTGGTCAAGATTCAGGACGAGGTATATTTTTTAAATAAGGTAATGAAGCAGCATTGCGCTCATCTGATAATGTAATGCATCTTAACTGTAATTAATTTGTTCAAGAATCGCCCCAATAATAATTTTGTTCTGAAAGCAATTTTTTAAGAAAATAATCATTTTATTGAAAGAAAGTTTCCCATGCATTTCCTTAAAGAAAAAAAAATTACTTAAGTTCAAAGAATTTTTGCGATGCATTTCCTCCAAGCTATGGTGAAAAATAAGAGCAGATGCAATTTTACTGAGGTAAGAACAGGGCCTAAGATCGACATTTCGGTCTATTTGCGTTTTCATTGTCACTGAGATTTCATTTTATTGAATTGACTTTCATTTTTGTGAGGAGCTTACACATGGCTCAGATTGCTAGTTGTCATTTAATTGTCATTGTCAATAAATTATTTTATTTGCTGGCAGGTTACACTAGGTTCTATTCCCATTAACATTTAAATATTGTATTACGAAATTTTGTGGGGAGGTTACAGCCTTCATACCCAAATTTCCCTCCTGCTACCACTGCCCACATCCGTCTCTCTCCCACTGTTTCCTTTTTCTCTCGTCTGTCTCTCACACTGTCACTGCCTTCATCCCTTGTTGTCACTCTTCTTAGTATTGTCTCCTTTTCTATTAGTTTCACTGTCTCTCTGCACCACAGCCATTGTCTTTGCCCCATTACTTTTCTGTCCCATTGCCACTGGCTCTTTCTTCCTCGCTTACACTCTGCTGTCTTCCGCTTCAGTCACCATTGTCTCCTCTCCACACACGTCCTTCACGATGTTTTGCTCGGGGTTTTGAGCCCTAGACCAGGAAACTTTAACAAGTATAGAGGGTAGACGAAAGAGGAAAAGTCCTTTCGTGTTGGTGTTCACCAGTGTGGGGGAGCCCACGACCCCCAAGCCAATGTATGGTCTCTTTTTTGTTTCTGCTGACCTTTTTTTGCTCCCACTGCTGCTGCCTCCATCCATATATTTTTCTCCTTTACTGCCACTGCCTCTCACTGACTATCATTACCTCCTCCGTCTTTCACTTCCACTGCTGTTGTCTTCATCCATCTCTGTTTCTCTTCCAATGCCACTTTCTCTCTCCATCCTTCACTGTCTGCTTCTCTCCCACTGGCATTGTCTGCTCTTTCTTCCAGCGTCAGCGTCTCTTTCAGCGCAAAAGAGCATGAATATGTTCACTTTTCAAAGTTTTTGGTGAAGAAATGGAATGAGGTTTCAGGCAGCTGGCTCTCCACTTTTCTGTCAGTCCTTGCAGAGAACATATTCACCTTTTCTTGCGCACTGACAGGACGAATTTTCAGCTGGCTCCCTTCTTCTCTCTGTTACAGCAGTGTGTGCTGCTTATACAGGGTGGTCAGAACCAGTCTGAAAAACTTGTAAGGGTATTAGAGGATAGGCGGTGCTGATAAATAATTTTTAAGAAAAGAATTGGGTACGCTGCATCCTTTCCGAGTTAATTTGCACTGAAGTTAGCCAACCGAGCCGTTGTGCATGCAATAATGAAGCGCCCATTCAGAGACAGTGACGCCAAATGTACTCTGCATTTCGTGTCCTGAAACCGAACAACAGATCGATACAAAAATTGGACGTGGGTCGTTACGAAAGATCCAACCCGAGACAAAGGCTGAGCAGCCTCCAGTGCTGTCATCTACACTATCAAAACAAGGAGACCATCAAAAGTGTAAATAACATATTTTGATGGGTCTCGGATATGTTGTAGAGGGACATGCCCTGAGTACAAGGCTATGCGCTTGTTTAGCGACGGTCCTTGGTTTTAGAGAAAATTGATTTTGAAGTTGACTGCGCGCTGTAATATGCACATTAGGCACGTCCCAAGGCAGCGAGAGTGGCGCATCGGTTAAGGTCTACAGCTACCGCGCTGAAGGTACCATTTTTAGATCCTTTGTGTTTTTTTTTTTTAAATCAGAATAGTCCGACATTTTTCCATTTTATTTTACAAAATATCAACTGTGTACATTGTGTGAAATTATTAAGAAATATTCTATTTTGCCGTAGTAATTTAATTTTCACGTCATTATTACGAACTCTTACTCGCTATCGCCTATGTCACTTGCTATGCCACAACAGAAATCCGGATGATGTTTGTCGTAAAAGCAACCGAATCACAATGTCATACGGCACCGAGCACATTTCATAAAAGCTATTGTCTTTCTTGCGCACGGAGTTATTAAGAGAGATAGCGGAAGACATTGTTCATTTACGTTCAAAAAGTTTTATTTTTCATCCTTTAGCTTTAATGCGTACTAGGCGTATTTGATTATATTCGAAAAAATGGCTGCCCTGAATTGATGCAAAATTAATGAGTGTAGGTTTATTGAATCGTCTCAGGACGCTATTACTCTGTTGGGCTTCAACAAATCGGGAGCATTCTGAATTTTCTTCGTGAAAATTTTAACCTGGCGGTAAAAATATACGCCACAAGACTAGAAAAGTGGAGTACACTTCGGTGGGATAATTTTTACTGTGCAGGTGCACGTTTTCCCCTCATCCACGAAGATGTAATCGTATAGGCCAGATCGGTTTGCCCTCCCCACGTATCAACGATATATAGAAATTTATTTACTAAGATGGTATCTGTTCTTTCCGACATGTCCGAAAGAACAGATACCATCGGTGACCAAGCAGCTCGCTAGAATTAAATTACAATGAAATGAACACCCTTAGCTGCTTACAGGCGTTGACACACGTCAACGGGGACAGATGAAAATGTGTGCCCCGACCGGGACTCGAACCCGGGATCTCCCCCTTACATGGCAGACGCTCTATCCATCTGAGCCACCGAGGACACAGAGGATAGCGCGTCTGAGGATAGCGCGTCTGCAGGGATTTTCTCTGGCACGCCTCCCGCGAAACCCACATTCTCAATGTATTGTCCCACACTGCAGTCGTAGTGCCCCCGCCCATTATACTCATTACTCGCGGCGCGTTGCCGATTCCCGTAAGAGTTCGGGCACTGTTTGTGTTGTGGTTGGCAGGAGAGCCAACACCGTGTTACTAGAGGAGGCCGAAAGGCACGCGTTTTAGCTCCCGCAGGCTGGCGTGAGGTCTGGGACAAGGAAATCAGAATTTCAGAAAACCGGACGTAGCTGGTGGAATACTTAACTAATCAATTAATGATGAACGTCGGTCTTGACGGTACATGATTCACAATATCAATAGTAACTGATAATGACGCCTTGCTAGGTCGTAGCAAATGACGTAGCTGAAGGCTATGCTAAACTATCGTCTCGGCAAATGAGAACGTATGTAGGCAGTGAACCATCACTAGCAAAGTCGGCTGTACAACTGGGGCGAGTGCTAGGGAGTCTCTCTAGCCTAGACCTGCCGTGTGGCGGCGCTCGGTCTGCAATCACTGATAGTGGCGACACGCGGGTCCGACGTATACTAACGGACCGCGGCCGATTTAAAGGCTTCCACCTAGCAAGTGTGGTGTCTGGCGGTGACACCACTGTTTGTGCATTCGCACAGAAGAAGAAGATGGTCAAGTGGCCGGTGAGCCTTAACTATATATATATATATACTAAGATGGTATCTGTTCTTTACATGTCCGAAAGAACAGATACCATCGGTGACCAAGCAGCTCGTTAGAATTAAATTACAATGAAATGAACACCCTTAGCTGCTTACAGGCGTTGACATACGTCAACGGGGACAGATGAAAATGTGTGCCCCGACCGGGACTCGAACCCGTGATCTCCTGCTTAATGGGCGACGGCACTACGAATGTAGTGCGAGACAATACGTTGAGAATGTGGGTTTCGCGGGAGGCATGCCAGAGATAAATCCCTGCAGTCGCGCTATCCTCTGTGTCTTCGGTGTCTCAGATGGATAGAGCGTCTGCCATGTAAGCAGGAGATCCCGGGTTCGGGTCCCGGTCGGGGCACACATTTTCATCTGTCCCCGTTGACGTATGTCAACGCCTGTAAGCAGCTAAGGGTGTTCATTTCATTGTAATTTATATAGAAATTTTACCTGTCCCACGCACGGGAGAATTACAGATTTAAAAAGTCTTCATACACCAGTTTCGTGAACTTCCCTGATTTCGTGGAGGACACAATTACGTTTTTAAGTTCGAGGTTTAATTCATCCACTCTAAACAAATTTTCCCGACGGTTCCTGCATACATAAAAAAACGTACTGGATCACCTTTCCTGACGCTGTTAGAGAGTAGTGTGCTGTGTACGAATGAGTTATCTTGTTTCAATCTTTTCTCTGCACGAGAATGGTTCTCGACCCTTTTTCCGAGAGGGATCTATTGTACGTTGATCGTGTTGACTACGTAGTCGAGGTTAAAATTATCAATAAGTATTTTCGCTTGTGTGCGAAATTCTTCCGCAGCTACTAACATTTCTTCCATCGTTGAACATTCTTTGGAACCGATGAACTTGTTAACCTTCCTTTGTCTGATTTTATGCTTTTGTTTAAGTCGTTCGACCCAAGACGAGCTGGCCACGAAATTAAAGGTATCCGATAACAGTGGAACAGCAGCGTTCATCGGTCATTGCTGTTAAGTTCTGGTTGTCACCCGCTCGCAGAAGAAATTATATTATCTTCGCAAGCCAGTCTCTTTCTTACAATGTATTTGACATATATTTTGATATGATTTGCCTGTTCCAAATTCTGCCTCGCTTCGACGAACCGTTCATACGTCTCACGATAACTCCGTTTATCACGACGAGTTCCACCTCGTTTCACACCCTCTTTCCATCGATATAGCATTGATTGATGTTGTAATGGAGAGACACCGCGGGACTGCAAACTCTTTAGGCCCCATTTCGGATGAGCTACTGCAAGAGCGACTGCTCGTTCTTTGTAGGATGGAGGCACATAATCTGCTGGTTCATGTGCGAATTCGTCGCCATCATGTGAAGTCGGCATCTCCCTCTACTAGCGTACACTGCAAAGTAAGTAGCTTTGTATTATGTCGAATAGTCCGCAAGAAAGAGAACGTCCACAGAAAAGTGAAACTAACCGCCTCATATTAGTGCACCTCGTGCTCTTCATTCATCGCCATCGATGATCCGCCTCTGGGCCAACAGGTCTTGTATTGCGATACATATCTCATTGCCAATTGCAAATGAATTAACAAAGCTCGTGCTGGGAGGCATATTTGCTAGAAAATTTAAATGACGAAGCAAATTTTTAGCGTAGTTGATGGCGTTAGTGATTTCACCTCTTGATGGTTTATTCAACTCCTGTACCTCCGATGTATCTTCTTCTGGCTGCACTTGTATAGACACCCTTGGGTCGTTCGTTTCACTGTATTACTCGAACACGCACGGCACTAACAACACATTGCGAGCAAGGGACGTTGAAGACAAATGCAAATTAGCGGTTGAGGAGCTAGGTCACTGCCGTGTTCAAACAACACTTTTTCGCTACATATGTAGTTGGTTGTTTTTTTCCCCCGTTTCGGTAGTCATTTGTGAACCACCAATACCGACATGGCGTCCGATCAGGAAATATGGCCCAGTAAGAGTTAGCTGCTTCCCTACATCACGCTTAACACTCCAGGTCAAATCGACTTCTCTCGTGTGTAAGGCTGTCATCCGCCATTCTGCCCCCTTGTGACGAATTTCACATGATTAATTTGTATTGTCTAAAATCTGTTCTTACGTTCGGTCTGATACAAAAATTCGACTGAAAACGGTTTACTGCAGCTGCTTCGCATTGTTTTCAGGTATTAGGGCATAAACATTCGTAGAAAATATGTCCGTAAATGAGAACAACAAACATGGGATCCTGTTTCACTTGCATTGGCCATTACTCCCTTAGGGTGGGGAAACTGTGTAAGCCTTCAGAAAAATGTGTATTGTTTCTATATATCATTTTTTCTATTAAAACGTCCGCCTACTTAGCTAAGTGCTAACGTCTTTGCCTACCATGCAGTGGGCCTGGGTTCGACTCCCAGCCGGATTGGAGATTTTTTTTCTGCTCATGCACTGCGTGTTGTATTACCCTCATCGTCATTTCATCATCACCGACGCTCAAGTCGCCCAATTTGGCGTCCCTGCAATAAATCTTGCAACCTGGCAGCCGTACTTCCCATATGGGGCCTCCTAGCCAGCAATGCCACACGACCCTTTAATTTTCTATTAAAAATACTTGGTGTGATACCTAATTATATGCAGATTTAAAAAGTATAAGTAGCAAGCATTTGCCAAGAAACACGAGTTGTTGAAAATTCGATTTTTCTTGGAGAACTCACTTCACTCCACCTTCCCCTGCTGCTAACCTGATACTGTATGGTTCTCAATATATTGCATCATGCTTTGTGCACTATCTCATCAAAAGTATCCGCAGATCTCTTAGTGGATATTATTGTTGGTTGTTTTCACTCTTTGCCTTCATAAAGGCTTGATCTCCGCTGTGAGCGCTTTCAAAGAAGTGTCTGAATCTCTGTGGAGAAATGGTAGCCCATTCTTAATTAAGAGAGAAGAGAGTGATGTTGCAAACTGGTGCCTGGAGCTGAGTCGATCTTCTAATTTATCGAAAAGGTATTCCACGGTGTTCAAGTCAGGGCTCTGGGTGGGCCAGTCCATTTCTAAATTGTTATCGTTCACAAACCATATCGTCGCAGATGCTACTTTACGGGAGTCATGCTGACACAAACGATCACCGTCTCCAAACAGTTCATCTACTACACGCAGTACACAAGCCTGTTAGATGTGTTCATATCTTTCCACATTTAGCGTTTTCTTAGGTGTAGCGTGAGACTCGAAATCATTCGTTTCAATCATCCACTGCCCAGTGGCGCTGTTCGTTACATCATCTCAAGTATCGCTTAGCACTGACTGCAGAAACGTGAGACTTATGCGGAGCTGCTCGACCGTTGGACCTGATTCTTTTTTAACTTCCTGTCACTGTATTACCTGGACTGCTGGTAGCAGTTTGGAACTCATGAGGGATTCTTTCCACCGATTTCGCGCGACTTTATACAGTCACCAACCACGATGACAGATGGTTCTGCCCATCAGTATATCAGGTCTCCCCTCATCTCGGTTTAGCTGTGGCCGTTTCATCCCGTTTCCACTTCACGATCACACCACCAACAGCTGACTTGGGCAGCTTTACAAGTATTGAAATATCCTTGAAGGATTGATTACTCAGGTGGCGTCCAACGACCAGTGCACTGAGCTGTCCTGACCGATCTACCGTGTTCTCACTGCTTCTCTACTGACAACGCATTCTTTTTCTTTATTGTGATTCCATTCCCTTGCCCCATATGAGCAGGGGAGGGCTGGCAGCGGCACAATCCGCCAGGGTGAGAGGAAAAGAAAAAACAGGGTGTCAGGGGAGCACGAAGAGGCGGGAGATGGACGGGGTGGGAGATGGAAGGCAAATCAGAAGAGAACCCAGTCAAAGCATCAATACCCGCTCTCATGTGTGGGGTTGATCTGTTATTCTGCGCAACGGATTAATCTGAGATGTACCCTTTACCCTGTGGCTCCTGCAAGATGCAATTTCCACCCCCACACTACTACAGAAGTCAGACAGACGCTCCTAACGTTCTAAAGAGAAATGCGTGAAAAACTTTCAGCAATAAATATCTTCTGGAGTCGTCCGCTGTAAGGAAATGACACAAAAATTCACAAAATTTCTTACGTAACTGGTGGCATTCTTGGGTACTGGAGTAGTGCTAGTTAGTGTAAGAAAAACATGAAACTAACGAAAGTTATTGTTTATCTTGCAAAAATTCTGAAAAAATCACAATGGCACTTTTAGTTATGAACTGAACAAGTTATATCCTGGTTCTTTTTGGAATGTGAAGTTACCTCTCAAAGTTTAAGATGGTTGTTGACTTGGCAGAATGGCTGAGAGGCACGCCTACTCAACTTGAATAATTATCCTTTAGAATGTTGCTAGGTACGGTCGAGGCTGTCGCGTGTGAAATGCAGTGAAGTGTACTGTTGTGGAGGAAATATGGGGCCCGCAAGAGCTGTAGCGCACAATACCGTAAGCTGCGATGACTGCTGTCTGCGCCGCTCGCTGCTGACAAATAAGATAACTCTCGTTCTATCTGGATTGACCTTTGCCAATCAAACTCTCCCTACACCTTGATGAAGTCAAGGACTCCTATTCGCCCCTAGTCTAACTATTTGTGTGGTACACCGGTCAGATAACCAGTCCACCGCGATGCCACTCAAAATTCGCTCGCAGGCGTTTAACTATAACTGTGTCCGTTCACACCGCACAATAAGTGTGGCGGCCAACACAGTGAACAACGCTTAATTGCAAGGACTCAATAAAGAGTAGAGACTTGTTCCTCACTCCAAGAGTGACAACGGAATGGCGCCTCTCCACGCCAGACATGAAGGGGGATATATTTCGGTCTCTCCCATTATTCCTTCAGCTCAAGGCGTCAGAAATATCGTCTGCCAATCAGCATTGCCCTTCTAAAACTGGAGAATGACGTTTCGTTTAAGGCGACCAATCCGGAAACCTGTAGCTTTTGGCGTTTGCTGTCTCCCTGTGAAAATCTCTGAAACTGCGTGCTATTTGTAAAGAATGCATAGGCTCGCCGCTCCCACAGAATGTAGCGGAATTTGCTTTTAAGCCGAACACGGGGTAGTTCCCCCTTTTCACTCGGGCCCACCCTGTCGCTACATGGGCGGTCACCGGTCGACATACGCTGGGTCGTCATCTGAAGGGACCGGCGTCCCTTTGTGCAGTTTCTCTCCCGAACTAAAAGCCCCTGTGACCGTCGTGTCTTGAATGTGTGTGTGTGTACACCAGCCTCGAGTATTTCAATCTTGGAGCGCATTTGCGATTTATTAGTTATTTGCATATCGTTGACTTTATCTTACCGAGTTTGGGTTCGAATGAAGCGTCTTGATGTGCGGAATATGATTGTGAGGGCGGAATATGTAAGCAATGAAGGTCAGGAGACCGCGACGTCTTACACCGCATCCTTTTATACTGGCGTGTCCACTTCTCATGACATCTGGTGGTCAATTCTGAAATACGCATGATGTCCAGACACTTCTGATCAGATAGTGTAAATGCTTGAAAATGGCACAAATGCCGAAGTCGCAATAGTGAAGTAAATTCAGTGTCAGCTAAAAACGAACATGGTGTCACTCAAATAAGCAAAATCGTTATTCCATTGCAGGCAACGGTAACAACGGTTCCCGTAAGGTGAGCGGAGTTAAGCACTGTCGGGCTGGGCTAGCACTTGGATGGGTGACCTTCTGGTCTGCCGAGCGCTCTTGGCAAGCGGGGTGCACTCAGACCTTGTAAGGCAAACAGAGGAGCTGCTTGATCAAGAAGTGGCGGCTCCGGTCTCGGAAGAGCGGTGTGCTGGTCACGCGCCCCCCCATATCCGCATCCAGCGAAGCCTGTGGGCTGAGGATCACACAGCGACCGCTCGGTATCGTTGGGCCTTCATGGCCCTTTCGGACAGAGTTTAGTTTAGTTCAGCTTGTTCTTTTGTATACATACATCTCTTGAAAGTAAGATTAAAGTGTGGCAATAACTGACAGAATTGAAGGGGAAGATATGCCAAACACATGTATATGGATCTTTCGATGAGTGCCCTTGTTATCGACTTAGAGACTAATCGAGAGCAACACACTTCAGTAGGCACGGTACTAATGTGAACATTTTCACCAAAATGCCTTTTGTTTCGGATCCCATAATCTACACATGATTCGCCGGACCCTCAACAACATGTCATTATCATGGTGTAAACTAGATAACTTTCTTAACAGCAACAATAATTTTTGAGAACATTTCTCTTGGAGTAACAGCTGTCTGGCTAAAAATGGATTAAAACCGTCTCAACTGCAATAAAAAATGTCTTTATAATGGTACAGGTTTTGGTCAGAATGTGACCATGACCGACACCAGTAAACATTATGAATAAGTGTTTTTACTGCGGTAGAAGTAATAAGAAATATAAATCTGTTTACAGATTTAGTACCTATTTACAGGATTAAAAAAAGTTCTGAGATAGCAAAGGCAATCAAGGATATGCTAATACCAAATAATGCAACAATAGCATTTCTGAAGATAAAAATCCTCTCCAGTAATATCCTAATAAAATAAGTAATTGAAATTATCAGTTGTTATCTGATAACCCATAATAAGATTACTACTGCAGAATGTACAGAATAATTTAATTTTTAGAGTTTATGAATAAGATAGCTTTGAGATGCGCTGGCACCTTGATATACTTTTTGAATGATTTATAATGACAGTTTTTTGCCAAGTTTCCACAGCTAAAAGAAAAAAAACTATATACGATAAACATTATGTCGACGATTCCTTATTACTTATAGAATGTGACACCAAATACATAAACGCATTTGCCCAAACAATAGGCAGTAGGCATCCAAAACTATCTTTTACTGCAGAAGTACAAAACGAGAACTCTACTAATTACCTAGGCCTTACCATTAAAAAAATAAACAATGGACATAAAAGTTTCGCAGGAGAGCTTCTGTCAAGTTTAGAAGGTAGGAGACGAGATACTGGCAGAAGTAAAGCTGTGAGTACCGGGTGTGAGTCGTGCTTCGGTAGCTCAGATGGTAGAGCACTTGCCCGCGAAAGGCAAAGGTCCCGAGTTCGAGTCTCGGTTGGGCACACAGTTTTAATCTGCCAGGAAGTTTCAATGGACATAAACTTTCCATTTTCAAAAAACCCACATGCACATATAAAGGGTGTCTCACGAAGATACGCAATTATTTTAATATGTTATTCTGCAAGTAAAAGTAAATACAAAAGTTCATATAAACGTATGTCCGCAAATGTTTAGTTACGGAGTAACGGCTAATAAAAGATTTTGCCTGAAATTTAGTAACTTCGCTAGTATGAAGCCATCGCAAAACTGTATGAGGTTAAAGTAAAGCACGATTTCCATTTATGTTGTTATTGGTCTGGTGAATATAATAAAACATGTCCCAGGCATGTATCTGCAGTAGTTTTCCAGAACGTTCAGAGAAGCAAAGATTATTATACAAGTAAATTTGTTTACTTTCCATTAAGAATGTAGAAACTTTTATGTCATTGTTGGCAACCGTTAGTGAGTTAATTCAGTCGTTTCCTAACCTTGAAACGAGTTAGTTTTCTGTATTGTTCAGTGAAATACCATAACAACAGTGCATTCAAGTGAAACCAAATACTAACTGTTGTAGTTTGTAGACTATTTACGAAATAGGGATGCCTTTCAAATTTACGACGAGGAATGCGCCGATATGGCAAATGTGATAGTAATGCAACTGCTGCAGTTAACGAATATCACGTACGTCATCCAACTCGGAGGATTCCGAATGCTAGAACCGTTATTCGAGTATTTCGAATGTTACGGGAGACAGGTTTTCTACATAGTGTTCATAATCAGTACGGGCGCTCGATACGTAAAGACGATGATGAGGATATTATGGATGCTGTTCATCGTAGCCCTGATACCAGTACACGACGTACCTCTCAACGATTAGACATTTCACAATCTAAGGTAAAGTGTACACTGAAGTACAATAATCTGTGTCCTTACCATAACCAAAAGTGCATCATTTACATCCGGGAGATCCTGCCCTTCACTTTGAGTTGTGCAACTGATTAAATACTAATCGACAGCTACACAAGTACATGTTGTTTACTGATGAGGTTCAGTTTACTCGAGATGGTATAAACAATTTACGTGACGAGCACGTTGGTCTGAAGCAAACCCACATGCAACAGTGCAACGCAATTTCCAGCAGCGATTTAGTGTAAATGTGTGGATTGGTATAATCAACATACACTTTATTGAACCATTCACTTTCCTAGGACGTCTAACTGGCGAGACGTACTTACAATTCCTTCAAGAAGAAATGCCCCGCTTGCTCGAAGATGTTCCACTTGCTACGCGATTGCAAACGTATTTTCAAAATGACGGCGCGCCTCCACATTTCACCAACGCCGCTACTACAGATTTAAATGAACATTTTCCCCAGAAATGAATTGGTCGTGTTGCTACACATCTGTGGCCATCCAGATCGCCCGATTTAACACCAATGGATTTTTGTGTATGGGAACGGATGAAAGACATAGTTTATGAGGGCAAAGTCAATACACGCGAGGCATTACTTGCTGGCATTATGAATGCAATAGGCGAAATTAAGAACAACCCTGTGAAATTGATACGAGCAACAACATCTGTTCAATCACGTGCAGCTAAATGCATTGAACTCGGTAGAGACATTTTTGAACATTTATTGTGAATGTATTGCAAAATTGTATGTACACTGTACAACTTCCTTAACATTGAGCTTTGTTTTTTCCGGTTTAACATGAATTCACGTGTGCTGTGGTATTAATAAGAGCAGATTATCTGACACATTCATACAGTTTCAGTTAATGTTATTATCATCATATTTCCTAAATTAAATTCTGTAAAACTTCTGTGGAAACGAATGAGATTTTTACTCTGCAGCGGAGTGTGCGCTAATATGAAACTTCCTGGCAGATTAAAACTGTGGGCCGGACCGAGACTCGAACTCGGGCCTTTGCCTTTCGCGGGCAAGTGCTCTACCACGTGAGCTACCCAAGCACGACTCACGCCCCGTCCTCACAGCTTCACTTCTGCCAGTACCTCGTTCTGTGGAAAACTTTGTGTAATTGTCTGGAATTAAAAAAAAAAAAAAAAAAAAAAAAAAAAAAAAAAAAACAAGTTGGGCCAAGTAGTTAATAAATTAAAAAATTTACGACATTACTTCTTTGCTACTCTGGATGTTCTGGAAAACTACTCCAGATACACATCTGGGAAATGTATTATTAGATTCACCAAACCAATAACAATAAAAAAATGGAAATCGTGCTTTTCTTTAACCTCACACAGTTTTGCGATGCCTTGATATTAGCAAAGTTGCTAAATTTCTGGAAAAATCTTTTACTATCCGAAACTCCGTAACTAAAAATTTGCGGTCCTATGTTTATATGAACTTTTTCTTTTGTTTTACTTGTAGAATAAAACATTAAAATATTTGTATATCTTGGTGAATCATCCTGTATTTATCATCAACGTCAGTTCACTCCTTCGTCCACGATATAAAACAGGCTTCTAGACCTCTTTCGTTCACCCTTGACCGACAATGAAATACGGAAATAACTCAGTATTTTAAAGCAGTTTACAATAGCCGATGGTTATTGTGTAAATCGTAGTGGGCAAAAGCTTGGCTCAGCCATAAAACAGTACTAATAAGGAAAAGATGAAAACCATCCCGCTGCAATTTCACAGTAATGTGGCCAAACAAATAGAGACAAGTTTCATCAAATCTAAATTTAGATGTGGTTTTCAAGTTAATAAACTCTAAAACTTCACGTAAATCATAGGTTGAGAAGCGCATATGTCAAATTTGACGGTTGTGGTGTACACAGGAGATCAATGTTTGTGTTTAGTATTACGTTGGCCAGACCATCCGCTCTTTTAATATAAGGTTTAAGTTGAGCATTGACAGCCAAGTAACAAAACTGCCTTTGGGTTGAATTTAGCAGAAACCGGCTATAGTAGAGGCAGTATTGACACAATTAGGCTCATTCTTCACAGAGAGCAAAAAGGAGATGCTCTCAGATTACTGGAAGAGCATGAAATTGACAGAGCCAAAAAAACAGGAGCCAGCAAAAGACTCAATGGGCAACGCGGTTTTGTACCTAATGCCCACTTTGCTTTACTTCATAATCGTACATATGAATTATTTTCTTATTATGATTTGGTTCCCCTCCTCCCCCCGACCCCCTAGAGGGAGGTCGGGCTTGCAGCACCGTAAGACGCCGCTCTGTAGCCAACAGATAAAGTTAAAAAAAACATAATGAGGGGATATATCAATTAAAAGGTGATAAAACGGTGACTGTTTAAGACTGGTACATGGCGAAAAAGTCCTGAAGAGAACATAATATAAAAGAGGTCAGCGATGCTGATTAAAAACACTTAGGAAATAGACAGGAACAATTAAAAAACATGGCGACAATCTGGTTTCTGTTCACAGCACTTTATAAAGGGGACGCACAACACTGAACACTCACGGAAAACACTGCACTAGTGAGTACAAAGGCATATCGGTGTGGGGGTGGGGAGGACGCGGACAGATGAGGGGGAGAGGGGGAGGCGATGGAGGGAGAGGGAACAGAAAAAGGGGGGAGCAGAGAGGACGCGAGAAAGGAGTGGGGAAGATAGTGGAGGGGAAAGAATGGAGCCAAGGAGTGGGAGAAAGAATGGAAGGGGGGGAGAGCTATCCCAGGAAAAGGACAGAGGGACGGAGGAGGAGGTGAGGATCATAGTTGATCGGAGGGATAAATGGAGGGAGAGAGGGCATCATCTGGGAGGCGGAATTGGCGAGAGCCACCTTGGGTAAGGAGATGAAAGGTGTCGAGGCGGAGGCTGGGGGGGGGGGGGGGACAATGGTGAAGGTGCAACTTTGGTGGCTGTTGGGGAGGAGCAACCAGGGGATGAGGGGGATCAAGTCGGCAGGAGGTGTAGAGGACACTGACACGTCCAAGCAAAAGGAGCAGATGGGGGAAAGGAATCAGATCATAGAGGATCTGCGTGGGGGACAGGAGGCATATACAGAAGGCGAGGTGGAATGCATGGTGCTCAATAATCTGGGGGGAATTATAGAATTTTGGGGGTGGGTGGGGTGGGAGGGTGGACATCCAAGCAGGACTGGCATAACAGAGGACGGGACAGATTAAGGATTTTTAGGTGTGGAGGATGGTAGAGGGGTTCAAACCCCATGTCCGGCCAGAGAGGAGTTTAAGGAGATGGAGGCAGTTGTGAGCTTTGGATTGGATAGAGCGTAGATGAGGGATCCAGATGAGGTGACGGTCAATGGTGAGTCCAAGGTAGGTGAGGGTGGGGGAGAGGCGGACAAGACGAACGCAGCTGGCAAGGGAAAAATCAAGGAGCGAGCGGTACGACCTATGGTGATTACCTGATGAATTATTGAACACCTCTCTTGTGTATATCTTGCCCTTATGTGCCTAGTATAGAGTTGGGGGTTGGGGGAGTTGTTTGGGGAATGAGATCAGACAGCGAGGTCATCGGTCTCATCGGATTAGTGAAGGATGGGGAAGGAAGTCGGCTGTGCCCTTTCAGAGGAACCATCCCGACATTTGCCTGAAGTGATTTAGGGAAATCACAGAAAACCTAAATCAGGAGGCCGGACGCGGGATTGAACCGTCGTCCTCCCCAATACGAGTCCAGTGTCTAACCACTGTGCCACCTCGCTCGGTAGTATAGAGTACATCACGTATTGGATTAGTTTTCTTACATTGTACATATTATTCTCGTGTTTGATTGTTCCTTCTCTGTATATGTAATGTAGTTCATTAGCAACATAATAACATTATTGAGTGAGTGTTCAATATTTTATTATACTTTCCTTGGATCGGCGTATCTCATGGCACGAGAGGCCCTCTGGTGGTTAATTTCCTCCGACTTCTCGCCTACGCTGCATTCTAATGGCTGTACCAACAGATGGCGTTGATCTGTCTGGATTGAGTCTTTTATTGTCATCCATTTCGCGTCTTTCACTAATTATTTTATCAGTTTTATTTACTTTATTAACTACATAATCTTTTTCTTGTATTTGTCATTACTTTTATGTAAAATGACCGCAAGAACGTCTCAGAACCAATTTCTTCTTAACAATTTAAAACCTACCTTTATTGGTGTTTTTAATTTACTGCATTTCATCACTGATATAACTTATACACTGGGTAAGTTCACAACAGACTTTACCTATTACACTTTTTCATTTTATTGAATGTTGAACAATTTTATAATTGAGGAATATGTGTAGACTTCAGTACCGACATCTAAAGAGCTTACGATTCAAACATACGTTGTGGGTACTGTACAACAGCTTGATGTGAGCGGTAACGCTATTAGCAGTATGATCCCACCAGCCTGGTTTACCCCATATTTTAAATACACTGACGAGCCAAACCATTAACACCATCTGCTTAATAGCTTGTTCGTATGTCTCTGGAACGAAAAATAACACTGATTCTGCGTATCAGGAATCCGAAAGATTGTTGGCAAATTTGTGGATTTATGTAGCATTAGATGTCTACGCATAGGTCATGTAACTCGCGTAAATCATGGACCGTTGATTTGTGTACGCGGTGATGGCACCCGATAGCAACCCAGATGGGTTCAGCAGGATTTACATCAGGCGAATTTGTCCGAAACGCCAACATGACTTCACTATAATGTTCCTCGAATCACTGTACCACCGTTCGGGCTCCGAGACATGGACATTTGTACTACTGAAAGATGACATAGGCGTCTTGGAAGGCATCGAGCATGAAGGGATGCAGGTGGTTTGCAGCTGTCAGCGTGTCTTCGATTTCTACCACAGATGCCATGCAACTGCAGGAGAATGTCTCTCATAGCATAATACTGCTCCCACCAGCCTGTGTCCACGGCGTGCTGCATGTTCCGAGCCGTCGTCCACCTCGTTGACGGCGTTTGTGAAGAAGACCATCGAGCTGTCGTAGCGGAAATGTGGTTCATCTGAAGAGCCGACGCGTTTCCATTGCTGGACGGTCGAATCCCGATGGTCTCTTGTCCACTGCAGTCGTAATTGACGATGTCGTTGGGTCAGCATGTCAACACATAGGGATGGTTTGCTGCAGAGCTCCATGTTCGACAGTGTACGATGAATGGTGTGCTCCGAAACACGTGTGACTGCACTAGCGTTGTACGCCTTTGGCAGTGATGCCACAATCTATCCTACTCTGTTGAGCGAACAAGGCTACAAACGCCACGTTTTGTGAAGTCATGGACGTGCAGCCATTTAGTACCTAGTGGTAGTTTCACTGTCCTACTACCTCTTTCCGTAGATGCTCACGACAGTAGCACATGAACATTCGCCAAGCTTCGCCGTTTTTTAGGTAGTCCTCCACAGGCTCAGAGTAACAATAGTCTGCTCTTTGTTAATGTCGCTTTTCTCAATTGATTTCCCCGTTTTCAGTCCATATCTTCGCTAGGGTGTTCACCCTTACGTGTCTGCTCCACTTACATACTTTTGCTACCGCGTCACGTGCCCGCAACAGCACCAGTTAGCATCCAGCGTTGCTGTGGGCAGTCGTCATGATGTTTCGGCTGATCAGTGTATCCACTACGAAGATAGGCTGACTTTGCGTGTAATTTGTGACGATGCCATTTTGCTTCCTTTCAATTAGGACATATTGAAGAATAAGTATGCCTCCTTACATTTTAAGTACGTATTCCCACGTCTATGAAAATAATAATATTCATTATCGCATATATATTTTTTTCTTTTAAGATGTAAAGTGTTTATTGTTTGTCTTTCCTCTCCAATATTTTGCTGCAGATCTGGAGATGATCGTTGCTAACCGAAACCGGTACTTTTGTGACCACTGATGGAAATAAAAGAAATTCATTCTGTGATAATGACTGTTCTTTACAACGCCTTGCGATTAAGACCCACTTTCAGCGTACTCTGTCACTTAACCGCGAAATTATTACCTGTCTGAAACACGCGGCGATGTTACAGTTTACAACTACAGAGGCCACTAAGGAAAACTCATCGCAGTGTCAATGCTTTCAGGTGAGTTGTGTACACGCTGTCAGCCCCGACTATGCGCTGACTCACGACTAGTCGACCAGAGCGCACTTTCTCCCAACTGCCATAATATTGTGGTCAGCTTATATCGGCTGAGGGATAAAGGACGGACGTTTAATATATATATATATATATATATATATATATATATATATATATATATATATATATATATATATATATCGTTACTTGTGCTTCAAAAACATTTGTTAGCAAAATAATACTCAAATGATGTTTCCGTTTTACAAAATTAATGCCTGAAAACATGGTCTCCCAGGTGACAGCCGTTGTCAGCGATGAACTTCTCAAGGCGCTCTCAGAAGTTGACTTCCACTCTGCCCAACATTACTCTGTCAATTTAAACGACTGCCACACGAACTGCTTCCTTCAGTTCTTCATGTGCACGTGGTTCATGCTCGTATACATGTGACTTGAGGTAAGCCAATGAAGCACAGTCGCACATGGACACATCTGGGGAATGAGGGGTTGGGTTGGGTTAGGTTGGGTTGTTTGGGTGAGGAGACCACACAGCGAGGTCATCGGTCTCATTGGATTAGGGAAGGATGGGGAAGAAAGTTCGTCGTGCCCCTTCAAAGGAACCATCCCGGCATTTGCTGGGAAATGACCAGGCCATCTACTGTCACCAAGCTGATAAATGACGTGACCACGAATAATAGTCCGAATAGCTTCCATTGAAATTCTTGTTGCGTGAGCTGTGGCCCCGTCCTGCTGAAACCAAACTCGCCGGATAGGAATACGTTTTCTTCTTAATTCAGGTAGGAATAATTCAGTGATCATCTCTCTATAACTTTCTGAGGTTACAGTTGCAGTGTTCTCATTATCCTCTTGGAAAGTAAGGACCAGTAACATCTGCACTAGTTACAACACACCACAGTCACCTTGGTACTATGTAATGGTCTCTCATGCATTAGTTTAGGATTTTCACTGGCCCAGTAACGATAGTTCTGATGATTTACTATGCTGTTCCAATGAACATGAGCTTCATCACTCTTAAACAAAATAATGCTGTCATTTTGCTCAAGTATGTCCTCCATTTCTTGAGCAAAATTTAAAAGCTGTACATAATCTCTAGGGTTCAATTGCTGCACCTTGGCCATTTTGTAGGGATGAAATGCTAGATCAGCATGCAAAAGACGCCTTACTGAACGATCGCTGAGGCTCAGTTCAGCAGGTGACTCCTGGCGATCAATCAGGACTACGGAATATAGCTTGCCGAACTCTTTCAATATTCTCTGCAATGCACACTTAGCGTCGAGCCCCTGGCGGTGTTCTGTTCATCACTGTCCTCATAAACGAAGTGATTCAACCCAACATAAAATGAAGAATCTGAAGTATAGAAATACTCCAGAATGAGATTTTCACTCTGCAGAGGAGTGTGCGCTCATATGAAACTTCCTGGAAGATTAAAACTGTGTGCCCGACCGAAACTCGAACTCGGGACCTTTGAAAAGGTCTCGAGTTCAAGTCTCGGTCGGGCACACAGTTTTAATCTGCCAGGAAGTTTTATAGAAATATTCCCACTTAAATTCCAAAGATTTGTTGAATGATCAACTTCCATTAAAAACAGACACTGTGTTGATTGCATAGTATCTCTCATAAAATTTGAAAATTATCACATTCCTTTTATATATTAGATCTGTGTGCCATGTTTTTTTTCAAATATATTATATATAACTTCTTTATATATCTTATTTATAATTTTTATGTGCTTTTATATATGTTCGTCGCAGCTAGCACAACAGCTTGTCATGTATGTAGATGCGATTCACTTACTGTAAAGTGTCTATCTGTGATTGCAGTAATCACATACAATATGTACATTTTTGAACATATCACGGCATTGCGCTTTTGGGAAGAAACACCTGCTAAACCAATACTGAGTGAGTTTCTGTAATACACTACAGGCCATTAAAATTGCTACACCAAGAAGAAATGCAGATGATAAACGGGTATTCATTGGACAAGTATATTATACTAGAACTCACATCATGTTATATTTTCACGCAATTTGGGTGCATAGATCTTGAGAAATCAGTACCCACAACAACCACCCCTGGCCGTAATAACGGCCTTGATACGCCTGGGCATTGAGTCAAACAGAGCTAGGATGGCGTGTGCAGGTACAGCTGCCCATGCAGCTTCAACACGATACCACACTTCATCAAGAGTAGTGACTGGCGTATTGTGACGAGCCAGTTGTTCTGCCACCATTGACCAGACGTTTTCAATTGGTGAGAGATCTGGAGAAATTGCTGGCCAGAGCAGCAGTCGAACATTTTCTGTATCCAGAAAGCCTGTACAGGACCTGCAACATGCGGTCGTGCGGTATCCTGCTGAAATGTAGGGTTTCGCAGAGATCGAATGAAGGGTAGAGCCACGGGTCGTAACACGTCTGAAATGTAACGTCCACTGTTCAAAGTGCCGTCAATGCGAACAAGGGGTGACCGAGACATGTAACCAATGGCAACCCATACCATCCCGCCGGGTGATACGCCAGTATGGCGATGACGAATACACGCTTCCAATGTGCGTTCACCGCGATGTCGCCAAACACGGATGCGACCATCATGATGCTGTAAACAGAACCTGGATTCATCCGTAAAAATGACGTTTTGCCATTTGCGCACCCAGGTTCGTCGTTGAGTACACCATCGCAGGCGCTCGTGTCTGTGATGCAGCGTCAAGGGTAACCGCAGCCATGGTCTCGGAGCTGATAGTCAATGCTGCTGGAAACGTCGTCGAACTGTTCGTGCAGATGGTTGTTGTCTTGCAAACGTCTGAATCTGTTGACTCAGGGATCGAGACGCGGCTGCACGATCCGTTACGGCCATGCGGATAAGATGCCTGTCATCTCGCCTGCTAGTGATACGAGGCCGTTGGGATCCAGCACGGCGTTCCGTATTACCCTCCTGAACCCACCGATTCCATATTCTGCTAACAGTCATTGGATCTCGACCAACGCGAGCAGCAATGTCGCGATACGATAGACCGCAATTGCGATAGGCTACAATCCGACCTTTATCAAAGTCGGAAACGTGATGGTACGCATTTCTCCACCTTACACGAGGCATCACAACAACGTTTCACCTGGCAACGCCGGTCAACTGCTGTGTGTGAGAAATCGGTTGGAAAGTTTCCTCATGACAGCACGTTGTAGGTGTCGCCACCTGCGCCAACCTTGTGTGAATGCTCTGAAAAGCTAATCATTTGTATATCACAGCATCTTCTTCCTGTCGGTTAAATTTCGCGTCTGTAGCACGTCATCTTCGTGGTGTAACAATTTTAATGGCCAGTAGTGTAGATTTCTTATCTTTCAGATATATTTTTATGCAAGTTCTAGCCGGCCGTGATGGCCGAGCGGTTCTAGGCGCTACAATCTGGAACCGCGCGACGCTACGGTCGCAGGTTCGCATCCTGCCTCGGGCTCTAGGTTAGTTAGGTTTAAGTAGTTCTAAGTTCTAGGGGACTGATGACCTTAGAAGCTGAGTCCCATAGTGCTCAGAGCCATTTGAACCATTTTTTGCAAGTTCTAAATATTTATGAAGTCCCTAGTTTTGTAGGCTTCTGAAGATGTCGAAACTGGTAAAACGAAATAGAAATATATTTGCAACTTCCGACAGAATTTTATTCTGAAAGAGATGTGGTTGTAGATGTAGCGGTAGGTAAAAGGTATCTGGAACAGTATGCACCCTCCGCCACGTTCCGTATGGTAGCTTTCAGTGTACAGATGTAGATTCTCATGTTTAGAACCTTCCACTTTTCTGTAAGTTCTGTGCCTGTTTATTCCGTTGGGTGGTAGTATGTTCACTGTCTTGCAACTGTAACACGTGTGCTCCAGGTCCCTAACGAGATGTTTTGTCGCTTACAGGAGCTTCGAAGTTAACCTGAAGGCGGTGATCAACATCAGCCAGGTCGTCTCGGACGGGATGATCAAGAGCGGGAAGGGTGGCAGCATCGTCAACGTGTCGTCGCAGACCGCCATGGTGGGTGCCCCAGCTGCGCCACCTTGACGCCATCCCCAGGGTCTCCTCCTGGCCACTGCTGAGCACCGGCCTGTGCTTCTGTGCAGGTGGCCATCCCCAACCACGCGGTCTACTCGGCCACCAAGGGCGGGCTGGACCAGCTGTCGCGGGCCATGGCGCTCGAGCTGGGCCCGCACAACATCCGCACCAACTGCGTCAACCCCACCGTCGTCTGGACCGAGATGACCAAGAAGGGCTGGACCGACCCTGACAAGCTCGCCGCCATGATCTCCAAGATACCGCTCGGGAAGCTGGCAGGTACCAGACCACTGTCCACTCCACTCTGATTGGGCAACGTAGTCAGGCTGTTCTGCCCACGAATGAAACAAGTTGTTTCGGGGGATCCTGAGGTGGGGTTGGGAGGGGGAGGGGGAAGATGAGGAGTGGAAGGAGGAGAAACGAGGCTATGTCAGTATGACTGGCTGGGGGTTTCAGCCACGAGTCTTCCAATGTGAGGCCAGTATGGGATGATTCCACTGAATTACTCATGCTCCTGGTTTTCAATAAGGCCAGTTAGAAACTGCATTAATTCAGCAGAACCTTTCGTTACGAGCATTTTAACCTCTTTGCAGTTATTTATTTTAACCACCAATGAACAGAATTATGAAACGACAAAGATAAAAAATTCTGAATGTTTTACTGCAAATCTGATAACCTAAATTTTCCTTGAGACATACAATTCTCAACTTTATCTGCAACAGTAATAGAAGCTGAAGAAATGAATTAAGATTTGTACCTCAGTCATCACTTGAACCCAGGTCTCCTGCTTACTTTTTTTCCTTGCTTACTAGGCAAATGAGGTAGCTATTACACCACAGTAAAAAAATGGCTCTGAGCACTATGGCACTTAACTTCTGAGGTCATCAGTCCCCTAGAACGTAGAACTACTTAAACCTAACTAACCTAAGGACATCACACACATCCATGCCCGAGGTCCGATTTGAACCTGCGACCGTAGCGGTCGCGCGGTTCCAGACTGTAGTGCCTAGAACCGCTCGGCCACTCCGGCCGGCTTGCACCATCATACCAACATAGGTAACACAGATACACAGACAACCCTAGTCCAATGCCCTCCCTAACACAAAACTGATAAAAGGCGTGACTTTACGTTTATGTTAGGGGAGGCATGTAGCTACGTTACCTATACTACTTCACAGATGAAATGGCAGACACATTTGCCTATTAGGCAGGAGACCCAGGTTCAAGTCCAGCTTCTATCATTATTGCTATATTTGTGTTACTTAAAAATCACAATAAACATATATTGATAAAAATGTTTTAAGTCATGTTTATATAATATATCTTATAGCGTTACATATTTTTTATGTCAGGCATTTAAAGATTCAGATGAATTAAATTTTGCCTTGTGGATAATTACATATATATAAGTACTTTTCTGAACAGATGGAAATATCTAAGAATTTCATAGATTTTTTTCTTTTGTTCTCGATACTCAAATTAACGTTACTCTACTTGCAGATAACTGATGGACTTCCTTTGCAGTTTAACATCTTGCATCTACTTCTCAGACACTACCGACCGATATCCAACTCTGTCTGACGAACTACCTTCTGGGGTACAGCCTCTGATGCACGCCCTGTTTTCTTCTTCGTTGCATATTCAGTATCTACACTTGAAGAAGGTCTTACTCTATTTCCTCCACTTACATTCCTGTTCATTTTGCACAGGGCATGAGCTATTTCATCGCTGAACTTTGAACTGGCCTCGCCTCGCCTTGTTCTTGGGTACACCAAAATAGTCACATTCCCTCCTGTGCAATAGCCATGCATATACTATCATCATAGCAAGGATCAGAAGCCAATGGTAGTACTTCGTTGATCTGTATTCCGTATAATTCAATTATGCACTCTTCCCATTAACTCGCTGTAGAGAAATCTAATTGATAGATAGCAAATTCAAACCTTACTTTGGTCTTCTTATCCAAACGTTTCACCTTACTTAGCGTTATCACTAGAGGGGTCACCCATGCAACAGTCGTCATTCTCTCCACCAATCTCATGAGCGACAACACTCCTCTTCTTTTCATAATATACTGCAGCATTCACAATATACAGGGTGGAGAAAAATTGTGGCGCTAAATTTTAACCCTGGATAGCTGATGCCAGTAGGAATCAAAAGTACTAATGTTGCGTAGGTCGACAAGGCACCATTTTTAAACTACGGAAACTTGGAGCCACGCGCTCCGATTGCCCGTGGGATTGCCCTGTTGCCGTTCGTCGTCTGACGGGCAGCGCTATGGTTGTCTGTTCACACATACAAACGTCCCTCGCCCCGTCACTGCCCGAACGTGATACGCACACGTGTCGAATAGCTCTTGCTGTTTATCTCCACCTCACGTCAGAGGCATTCACACGTAAGCTTCGTTTCGGAGCAGACACACGTCACCTGCGATTTAGTCATACCGTAAACATGGCGGCACGGTATTCGTTTCAAGAGAAACGAGATACGGTTTTTGTTTATGGACTAGCCGACGATAGGTAATGCGCATGAAGCTCGACGGTTGTATGAGGAACGGTACCCAGCAAGACACCATCCACACCCGCAAACGTTTACAGCAATTCACTGGCGACTTGGCGAAACAGGCTCGTTAGCAAGATATAATGGTGATGCTGTAAGACCTCGAACACGACGGGATGCTGCATTTGAAGAGACTGTTGTCGAGCGCTTCGAGGAAGCAGCTACGACAAGCACTCGAGCAGTTGGACACCACATGGGGTCTTATGTCGTTTAGTCTGAGAGGTTTCGAGGGAGTCAGCGTTCATTTAGTTTTCCAACCTGTCCAAAACGTAAATGCTGTGGTGGACTATGAACACAGGCCACGATTTTGCCGGTCGATTCTGACGACGTATTACACGAGATCCCAACTTCCCAGCCATTGTGTTGTTTACCGAAGATTACACCTTCCATTGGGATGGCCTTTACAGCACACGAAACGGTCATTACTGGGCAAGGGGATATCCTCACGTCACGTACGTCCACGGACATCAGGAGATTTTCGCTCGACATTTGGGCAAGCATTGCGGGAGACCATCTGATTGGGCCGGTCCGTCTACCTCCTCGACTTGCTGGGGCAAAGAACCTTCACTTTTTCTAAGAAACTCTACCCAGCCTGCTGCAAGATGTTCCCCTGGACATAAGGCTACACATGTGGTTGCAGCGTGATGGGGCGCCTGCACTTAACAGTCGGGCTGTGCGCGGATATTTAAATGTACTTTTCGACGGCCGGGCAATTGGCAGAGGTGTTCGTAGGACATGACCCCCGCGATCACCTGACCTCACGCCACAGGATTCTTTCTTGTGGGGATTCTTCAAGGTTCTAGTTTACCCACGTGGACGCGAACCACCTAGAAACGAAGAGGAATTAATGGATAGCATTCAACGTGCTGCCAATCACATCAGTGCAATTCCTGGGATCTTCGAAAGAGTTCGGCAAAACACCGTTCGACGTTATCGAGATTTTGTCGCGTCAGAGGGTCGCCAGTTCAAGCACCTGCTTTAAGTAAACAGTGTCCTAGCTACAAAAAGGCTCTTTTCATGGCCGACACAATTTGTAAAAGACTTTCTGTACGCGAAGTAACAACTGTGGGCGGGTTTGTTCCCGGTACGTCTTATCATCAAACTACAATGCATGTGTCGGGATGCTGTCCCCCAGAGTGGGGACTGAATATCGCAATCTCCGTCAGACAAAGCTTTCGCGGCCATGCGTTGTCCAGAGCATCCGACAACAGGGCAATCTTTGGGACAATCGGAGAGCGTGGCGCCAAGTTTCCGTAGTTTAAAAATTTTGTGTTGTCGACCTACGCAACATTAGTAATTTCGGTTCTTACTGGCATCAGTTATCCAGCGTTAAACATCCGTGACACAATTTGCTTGCAAATTCCTAAGTTGACTAACGTTTTAAAAATAGGATGACAAATTCTAGGAATAATGTCTACTACAATAATTTTTTGTCCTGGTACACTTCAAAGTTACCTCCATCACATAATATTTATTTAAAGTTGATAACTTACGTTTTTCAACATCAGTAACAATAAATGTCAACAGCTGAAACACACGCGGCCACGCTAGACGGTGCTCCAAAGATTCAACTGTTCAAATAGTCCAAGAAATTCTCACAGTGCAAAGCAAATTCCCATGCTTTTAGTCTGAAGCGTCACGAATCTGTTACGAACGGCGATTGTGAGAAAATGCTTCGCGCTATGCAGATGCAAATTTGCTATGCGCTATGCGTTGCAAATTTGTTGAGCTCGTCCATAGAGGGCCAAATACAGATCTCTCTTTTTTCTGACATAATTTCAGTCGATATATGCCGACGTAGTAATTAAACTCTTTAAGGCACTCCGTTGTCACTTTTAACTGTTAGTATCGCTTTACAAACTCTGTGATTGTAATTTGTTCCTGAGAAACTTTATCGACCGGAATAATTTCGTACCTTTGTTCAGGATAAAATTTAGAAGAAACTGTCAAACAATGTTATCAGCAGTAGTACTTGCTATTGGTGATGTATAAATTCAAGAACTAAGAGAGGACCTCAAAAAGTAAGTTACACATCAATATGGCAGGCCAAGTAACTTTTGTTGAATGCTACACTACACTTTAAAGTAACACAGATACGTGGCACTATTTGTCAACAGTCTCTCTACAGAACGGTTAGAAGGTTCTGTCAATCGTTCAGTAAGTCCTCGATAACAGAAATCCGCTTCTTGATTGCTGGGATATGACTGGTTAGGTCGAAACTAGTTGCGGTATACTAAGACAAGAACTTTTTATGGTTTCGTGTGCTTATTTTACAAGAAAGAAGTTCCAACATTCATAACGGAATTTTTTTCGTTGTTTTTTCTTCAGTCAGTTTTCTGATTGCTCTGATGCTGCCCATCACTACTTTGTCTCCTGTGCCAAAGTCTTCATCTCAGAGCAGCCCGTGCATACTATGTCCTCAATTATTTGCTGGATATATTCGAATCTCTGTCTTCCCTCACAGTTATTATCCTCTATTGGTCCCTCCAGTACCGAGAAGTTACACCTGGCTTTCTTAATGCAAGTCCCATCATCCTGTCCCTACTTTTAATCAGTGCTATCCGCATATTGTAATCTGGTCGATCCTGCGGAGAACCTCCTCATTCCTCATCAGCCTTCACAATTTTCAGCACCCATCGTTTCTCTTCTTCTCAGCTTCCCCGACTCATTCTCTTACATTGCTGGTGCACCTGACACAAATCCTCAGAACTTCCTTCATCAAACTTTGATCTGTCTTTTATGCTACTAGACCTCTTTTGGTCAGAAATCTGTGCCAGTATGCCTTTTGTGTCCTCTTTGCTTCATTTACGTTATCTTGCTTCCAAGGTAGTGGAATCACTTCACTTCGTCTTCTCTGAATATCGCAATTTCGCTGCAGTCTGATTGCTAATTCCATTTCTGTTTTTCCTCATCACTTTCATCTTTGTTCGATTTACTCTGAGTCCATATTCTGTGCTAACCAGAGCGTAATTCTTTCTGCTTTAACTTAGATTATGACGCGCCTGCTCATGCAAGAGAACTAAAATTTGATTTTAAATAGAAACAGGAATTAATCGCTGGAAAGAAAACTATTGAAATTAACTGGAGCAGACGGTCATTGTTGATGGTGTGTGCATTTCCGTTGGCGGCCAAATTCACTTCTAGAAAAATGCTGTAAGATTTGGAGAAGATTACATCTAATAATACCACTATCAGTTTTTCGCGGCCGGTATCTGTTAGTTATGGGCGCAATAGAATCGCAGCTTGGAGACATTCGCCAGATCGTTTAAGGTTCCACGCTTGCATTCAAGTTTGCTAACCGCTTCGTCATGATCGGCAGTGAACCTCAGGCTATCTGTAGCAACTTGGAAATGAATAAATGGCAGAATACTAATTGTATTCGGGCATTGCGTCTCTTCGCCACGATCCGTTAAGCTCCTATTGGTCGTCGACTGGAACAATAAAACATTTCATGTTAAATGAAAACTCGCGAGACTTAACTAATTTACATTAATTTAATAACAGATGGCGCTAAAGGTACGCTTGCATGATATCTGTCTACACGAAAGTAAGGTTAGTAACTTGTACTCAAGGAACGCAGCTATAGTGCGTCCTATCACTAGAAAGGCTGACAGACAAGAGCGAGAGATCAGAGCAGGAACGCTCTCCACTTATTTTATAAAACAAGGAAGCGTATTATAATCGATCGCAATCAGCTACAGGCTGACAGCCTAGATATATTTGACATGTTATTTATGAAATTATAATTACATTTCACAAAATTATTGTACATAAGTTACTTCGACGTGAGGTTATACACACTAAAACCAAAGACTAATGCGCATTTCTGTACTTTCCGTTACTACATTTACACAAAATTACGTGGGTCTGTCCATATGATGCTTCAGTTAGTAATTTCATCAACGAATCGTATCTGAGTTTTAATCTCACTACTGAACCAATCCTTTATTCCCGTCAGTGTTTCTTCGCTGTACATATAGAATAGTAGGGGAGAAAAGCTGCATCACTAACTTACAGCCTTTTAAGAGGGGTGGGGGTGGGGGGGGGGGGGGGTAGGACATCAAACGGGCCGACTTGGAGCAGGAGAGGCACCACAGGACATTTTAATTTCCAGTGTCTATACTTTTACAAATAAATTCATAGAACTTTGTCAGCATGACCAGGAAGGATTCAGGATTCACACTCATTGCAGTGGAAGTTCAAAAACATAACAAAATAATTTTTTTTAAGTGTGGAATTTCATCATTTTTTCACTTACTAATGGCTGCATTTGTTGCTATAGGTACACTTTTCTTCGTAAGTTGGAGAGATTCTTCGATGAATTTTGCACAGCATACATACCATACTTAGAGGTGTATGAAACTCTAGAATTTATTTAATTCGTGAAAAAACGAATGAGCTGTTGTATTTTAAACTTCGTGTTTAGAAAAAACACAAATTTTGCAGTTAATTACCTCAATTTTTAAAGATTTGGAACATTCTAGTTTCATACACCTGTGAGTATTCTTCATCGAAGAATCCCCTCTAACTTATGAAGAAAAGAGTACCTATAGCAACAAATGCAGCCATTAGTAAGTGAAAAAATGATGAAATTTCACACGTAAAAAAATTTATTTTGTTATGTTTTCGAACCATGAGTGTGACTTCTGAATCCTTCCTGGTCATGGTGACAAAGCTTTATAAAGTTATTTGTAAAAGTGTAGACAGTGGAAATTGAAATGTCCTGTGGTGCTTGCCGGCCGGAGTGACCGTACGGTTCTAGGCGCTACAGTTTGGAGCCGAGCGACCGCTACGGTCACAGGTTCGAATCCTGCCTCGGGCATGGATGTGTGTAATGTCCTTAGGTTAGTTAGGTTTAATTAGTTCTAAGTTCTAGGCGACTGATGACCTCAGAAGTTAATTCGCATAGTGCTCAAAGCCATTTGAACCATTTGAACCTGTGGTGCTTCTCCTGCTCCAAGTCGGCCCGTTTGACGTCATACCACCCTTAAATCCGAGTAGTTGGTTCTTGGCCATCCATTCTTATTGTTGTTATACATATTGTGTCAGCTGCATTACGTATCGATGTAGTGCATGGTAGTGACTTAGGCCTATGAAAAATTGTGCCGCCCCAGGACTGGCTGCCGGATTTCCCGCTTATTCCTAGTGTTCGCAAGGACCACTTCGGCTATCCGTGCACGCTCACCGGAACGGTCCGACCCTCTATATGTAACATATCACATCATTAAGGGGACATTGTATACATGAAATTCGTTGAAATGTGACTTTTCTGATTTCTACTCCATAATGTACGTTGAACATTTTGGTATATAATACATTAAAATCAGACTATTGTGAGACTGTCAAATAATATTTTGAACGTTGACGTGTGACTGTCAAATTTCGCGACTACGCATATACTGTCACAGTTGAGCTGTCATATCTTGGGTACTACACATTCTAGAAGGCTGTGAATTACTTTGTTTTGTGCCTACTGCTACGTCTCAGAAGTTGGCATTATGAATTAACAAATCAGTCCTTTGTTTCTGATACTAGTTTTCCTTGAAAGTAGTGTGATTATCGGCTATTTCTGTGTTGTTTTTAATATGGAAATAAAATGACTAAGCTTAAAATTAATTATATTTTTTGCAACCAATGAACCGTTTTCTAAAAAAATCTTTATGGTAGAGACATGAAATTTTCACAGCATGTCAAGTGTGAGATTCAACAGATATTGAACTAGAATAATTAAAATATCCTGAGTTGTTTGGTTTTTACGTTCACTTATTTATAAAATTTGTCAAAAAATTGAGTGTTTGAAAAAAAAAGATAACATGCCCCACAATACAACTTAAGTAATAATTCTAGTTCAGTGTATCTAGAAAGGTGCATTCAATAATTATGGAAAATCGTAAGTTGGTGTCTTAAAGAGTTTCCAAGATAATGGGTCACAAAATTCGATAATTTAAAATTGGCGACATATAATGTCCCCTTAAGACATTGTCCACTATATTCCTCACGTAATGCTCGTCAACATTATTAATTCAATTCCCACTTCAAGGGTAGCTAGACTACGTGGAATCCAGACTAATGTTGTTACCGCACGCCCGTGACTCGTCACCAAGATCTGTTCTTTCAGACATGCAAGTTCGTTTTAAAGAATGGTTTGCATCTTGCCTTCATCTGGCAGAATTTTATTTTGCGATTGCAGTCTCGGTATTAAGCCATTTTCAAGCATCTGCAATACATAATACAACGTAATGAGAACAATTTACAGTGGGATTAACAGGAGGTACAACCAGTCTTGTAGTTTTTTGACATTAATATACTGAACTTACAAGATTTTGACGTATAGGGAGAGATAACAACGTAATATGTACAACTGCACATCACATAAACTATAATCATAATACCAACACCATTGAGGAAATGTACTACACACGGTATATAAAGGCAGATTAATTGACGCTCTAGAAGAAATTGGAATTTATAGCGCCTTCAAAGAACAACCTCAATACGTACCCAGTGAACAATGGACCCCAGAAATAAAAATCGTCTCGACTGTTTTAGACATATACTCTAATGTATTGTAAGTGCACACTTGTGTAATATATACAATCCACTCAAAATGGGAGCACATAAAATGGACTATTGACTAATATTGGTGACTAGTTGTTCTCTGATGTGGTGCAGTTGTGCATACGGCGTTGTTATCTCTGTGTATATTTTAAAATCTTGTAAGTTCGGTATATGAATCTCAAAAAACTACAAAACTGGTTGTACCTACTGTTCATCCCACTGTAGATTGTTCTCATCACGTTGTATTATTTTTGTAGATGCTTGAAAATAGCTTAATGGTGAAACTCCTATCGCGAAATAAAATTCTAACAGCTAAAACCAATATGAAATCTTTCAGAAATTTTATGGGAGATGTGGACCCATTCAACAAGAAAATAATGCATTCAAGTATTACAAGCCTACACGGGCACACGACGATAACAATGGCCTCTAATCCCCGTAGCCTAATTCTTCCTGGCCCGCGAATGCAATTAATAATGTTGGCGAGCATTAGGTCATAAATTTAGTGGACTGCGGCATAGAGATGTAGACATATGACTTATGGTAGTTTGGGCCGGTCATGGGAGAGTGTAGGGATAGCAGAAGTGGTTTAGACGACCATTCGCGATAAGGGGGAAATCCGAGTTCGAATCCCCATCCGGCACAAGTTTTCATATGAGTACCTAACACAGTAGATGTCAAAGAATTTGCAGTCGGCAAACAATTTCGAACTATTTCGTGCAGCTGTGGATTGTCTTTTCTTACAAGAGTTTAGGGCGTGTTGCATCGACTTACACTGTCGAACGCTTTTTCCATGTTGGCAGAGCCTGTGTAGGTGTCTTGACATTTCCTTCAGTCTTGCTTCCATTATCAATTGCAACATCAGAACTGCCTCTTTGGTGCCTTTGTTGTTGTTACTATTGCGATCTTCAGTATAAAGTCTGGATTGATGTAGCTATCCACGCTATCCAATCCTCTGCAAGGATCATCATCTCCGAGCAACTACTGCAACGTACATCCTTCTGAATCTGCTTACTGCATAAATCTTTTGGTCTCCCTCTACGATTTTTACTCCCATGTTACACTCCAGTACTAATCTGGTGATCCCATGATGTATCAGAGTGAATCGTATTAAACATCCCTTCTTCTATTCACGTAATACCACAAATTTCTTTTCTCCCCAGTACCTCCTCGTTACCTACGTGATCTACCTACCTAATCTTGATCATTCTTCTGCAGCACCGCATTTCAAGAGCTTCTATTCTCTTTTTGTCTAAAGTGTTTATCATCCACGTTTCGCTTCCATACAAATACTTTCAAAAAAGGCTTCTTGACACTTAACTCTATATTCGATGTTAACAAATTTCTCTTCTTCAGAAACGCTTTTCTTGCCATAGCCAGTAAACATTTTATGTCCTCTCTACTTCAGCCATCATCACTTATTTTGCTCCCCAAATAAAAAAAACTCATTTACTACTTTAAGTGTCTCATTTCCTAATTTAATTCGCTCAGCAGCATTCCATTATCCTCGTTTTGCCTTTGTTGATGTTCATCTTATAGCCTCCTTTCAAGACACTGTCCATTGTTTTCAACTTGTCTTCCAAATTCTCTGCTGTCTCTGACAGAACTGCAGTGTCATCGGCAAACCTCAGGGTTTTTGTTTCTTCTCCCTGGATTTTAATTCCTACTCCAAATTTTTCTTTTCTTTCCTTTACTGCTTGTTCAATATACAAATTGAATAACATCGGGGACAAGCTATGACCCCGTCTCTCCCTTCTCAACTACTAATTCCGTTTCGTCCCCCTGCCGTCTGGTTTCTGTATAAATGGTAAATAACCTTTCGTTCCGTGTATTTTACCCATGCCACCTTCTAATCAAGAATCATAAAAAAAGGTTGTATACCTGGAAGAATCCTGGAGATACTAAAAGGTATCAGATAGATTATATAATGGTAAGACAGAGATTTAGGAACCAGGTTTTAAATTGTAAGACATTTCCAGGGGCAGATGTGGATTCTGACCACAATCTATTGGTTATGAACTGCAGATTGAAACTGAAGAAACTGCAGAAACTGCAGAAAGGTGAGAATTTAAGGAGATGGGACCTGGATAAACTGAAAGAACCAGAGGTTGTAGAGAGTTTCAGGGAGAGCATAAGGGAACAATTGACAGGAATGGGGGAAAGAAATACAGTAGAAGAAGAAAGGGTAGCTCTGAGGGATGAAGTAGTGAAGGCAGCAGAGGATCAAGTAGGTAAAAAGACGAGGGCTAATAGAAATCCTTGGGTAACAGAAGAAATATTGAATTTAATTGATGAAAGGAGAAAATATAAAAATGCAGTAAATGAAGCAGGCAAAAAGGAATACAAACGTCTCAGAAATGAGATCGACAGGTAGTGCAAAATGGCTAAGCAGGGATGGCTAGAGGACAAATGTAAGGATGTAGAGGCTTGTGTCACTAGGGTTAAGATAGATACTGCCTACAGGAAAATTAAAGAGACCTTTGGAGAAAAGAGAACCACTTGTATGAATATAAAGAGCTCAGATGGCAACCCAGTTCTAAGCAAAGAAGGGAAGGCAGAAAGGTGGAAGGAGCATATAGAGGGTTTATACAAGGGCGATGTACTTGAGGACAATATTATGGAAATGGAAGAGGATGTAGATGAAGATGAAATGGGAGATAAGATACTGCGTGAAGAGTTTGACAGAGCACTGAAAGACCTGAGACGAAACAAGGCCCCGGGAGTAGACAACATTCCATTAGAACTACTGATGGCCTTGGGAGAGCCAGTCGTGACAAAACTCTACCATCTGGTGAGCAAGATGTATGAGACAGGCGAAATACCCACAGACTTCAAGAAGAATATAATAATTCCAACCCCAAAGAAAGCAGGTGTTGACAGATGTGAAAATTACCGAACTATCAGCTTAATTAGTCACAGCTGCAAAATACTAACGCGAATTCTTTACAGACGAATGGGAAAACTGGTAGAAGCCGACCTCGGGGAAGATCAGTTTGGATTCCGTAGAAATGTTGGAACACGTGAGGCAATACTAACCTTACGACTTATCTTAGAAGAAAGATTAAGAAAAGGCAAACCTACGTTTCTAGCATTTGTAGACTTAGAGAAAGCTTTTGACAATGTTAACTGGAATACTCTCTTTCAAATTCTGAAGGTGGCAGGGGTAAAATACAAGGAGCGAAAGGCTATTTACAATTTGTACAGAAACCAGATGGCAGTTATAAGAGTCGAGGGGCATGAAAGGGAAGCAGTGGTTGGGAAAGGAGTGAGACAGGGTTGTAGCCTCTCCCCGATGTTATTCAATCTGTATATCAAGCAAGCAGTAAAGGAAACAAAAGAAAAATTTGGAGTAGGTATTAAAATTCATGGAGAAGAAGTAAAAACTTTGAGGTTCGCCGATGACATTGTAATTCTATCAGAGACAGCAAAGGACTTGGAAGAGCAGTTGAACGGAATGGACAGTGTCTTGAAAGGAGGATATAAGATGAACATCAACTAAAGCAAAACGAGGATAATGGAATGTAGTCAAATTAAATCGGGTGATGCTGAGGGGATTAGATTAGGAAATGAGACACTTAAAGTAGTAAAGGAGTTTTGCTATTTAGGGAGTAAAATAACTGATGATGGCCGAAGTAGAGAGGATATAAAATGTAGACTGGCAATGGCAAGGAAATCGTTTCTGAAGAAGAGAAATTTGTTAACATCGAGTATAGATTTAAGTGTCAGGAAGTCGTTTCTGAAAGTATTTGTATGGAGTGTAGCCGTGTATGGAAGTGAAACATGGACGATAACCAGTTTGGACAAGAAGAGAATAGAAGCTTTCGAAATGTGGTGCTACAGAAGAATACTGAAGATAAGGTGGGTAGATCACGTAACTAATGAGGAGGTATTGAATAGGATTGGGGAGAAGAGAAGTTTGTGGCACAACTTGTCTAGAAGAAGGGATCGGTTGGTAGGACATGTTTTGAGGCATCAAGGGATCACAAATTTAGCATTGGAGGGCAGCGTGGAGGGTAAAAATCGTAGAGGGAGACCAAGAGATCAATACACTAAGCAGATTCAGAATGATGTAGGTTGCAGTAGGTACTGGGAGATGCAGAAGTTTGCACAGGATAGAGTAGCATGGAGAGCTGCATCAAACCAGTCTCAGGACTGAAGACCACAACAACAACAACCTTCTAATGACCCTCCCTTGGCCACTAGAAAAATTATTAAGTATTCCTGATAAGAGCAAAAAGAACAGACAGGCAGCCTCGAAACTTTCCGCTGCAAAATTAATTGTAACTACTGTTCCCCATTCTTTCCGTGTCCTCTTTCCTTCCCAGTATTAAATTATTTAAATAAATATTTCCTTTGGTGTTACTTTTGAATATAAATATTGAAACTGACCTTTTCATCAAAAATATAATATTTAGTGCTGTGAGGATCTTAATTACTGTCTTCTTGGCTGAAAAATAGTAGATTATTAATTTTTCAGTAATGCGTGGCGTCTCCGGGGTGCAATCGAGCGCACCCAAGGTTAAAGTTCCTCTTAGCAGCCATCGTAAGAAACAGCTTTGCAAGATCTGCGTCGTAATATAGCTCTGAAAAATTCTTGACGCTGTTATTGAAGAGCAAATCAGACGGATACCTGTGTCGGTAGGGCAAGCTCCTCAAATTTTCGCTTTTCACGAAAGAGAATATGTTCATTCCAAAACACCGTGTTATTAAACAGATATCGCACAGTACTAACTAGCAAGTCTTCTGCTTGCTTGCACTTTGTATCCTAATTACTATAAGTGGAAAGATGAGCATAATATTCACTTCAGAAATGAGAAAAATGTTACCTTTTAAGATAACAATTATTATTTCATAAAAACGTATTTTTCAGTGCTCAACTATTACAGTATATATTCAGCTTCTTATATTCTTCCTTCCGTAGTCCAGTCTACTATCAGAAAAAAATCATTAGTAAAGTCACGGAATACACAAGTGTGTTAAAAATCGCGGAACACTAACAAGCCAACGATGTTATTTTCAATGCTGCGCTCTCGCAGTCGAAAGTGGTAATTCACATTATCAAGTGATAATATAACGTTTACAGTTCGACAGTCGTTACTCATGTCAGATCTGTCGAAAACATTTTATAAGTTTCAATCTCATTTTTGAGATGATTGTATTCCGCTTTGCCTGCTTCGTGAATAGCATTGTTGTATTTCCCCTTTCATCGATTCCATTCAGTGTCTTTTGTCTTACCTAAGGATTTCTATTAGCGCTCGCTCTTTACCTATTTGATCCTCTGCTGCCTTCACTATTTCAACTGTCCGAGTTACCCATTATTCTTATAATGTATTTCTTTCTCCTGTTCTTGTCAATTACTCTCTAATCTAATTTCCTACCTTTTTGCAGCTTCTTCAGTTTTAACCTGTAGTTCATAACTAGTAAATTCTGGCCAGAGTACAAATCAGCCTCTGGAAATGTCTTAGAATTTGAAATATAGTTCCGAAATCTCTGCTTAGCTATCATATAATCAGTCTGAAAACGTCTGGTGTCTCCATGTCTCTTCCACGTATACAACCTTCTTTCATGATTCTTGAAACAAGTGTTAGCTATGATTAAATTATGCTCTGTGTAAAATTCTACCAGGCGGCTTCATCTTTCATTCCTTTCCTCCAGTCCATACTCACCTATAATTTTTCATCTCTTCTCTTTCTTTGCCGGCTGGGGTGGCCAAGCGATTCTAGGCGCTACAGTCTGGAACTGCGCGACCGCTACGGTCGCAGGTTCGAATCCTGCCTCGGGCATGGATGTGTGTGATGTCCTTAGGTTTGTTAGTTTTAAGTAGTTCTAAGTTCTAGGGGACTGATGACCTTAGAAGTCAAGTCCCACAGTGCTAAGAGCCATTTGAACCATTTTTCTCTTTCTTTTACTACAATCGAATTCCAGTCACCCATGGCTATTAAATTTTCGTTTCCGTTAGCTATCTGAATAATTTTTTTTTTATTTCATCATACATTTCTTCACTCTCTTCTACATCTGCTGAGCTAGTTGCCATTTAAACTTGCGGTAGTGTGCTGGGTGTGGGCTTCGTGTCTGTCTTGGCCACAATAATGCGTTCACTATGCTGTTCACAGTAGCTTACCCACGTTCCTATTTTTTATTCATTATTAAAGCTACTCCTGCATTACCCCTATCTGATGTTGTTTTTATAGCCCCTTATTCACCTGACCAGAAGTCCTGTTCCTCCTGCCACAGAACTTCACTAGCGCCCACGATATCTAACTTCATTATCCATTTCAGTTTTTAAATTTTCTAACCTACCAGCACGATTAAGGGATCTGACATTCCACACTCCAATTCATAGAACGCCAGTTTCATTTCTTCTGATAACGATGTCTTCCTGAGTAGTCCTCACTCAGAGATCCGAATGGGGAACTATTTTACCTCCTGAGTATTTTACCCAAGAGGATGCCATCATCATTTAACCGTTCAGGAGAGCTTCATAACGTCGGGAAAAATTATAGCTGTAGCTTCCCCTCGATTTCAGCCATTCGCAGTACCAGCACAGCAAGGCCATTTTCGTTGATGTTACAAGGTGTTACTGTGGTGTCACCGCAAAGCACCACACTGGCTAGGGTGTAGGCTTGAAATCGGCTGCGGTCCGTCAGTACACATCTGACCCGCGAGTCGCCACTGTCGACGCTAGCAGACCGAGCGCCGCCAATCGGCTGGTCTTACGAGACAAGCTAGCGCACTGGCCAGTTCTACAGCGGACTTTAACAGCAATGGTTCACTTGTCATGGCTTCAGAGATCTCATTCGCAGAGACGCTAGTTATCAGCCTTCAGGCGCCTAGCCAGGCGCCACATTCAGTTTATGCATTGACAATTGATCTATATGTGTGAAGCAATCAGAATTGTAAAGAAGTATTCGCAGTTCAGTCTATAACTGCACTTGTAAATTATTGTACAGATAGACGTTCACCGCTGATGCTGAATTAAAGCTAAGTATTTAATGGTATTCCTGTCTACTAACTTCTATTTGCTATCTGGGGAGCAAAATAACTGATGATGGTCGAAGTAGAGAGGATATAAAATGTAGACTGGCAATGGCAAGGAAAGCGTTTCTGAAGAAGAGAAATTTGTTAACATCGAGTATAGATTTAAATGTCAGGAAGTCGTTTCTGAAAGTATTTGTATGGAGTGTAGCCATGTATGGAAGTGAAACATGGACGATAAATAGTTTGGACAAGAAGAGAACAGAAGCTTTCGAAATGTGGTGCTACAGAAGAATGCTGAAGATTAGATGGATAGATCACGTAACTGATGAGGAGGTATCGAATAGAACTGGGGAGGAGTTTGTGGCGCAACTTGGCAAGAAGACGGGACCGGTTGGTAGGACATGTTCTGAGGCATGAAGGGATCACAAATTTAGCATTGGATGGCAGCGTAGAGGGTAAAAATCGTAGAGGGAGACCAAGAGATGAATACACTAAGCATATTCAGAAGGATGTAGGTTGCAGTAAGTACTGGGAGATGAAGAAGCTTGCACAGGATAGAGTAGCATGGAGAGCTGTATCAAACAAGTCTCAGGACTGAAGACCACAACAACAACAACAACTTCTAAGCACCTAAGATGTTCCAGATACATCCCGTCAAGTATACTTCATTGATCCTCACGTCAGCCTATGTGATCAACGGGTGCAATGGCTACACGTCGTGATCAGGTTAAGAGTCAAATTCCGTGACTCAGCTGGGTCACCCTTTTTCCATGAGGCTCATAGTTCCGCATCTTACACAACAGTTACAAGGCCCGATCAGTGAACCATCCAGACTGTTGCCCCTGCATCTACTGAAAAGGCTACTGCCCCATTTCAGGTACCACACGTTTGTCTGGCCTCTCAACAGATACCCCTCCGTGGTGGTTGCACCTACGGTACAGTTTTCTGTATCGCTGAGGTATACAAGCCTCTCCACCTACGGCAAAGTCTATGGTCCATCGTTCTAGGAGGGGGGGGGGGGGGGTCGAGCTTTGGTGCCTTTACGTTTCCTAAAGCCAAACCCATCAGATTCTCAGTTCGGTAGTGGTGTGATAGAAGCTGTTGATGTACGGGGAGGAGATCTAGACTGGTCGGTTACTGTGTGGTGTGGTGTTGCAGAAACCACGGACGTGGCGAATGCGGTGCTGTTCCTGCTGAGCGACAAGGCGGCCATGATCAACGGCGTGTCTCTGCCGGTCGACGGCGGCTTCACCGCCACCTGAGGCTCCGCCCCACACCAGCCAGCGGCCAGGAGTGAACTGTCCTGTCTCTCACGTCTGTAACGTGACGCAAATAAATGGTGCTTCGTGCAAATTTTGGTGTCTGAAGCCGAGAGAATCCTTTCATCCCGTGACTGAGGCTGTGGTCGTCTATTCCAGCGCAATCTGAGCTGCAAAAAACGCGGCCGAAATTTTAGCAAGTGTCCCAGTCACAAAGAGCAGGAAAAATTGTAAGGCGTTGGCAGTGAGATAGCCAGACACACGCATCGGAGAAGCAATATTTTTCTTTTTTCCTTATTTATCGCAGGCAGCCTTTGATATATGAAATGTAACCAATTAAACTACACTACTGGCCATTAAAATTGCTACACCACGAAGTTGACGTGCTACAGACGCGAAATTTAACCGACAGGAAGAAGATGCTGTGATATGCAAATGAATAGTTTTTCAGAGGCCGGCCGGAGTGGCCGAGCGGTTCTACGCGCTACAGTCTGGAACCGAGCGACCGCTACGGTCGCAGGTTCGAATCCTGCCTCGGGCATAGATGTGTGTCATGTCCTTAGGTTAGCTAGGTTTAAGTAGTTCTAAGTTCTAGGGGACTGATGACCACAGCAGTTAAGTCCCATAGTGCTCAGAGCCATTTGAAACATTTTTTTAGCTTTTCAGAGCATTCACACAAGGTTGGCGCCGGTGGCGACACCTACAACGTGCTTAGAAGAGGAAAGTTTCTAACCGATTTCTCATACACAAACAGCAGTTGACCGGCGTTGTTTGGTAGAACGTTGTTGTGATGCCTCGTGTAAGGAGGAGAAATACGTACCATCACGTTTCCAACTTGATAAAGGTCGGAATGTACCCTATCGCGATTGCGGTTTATCGTATCGCGACATTGCTGCTCGCGTTGGTCGAGATCCAATGACTGTTAGCACAATATGGAATCGGTGGGTTCAGAAGGGTAATACGGAACGCCGTGCTGGATCCCAACGGCCTCGTATCACTAGCAGTCGACATGAGAGGCATCTTATCCACGGTGGCTGTTACGGATCGTGCAGCCACGTCTCGATCCCTGAGTCAACAGATGGGGACGTTTGCAAGACAACAACCATCTGCACGAACAGTTCGACGACGTTTGTAGCAGCAATGACTATCAGCTCGGAGACCACGACTGAGGTTGACCTTGACGCTGCATCACAGACAGGAGCGCCTGCGATGGTGTACTCGACGACGAACCTGGGTGCACGAGTGGCAATGCAATTTTTCAGATGAATCCAGGTTCTGTCTACAGCATCAGGATGGTCGCATCCGTGTTTGGCGACATCGCGGTGGACGCACATTGGAAGCGTCTATTCGTCATCGCCATACTGGCGTATCATCCGGCGTGATAGTATGGGGTGCCATTGGTAATACGTCTCGGTCACCTCTCGTTCGCATTGACGGCACTTTGAACAGTGGACGTTACATTTCAGATGTGTTACGACCCGTGTCTCTACCCTTTATTCGATCCCTGCGAAACCCTACATTATAGGAGGATAATGCACGACCGCATGTTGCAGGTCCTGTACGGACCTTTCTGGATACAGAAAAGTTCGTCTGCTGCCTTGGCCAGCACATTATCCAGATCTCTCACCAATTGCAAACTTCTGGTCAATGGTGGCCGAGCAACTGGCTCGTCACAATACGCCAGTCACTACTCTTGATGAACTGTGGTATCGTGTTGAAGCTGCATGGGCAGCTGTACCTGTACACGCCATCCAAGCTCTGTTTGACTCAATGCTTAGGCGTATCAAGGCCATTATTACGGCCAGAGGTGGTTGTTCTGGGTACTGATTTCTCTGGATCTATGCTCCCAAATTGCGTGAAAATGTAATCACATATCAGTTCTAATATAATATATTTGTCCAATGAATACCCGTTTATCATCTGCATTTCTTCTTGGTGTAGGAATTTTAATGGCCAGTAGTGTGCATGTACTATCATAGTCACATACACCCATGAATCACGTAGAACACTGACGTGTTGTATACAGTAATTGAAGACCTAACTTCTAAACATGCTAAGGACCAAGATTAATTTCTTAAGGTACAACAAAAACACAATATTGTCTGATACGCAAAATTAGCATGCACGTTTTTATACAATTAAACATTTATTATCAGCCTGAAATATAAACTGTGCTGCAAGGCGAGAGAAAATTGCAGTAAACTGTCTAGAAAAGGAATATTAAAACCTTGAGAGCGGAAGGTGTCTTAATCATTGCCCTATTCAGACTAAATGAGCAAAGTCCAATAGAGATATCATACAGTAATAGTTGACAAAATATTAGTGCAGGTTGATTCTAAAAAAGAAGAAGACAGCAACCGGCCACTATTAATAATGCTATTTATTTATGTAAATAGAGCAGTAACTGGTTTCGAACTGACAAGTTCATCATCAGACGGCTGTTCGCAAGATTGACAAGATGCACTCTACATAATCGTCAGTTTTAGAGTTTTATTCTCCCACTGCAGCGAAATATTCTTGACGTGTTGGTGCCATAGAAAATTCCGCGAAATTTTGTTGCAAAGTTGCAGGATTGTAATTTTCAAACATTGCAAAGTATATGCAGCACTTATATGATTTTCATATCTCCATATTGTGCAAAGCACGAGACACACACACACACACACACACACACACACACACACACACCAAAAATTATTTGCCTCATGTGAAGTTGACACAAAGATGCAGCAAATACTTTTTGGTGTGTTGGTGTGTTTGTGTGTGTCTGCGTGGTGCTTTGCACAATATGGTGATATGCAAATCATATAAGTGCTCCACATACTTTGCAGTATCTCAAAAATACAATCCTTCAACTTTGCAACAAAATTTCGCGGAATTTTCGATGGCACAAACACACCAAGAATATTTCGCTGCAGTGGGAGAATAAAAATCGAAAACTGACGATTATGTAAAGTGCATCTTGTGATTCTTGCGAACAGCAGTCTGATGATGAACTTGTCCGTTCGAAACCGGTTACGGCGCTATTTACTTAAATAAATAGCATTATTAATAGCGACTGGTTGCTGTTTTCTTCTTTGTAAACATCAACCTACGTTAACTGTACACAGTTTTAGACAATATAGCATTGTCAAAACATATTTAAATACAAATATCTTAAGACATGTAAACAGTACGAAACAAAAATCATCAGCTTGCAGCGCCATTAAACAAAACAGTAAAAAATTGCCGATGGTGATGTGGCATAATGGGTACAATAGCAAGAATATCCTCTTTCTTTTCAGCAGGAAATCGTGAAATATTTTCCACTACTGACAGTTGTGTATAAATGATATCGCTAACAGCTTTGCATTTCATTAGGATGTTTACACTTTTCCGCTGTTCAACGTCACGGAATGTCTTTTTGATGTGCAGTATTTCAGGTAAGGTTCTTTTAATTTGTGCACCAAGACTGTTCTCTAGCTTTGTTGTGTTGATGATTTTATCAGCAGCAGTCTGGAAGTCGGTACTTTTCGTCCGTCTTGAGTGTGTTGAATCGTAAATAAGGGAGTGCTGAAGTAGTTGCTACCTGTAATCATCAGATACTCAATACTGGACTATCTTATCATGCCTTTCTATTATGGCAAAATACCTATCACAACTGCTGCTACGGTCGCAGGTTCGAATCCTGCCTCGGGCATAGATGTGTGTGATGTCCTTAGTTAGCTTTAAGTAGTTCTAAGTTCTAGGGGACTGATGACCTCAGATGTTAAGTCCCATAATTCTCAGAGCCATTTTTGAACAACTGTGGTCTGAAACCAGATACTTGGGTTATATGCAGCCCAGTAGCTCGCAAGACACTGTGAACATGTACACACATATATAAGTACACGGTTTTTGATTTGTCCACAACAGTTGTCACTCCAAATCACGAGTTTCCTTTTCTTACCAATTGCACTGACGGTAATTTTAGCGCAGTTCAGGACATAGGATAGACATGATGCTATGCTGTTAGCTCCACGAGACACTTCACCCTCACGTCGATCTTAGCAAGAATACAGAAGTTGTGATATGAAAGCTGGAATAAGTAGAACCTACCCGAGTGTGTAAGAGTCGGCTCAAACAATACTTGTTTCAAATCGATTGAAAATGTACGAGTGTTACTCCAACACAACACGACAAACAATATGGCAGCCAAAACGTTCGCGCGTTAAACTGATGTATTGAATTCCGAAGCACGCTTAGAATGAACGAGGCCGTGGAGCTAGCACCGGCGACACCTGTTAATCACTGTTACGATTCGTTACCTTCGGCATATGATAGAGCGCTATTAGTATAATATACTCGCATCGATGCAGCGCCTTTAGAATGAAAAAAATAAATTTTTAAAAAAATGGTACTTAGCACGTCTAGAATGTTAGGTCTTACTTACTCTACTCTCAGCCACTAAAAAGTTATACAGCGTGTCTCTCCTAAGACTCGTCAGGCGGATCTTCTCTGGTTTCAGCAGATATTTGCAGTTTAGTTTTTGCAGTGGGTAGCTGGAAACAGCTCAAAGAAATACTGGTCATGACGTCCCACGTCGATGGAACACGTCGGTTTGTTTCCCTTTACAAGCAAAATGAGTTTAACCCTTTCGCAGGGCTTGGCGTATATACTTACCACTAAATGTATTTCTGTACAGCTTTTAAGGAAATACACTCCTGGAAATGGAAAAAAGAACACATTGACACCGGTGTGTCAGACCCACCATACTTGCTCCGGACACTGCGAGAGGGCTGTACAAGCAATGATCACACGCACGGCACAGCGGACACACCAGGAACCGCGGTGTTGGCCGTCGAATGGCGCTAGCTACGCAGCATTTGTGCACCGCCGCCGTCAGTGTCAGCCAGTTTGCCGTGGCATACGGAGCTCCATCGCAGTCTTTAACACTGGTAGCATGCTGCGACAGCGTGGACGTGAACCGTATGTGCAGTTGACGGACTTTGAGCGAGGGCGTATAGTGGGCATGCGGGAGGCCGGGTGGACGTACCGCCGAATTGCTCAACACGTGGGGCGTGAGGTCTCCACAGTACATCGATGTTGTCGCCAGTGGTCGGCGGAAGGTGCACGTGCCCGTCGACCTGGGACCGGACCGCAGCGACGCACGGATGCACGCCAAGACCGTAGGATCCTACGCAGTGCCGTAGGGGACCGCACCGCCACTTCCCAGCAAATTAGGGACACTGTTGCTCCTGGGGTATCGGCGAGGACCATTCGCAACCGTCTCCATGAAGCTGGGCTACGGTCCCGCACATCGTTAGGCCGTCTTCCGCTCACGCCCCAACATCGTGCAGCCCGCCTCCAGTGGTGTCGCGACAGGCGTGAATGGAGGGACGAATGGAGACGTGTCGTCTTCAGCGATGAGAGTCGCTTCTGCCTTGGTGCCAATGATGGTCGTATGCGTGTTTGGCGCCGTGCAGGTGAGCGCCACAATCAGGACTGCATACGACCGAGGCACACAGGGCCAACACCCGGCATCATGGTGTGGGGAGCGATCTCCTACACTGGCCGTACACCACTGGTGATCGTCGAGGGGACACTGAATAGTGCACGGTACATCCAAACCGTCATCGAACCCATCGTTCTACCATTCTTAGACCGGCAAGGGAACTTGCTGTTCCAACAGGACAATGCACGTCCGCATGTATCCCGTCCCACCCAACGTGCTCTAGAAGGTGTAAGTCAACTACCCTGGCCAGCAAGATCTCCGGATCTGTCCCCCATTGAGCATGTTTGGGACTGGATGAAGCGTCGTCTCACGCGGTCTGCACGTCCAGCACGAACGCTGGTCCAACTGAGGCGCCAGGTGGAAATGGCATGGCAAGCCGTTCCACAGGACTACATCCAGCATCTCTACGATCGTCCCCATGGGAGAATAGCAGCGTGCATTGCTGCGAAAGGTGGATATACACTGTACTAGTGCCGACATTGTGCATGCTCTGTTGCCTGTGTCTATGTGCCTGTGGTTCTGTCAGTGTGATCATGTGATGTATCTGACCCCAGGAATGTGTCAATAAAGTTTCCCCTTCCTGGGACAATGAATTCACGGTGTTCTTATTTCAATTTCCAGGAGTGTATGTGTTAACACTTCTGTACGCTCCTGACGTCTAGTGGCATTCCGCTGCACCTGCTGTAGTTTCTGTTTGTTGCGTTCAGGACTGTGGGAAATATATGTCCCACTAAACAACGGTGTTTAAATGGTTATTAGGAAGTATGGTTAGCACCAAAGTAGTTTCAGGAAGGGGCTTGGGAAGTATGCTTACCACAAAACTGTATGTGAAATCTTATGGGAATTAACTGCTAAGGTCATCAGTCCCTAAGTTTACACATGTCAGAGTCCACTCAGATCAGTAACCATCAACAATCTTCACATAATTTCGAATCACACAACATATTTCAACTATGTAACATTTATCAGCTAGTGTTATATCCGCCACTTACTTGCTGAAATACCTTCAACAAAACTGCTAGATACTGATAATTAAAAAAAAATTAAGGGTCACGTATTTGTTTGGAAAATGTCTTGAGAGATGGTTTGGTTGGCGCAAATGTCTCATCAGCCATAAATACAAACAGGGATCCGGGAAGGAGAGTTTGCATGACTGAAAGACCGACAGAGAAAAATTTCGTGTGCGTGTAAATTGTTTTCTCTCTACCAGAAGCCTTGAAAAATTTGTACCCCTTCACGAGCATAGCCTCTCACATTAATATATGTAGAAGAGTAACTAATATCACGCGTACTAGAATGATCGAAAAGAATAATCCTTAAAAAAAAAACACAGTATTTGTTGCGGAAATGTCAGTTTTGACGACAGATAATAGTGTTTTCGATTGAATTAACTGACATTCGATAATACTGAAAAACATATCGAAATATTCCCTCAGTTTCTAGTTTATAGGCTGTATTCACCATTTCATCCGCTGTCTTTGACTTCCACACTGCGAGTAATAAACAAAGTAGTAGAGGTGAATTCTATCCAACGGACCATTGTCAATTGCTATTCTCCAGACTTTGCTTCATGGCCCTAACAAGAAAATCACCATACTATGGGTAAAGGGGCACCATACTATCAGAGGCAATGAACTCGTCTATGCTCTTGCTATGACTGCTGTCCACCATGGGGTAAAGAAGTGTGAACACATTCCTCACGAGGACATTCTGCCTGAAAAAAAAAAAAAAAAAATGGAAAGAGCGTACTGCATTCTCTGCTGGGAGTCCCCCATTCGGGGAAGTTGGGCCGCCAAGGGCAAGTAGTTACTGCATTCGACGGTACATCGACCAACTTGCGTGTCGGGTATGGGAATGTAATGATGATGACGGTGTTCTTATTTCGATTTCCAGGAGTGTATGTGTTAACACTTCTGTACGCTCCTGACGTCTAGTGGCATTCCGCTGCACCTGCTGTAGTTTCTGTTTGTTGCGTTCAGGACTGTGGGAAATATATGTCCCACTAAACAACGGTGTCTAAATGGTTATTAGGAAGTATGGTTAGCACCAAAGTAGTTTCAGGAAGGGGCTTGGGAAGTATGCTTACCACAAAACTGTATGTGAAATCTTATGGGAATTAACTGCTAAGGTCATCAGTCCCAGTCCCTGAGCGAAGAAAATCTCCAGGAATCGAACCCGGGCCCCCTGGCGTGGCATTCCACCGCGCTGACCACCCAGCTAACGGGGGCGGACTCAGCTTGACGTGTAGCAGCACGTAACTACCTTATGGAACAATAAGTAGCACCTTTCGTCTCAGCTAAGTGTACATTATTATGCAACACTACTAACGACCATAGCTGCGTGGCCGCCATACTGCCTTCGTGCATGCCACATTATCCTAAGGACAAACACACACACACACACCCATGCCCGAGGGAGGACTCGAACCTCCGCCGGGACCAGCCGCACAGTCCACGACTGCAGCGCCTGAGACCGCCCGGCTAATCCCGCGCGGCTTACTACAAAATTAATCTGTCGCTTGTGGTCCTTGGGAACCATACTGACCACCAATGTAGGCCTAATGCAAAGCTTTTGGGAGTACGTCTTGCCACAGTTATCTATAACTTGTGATGGCGCACTGCACCAGGTGTATAAAAACTACCACAATAATCAGTTTCTGTTTGTCGTTGGGTCACTACTGTTGTCGGAACACATTGATTCGCTTCTGCAATATACATTATTGTGACCTGTATCAGCTCATACCTTTAGTGTGCGATAAAATTTCAAGGATTGTTTTCACATTGAGGTGAGTAAACTTTAGTATCGGAAATCCATCTACTACCACAGTTTTACTACCTCAAAATGGTGCAGTGGTGATATATGTACCACCATAGTTTTTGGTCCTAAATCACAAAAATAAAATTACCAAAAGATAAATATAGTCCGTTGATCACAATTCTATCAGGATAGCAAAAAAATTGTCTTCGCTGATTTGCTACAGAAAATGCACCTAGGAAAGCGTTAAAGCGGAATTTTACATGCTCATTCGACCGAGCAGTCCTAATTCAGTCTGGGGTGATATTTGTTGTATCGAGACGTATTAACAGGGACAGTAAGGCTCGAAGAATAACGAGTACTCTAGCAGCGACTCAGCAGCGCAGCACGGGCTGAGCAGCTCAGCACGGGCCAGGGCGGTGCTAGAGTACTCGTTATTCTTCGAGCCTTACTGTCCCTGTTAATACGTCTCGATACAACAAATATCGCCCCAGACTGAATTTGGACCGCTCGGTCGAATGAGCATGTAAAATTCTGCTTTAAAATTCATTTTGTTTGTAAATGGAAAAAAACAGGCTTTTTCTATCAATACTGGGAGCTGCATGACAGATGCGACGACCAGCATTTGTCTGGGCTGTTCCAGCTGCACACAGCAAAATCGAAATAGCAAATACCAGCCGAAACACTAGAGAAAGTGTGCATGACAACCATTAGGAGAGACCCCTTGCGTATATGTTAATACAGTGACACGCATCATGCGCTGTGAGTTGCGTCGTCATTCTCTTGGGGAGCTGTTGTCCCAGAAGCACTCTACACTGCAGGAAACTGGTCACCACTTGTTATCTCAGTGGACAGCTGAAGACAATGCGATCGATGTCCTCCTCCACGCCACAATCACACAGGTGTAGGCGATACAGATGCAGCCAGTATCGTCTGTGGTTCAAGTGCAGGTGGGAACATGGTGACCACAAACTTTCTGTGGTATGTACCAAGGGAGTACCAGAACAGTCCATGGCTGAAGTGCAGGTGGAACATGATGACCAGAAACTTTCTGTGGCATGTACGAAGGCAGCCTTGGGAAAGCCAGTCCTGACAAAACTCTACCATCTGGTGAGCAAGATGTATGAGACAGGCGAAATACCCTCAGACTTCATGAAGAATATAATAATTCCAATCCCAAAGAAAGCAGGGGTTGACAGATGTGAAAATTACCGAACTATCAGTTTAATAAGTCACAGCTGCAAAATACTAACGGGAATTCTTTACAGACGAATGGAAAAACTGATAGAAACCGACCTCGGGGAAGAACAGTTTGGATTCCGTAGAAATGTTGGAGTACGTGAGGCAATACTGACCCAACGACTTATCTTAGAAGAAAGATTAAGGAAAGGCAAACCTACGTTTCTAGCATTTGTAGACTTAGAGAAAGCTTTTGACAATGTTGATTGGCATACTCTCTTTCAAATTCTGAAGGTGGCAGGGGTAAAATACAGGGAGCAAAAGGCTATTTACAATTTGTACAGAAAGCAGATGGCAATGGCAAGGAAAGCGTTTCTGAAGAAGAAAAATTTGTTAACATCGAGTATAGATTTAAATGTCAGGAAGTCGTTTCTGAAAGTATTTCTGAAGAAGAAAAATTTGTTAACATCGAGTATAGATTTAAATGTCAGGAAGTCGTTTCTGAAAGTATTTGTATGGAGTGTAGCCATGTATGGAAGTGAAACATGGACGATAAATAGTTTGGACAAGAAGAGAACAGAAGCTTTCGAAATGTGGTGCTACAGAAGAATGCTGAAGATTAGATGGATAGATCACGTAACTGATGAGGAGGTATCGAATAGAACTGGGGAGGAGTTTGTGGCGCAACTTGGCAAGAAGACGGGACCGGTTGGTAGGACATGTTCTGAGGCATGAAGGGATCACAAATTTAGTATTGGAGGGCAGCGTGGAGGAAGACTAAGAGATGAATACACTAAGCAGATTCAGAAGGATGTAGGTTGCAGTAGGTACTGGGAGATGAAGAAGCTTGCACAGGATACAGTAGCATGGAGAGCTGCATCAAACCAGTCTCAGGACTGAAGACCACAACAACAACAACAACAAGGAAGGCGATATGACGGCCGCACAGCTATGGTCGGTAGTATTGTTGCATAATAATGTACACTTAGCTGAGACGACAGGTGCTACTTATTGTTCCACAAGGTAGTTATGTGCTGCCACACGTCAAGCTGAGTCCGCCCCCGTTAGCTGGGTGGTCAGCACGGCGGAATGCCACGCCGAGGGGCCCGGGTTCGATTCCCGGAGATTTTCTTCGCTCATGGACTGGGTGTTGTGTTGTCCTCATCATCATTACATCCCCATACCCGACACGCAAGCTGGCCCATGTGGCGTCCAATGCAGTAAGTATTTACCCTTGGCGGCCGAACTTCCCCGAATGGGGGACTCCCGGCAGACAATGCAGTACGCTCTTTCCATTTTTTTTTTTTTCAGGCAGAATATCCTTGTGAGGAATGTGTTCACACTTCTTTACCCCATGGTGGACAGCAGTCATAGCAAGAGCATAGACGAGTTCATTGCCTCTGATAGTATGGTGCCCCTTTACCCATAGTATGGTGATTTTCTTGTTAGGGCCATGAAGCAACGTCTGGACAATAGCAAATGACAGTGATCTGTTGGATAGCAATTCAGCTCTGGTACTTTGTTTATTACTCGCAATGTCGAAGTCAAAGACAGCGGATGAAATGATGAATACAGCCTATAAAATAAAAACTAAAGGAATATTTCGATATCTTTGAGTATTATCGAATGTCAGTTAATTCAATCGAAAACACTATTATCTGTCGTCAAAACTGACATTTCCGCAACAAATACAGTAGTTAGAGATTATTCTTTTCGATCATTCTAGTACGAGTGATATTAGTTACTTTTTTACATATATTAATGTGAGAGGCTATGCTCATGAAGGGGATACAAATTTTTCAAGGCATCTGGTAGAGAGAAAAGAATTTACACACACACGAATTTTTTCGCTATCGGTCTATCAGTCTTGCAAACTGTCTTTCCCGGACCCCTGTTTGCATTTATGGCTGATGAGACATTTGCCCCAACCGAAAAATCTCTCAAGATATTTTCCAGACAAAAACGTGACACTTGATCGTTTTTTTTTTTAAATTATCAGTATCTACCAGTTTTGTTGAAGGTATTTCAGCAAGTAAGTGGCGGATATAACACTAGCTGATAAATGTTGCATAGTTGCAATATGTTGTGTGAATCGCAATTATGTGAAGATTGTTGATGGTTAAAGATCTGAGGAGACCCTGACATGTGCATACGTATGTCTGCATGTGGAGCTAGAAGGAACACAAAGGAAAATTTGTCACAGATGATTTTGCAGAGTGTTTGTGTTCTAGTAATGTCAGTGCCTTGGAGAAACTGCTGCAAGGAATAAATCTTAAATGGATTTCCTAACCTGAATATGAAGACGAACGTGCTTGTACGTATAAGAGAAGAAGAAAAATCAAACTTATTCATTGTTTATGTGTCTATCATCTTCCTGTCTTCTAGTTTCATTTTCTGCCACTCTGTCTTATTAAGTTCTATGGCAATTGATAGCAATGCATTGCACCTGCTATTATAGTTGGGCACCTTCTGTCAAAAATACACATCATGTATTTTGGTACCCACATTTAAGACCTCACTGTCCACATAGTCGATGTTGCACATCAACGATAAAGCGTTCTGTTCGGGAGCGCGCTACGCACTGAATGCCTCAAGGAAAACGGCTGTTATGGCTACTCGCACAGGCGAGCGGCGTGGCCCACTGTCAGCTGGGGCCATACCGCACTGGGACTCCAGGGCAGCTCATGTGGCAACCATGCAACATCTGGCAGCAGAGCCCCAAGCGTGGTTTCTTCAGTTCCCACGCAGTATAGAAATCAACGCAGAGGAGCTAGTAGCTACGCTTTGTGTGTGACGTCAAAATAGAAAAAGAATGCAGAAGAAGAAGCAGCTGTTCTAGGTACATCCATTTATTGGTGATCATGACACAAACAGGTTATTTCACACAATATACAATGATCTAACAAATTATTGCGATAAATTTCAATTGTGAGATAATGTCAAAGTTGGTGGAGATCTAATGTGATGAACTCAATAAAGAGGACACAGTTCTACGCAGGTCATCTCACCAGAAGAAAAGGTATTCATGACGTTGAGCTAACTGCCTGTCTAATCAGTAGCTAGTCGTTATTTGTTTACAGTTTTACTTACAATATCAGTTGTAACTGTAATGTATGTACAGAAGTTATTTTTCCGTTTCTGTTTTGAAAGTACGGGGTGTTCAAAAAGTCTCTCCGCAGTGCCTATGATTGTTAGCCGCGCGCGCCGTATGACGCAGTGAATATACTGAAATGAAACTCAGTGAAATACAAGTTATTAATTTACTGAATATTCATTTTTACTTACAGATTTTCACATTAAATGTTGAAAATCTCCCCCTGTTGTTGAATACACAATTCGTCTAATCATGTTACCAAACACAAGCTGTAACATTTCTTCTGTAACAGAAGCAGTGAAAGTGGATATTAGAGTTTTCACTTCATCGGTGGGTTTTGGACGGTTTTTATAGACAGTTGCTTTCGCTGCACCCCAGAAGAAAAAGTGAGGTGGTGTTAGGTCAGGCGATCGTGGAGGCCAGAGTCCCTGTGAAATTACGCGATCATCAAAAACATCAGCAAGCAGTGACATTGAAACGCGAGCTGTATGCGCGGTTGCATCATCTTGTTGAAAATAACCATTCATTGTTTCACTTACCACAAGTTCTCCTATGAATGGGTACAGAATATCACTGCAGTATCGTTGTGCGTTTATTGTTTCGGTGAAAAGTATGAGACTCACAATCCGACGTCTAGAAATTGCAATCCAAACTTCTGTTTTCACAGAATGAAGTGGTTCCTCACGCATACACAATGGAGTTGCGGTACTCCACATACGAGAATTTTGCGTGTTCATGTACCCGGACAAATGAAACCACGCCTCATTAGTGCAAAACATTCCATTTTGTTGAACGGATTTTTTGCACCATTTACAATAATGCAGTCTCTTGCCATGATCAGTATTTTTCAGTTCTTCCACGACTGTCACTTTGTATGGGAAAAGTTCTAATTTTTTCCTCACAGCTGTGTGGGCCGTTCCGACACTAACATCGATTTACTGGGCGAGTTTTCTTACTGATTTGTTCGGACTGATGTACATTTTATGGGAAATATCGAGTAGTTTATCCTCAGACAAAACGCTAGGACGACCACTTCTCGGTGCATCTGTCACTGAACCCGGACTTCGGAATTTGTTAGTCAAATCGCGCACAGTATCGCGATGTGGAAGTGTTGCCTCCGGGAAAAATGAATTAAACGTTTGACGAACTGAAACCGTGTATTTACCGCCAGCTTTGCACACTTGTTCGACTAAAAACATACGTTCTTCAACGGTTAGCATTGAAACAGTGACAAAAACGAAACAAACGAACAAAGGAGCTTAACTTGAACGTTCACGTCAACACGTAACGACAAACACCAGCGATACCACTGACGCTGGCTGAGATAAACGAAACACTGGATTGTTGGGAGAGTCCACTTCAAGGGAAGTAACCCAGGCAGGCGAACAATCGTACGGAGCTGCGGAGAGACTTTCTGAACACCCCGTACTTTACTTTAGAAGCAAATTCAGTATTAAAAATAAACATTTTGGACGATAAGGTTGAAACCAACCTCATTTACTTACATATCATTTCTTAAAATAACACAGCTGTATATGATGTCTCAGACCAATCACTTGCTGTACAAGGAGTTGCAGCTGTGTTATTTGGGTCAGGAAGTAGGTTTTGAGGAAAACGTATACATCTCAGATAATAAAGTTATTGTGATTAGTGTGAAGCATCAGGAACAGGCTGTGAGGAAATTGAAGATCGATAATTATGCCCTTTTCTCCAACCAGCCTGTGCCTGTCGTTGAAATGGGAGTCATTTATGTTGCTCATGATTCCACTCTTTTCTTTTTTTTTTTTTAATTTTTGGTTTGAAGATCTCCGAGATTAAGTGTCCCAAGGCTTCACTAGCCTTGATTGACGCTCATCTGAGTCTAGCAGTTGAAATATTCAGTTTCAGAATCATCCATAGCGCTTGTAACACCATAGTTCTAATGCTCTACTGATTTATTTGCTTTTTGTTTATTTAATGTTACTTCGTTGAGCTTCTGTAAATGTGTTTGATTGAATAGATAACACAAAATTGTATACTCCTTTCTTTGTACAAACTTTGATGTCATGTTTTGGTTCAATGCAAAGTGGTGTATCTGTCGTTTAAATGCTTTGTCCCATTTGGAGGGAACAAAACTTACTGTATATAATTGTAATTTTGTGTGAATAATTTTTTGTAGACATGTTAATATGTGCAAATGTTCTGTGTTATTCAATGCGTTTGTTTGCTGTTATGTAAACTGCTGATCCTCACTTAGGAATCTTAGTAATTTTGTGTATAAGAGGTAGTGTGGTTCCCCTCGGGAACGGAACTGTGTAGCGCGCGCAAATTGTGGTTGGCCCAGGTGGAAAAGGTCGAACTGATAGTCAGTCGGGGACGAGCAAGCAGTTGGGGACGAGCCACCAGTCGGGGACAAGCTACGAGTCCGTGCACTGCTATGTAAAAAGGTACATATGGTGCTAGTTCTGAGAGAGGTTTTTCCTGCTACTTTCCAAGGCCTCGGATGGATGGATAAATAGCTGGAACTATTCTGGAATTTGTATCTGTCGTCACCACCAAGAAATAACAGAGTCCAGCAAGGCTGCGAATCCACCTACCAACATGCAGTTGCCACCACATTGCGCAATCATTGCATCGGAACGTTATAATGATGTACAGTGAAGGATCAGCTTAATGGATGTGTTATTATGCTCAAATATAACGTAATTTATATCTGAATTTATATACCAACCTTGATTTTTCTCCTCATCATAACACCTCTCAGGTTCCTTTCCGTTTGAACTAAAGTAATCACCGAGTGTCCCTACTGAAAGAACTTTTATGAACAATGCTATGCCAATTAATGCCTCTTGAACTTAGTAAAAAGAAAGTTAAAGTTAATGTGGCGAGAGAGTGAGTTAAAGTAAATGTTGTTGCTGAAAATAATTTTCCTATTAAAACTGCTTATTAAAGTGCTGTTGCCAACTGTAAAATTAAAAGTTCTTAAGACTGAGGCTTCTAAAGTTTTGCTTAGCTAATGATCACCTTGATATCTGTAGTAAATTCTAAAAGGTGAGTCAGTTTCTTGCAATTTTGTTAACATTGTGTTTCGATGTAGTAAAAGTGAGAAAGCTGCAGTTGTGAAACGTTATACACTCTTGCTTGCTACGTGTTTGTCTCTCTTGTGTATTAGAAGTGCATATTAATAGTAATGTTATAAACACCATTCACTTTGTGTGAGCCCTGAAAGTAATAGTGTTTTTCGGTAGCTGTTATAATTTTGCAAATAGTTTGTGCTGCTCCAACTGTTAGTTTCAATCTTACCGTAAACATATGAGTGTGTCAGAGTTCATTGCACTCGCGTGTGGCCAAGTATAGGTTGTGTTTATCCGTTATAATTACTAATAACTATTTTCTTCAACGAGAATGTTAATCATTCTTTTGCCTAGTTAGGCTGGCGACCGGTTTCGTTATTCATTAAACAGTGCAGATAACAAAATTTCGTTTGTTACTGTTCAAATATTTACGTAATTCTGACTTTCATTTCCGATAAGCCACCTCCGTTAGGAACAACACGGTCTACATAACAAAATTCCTCTCAGAGGGTAACACTGCTCTGTTGCTTTGTACCATAATTGCTATAACAAAATAATTCTGTTTTGCAAACTGCCTCCTACTTTAAGGTTATGGTATAGCAGTAGAAGACAGGGAGTGTTATACGTGGCGCCGCGTGACAGGACGTTGTTCAATTTCTACCTACAGACGGAAAAAAGTATAAGTAGTTTGCATTTTACAAACATAGAGTGAACATAAAACGTCCAGCGGCACGAACCTGTACATTATTTGACAGAACGGATAGTGAAAGTTCAGTTTAAATTGAAAATAAAAGGTATCAGTACTTAATAATAGCTAAAATGGACAGGAAACTAGAAATAAATCTAGACACGCGAGAACAGAATGCGATCGAGAGCAGTTCAGGCAGCACACCAACAGATGGCATTACGCGCGAGTTAAATTACGTACATTATCACGCAGACGTCAATAAACAGATCGAAGCTATGTGTGTCGCGCGTACTAAGCAAGACAATATGAGTGATGTTGTGGAAGACAGTGGTTATGTTAATGAATCGCGGGATATGTTTGAATCACCAAAAACAGAAAGGGGTGTAGGATCTGAACAAGAAAAGGCAGTAGAATCTAAAAGTGAAAAGACACTTGATCTGACTGACTTGCTTAGAATACTGTCTGCGCAAAATGACAATATTAATGCACAAATCGCAGCACTGGGGCAACAAAATGTAGAACAAAGACAACTAATTGCAACACAGGGTAGCGATATTAGTAAACAAATGCAAGAGCAAGGCAAAAATCTTAGTAAACAAATTGAAGAAGTTAACTCAAGGGTAGGAACAGTGAGTAATGAAATCAAAAGTATTAAAAGCGAAATTACTGTCATCAATGGTAATATTGCCAATGTACAAGGACAAATTGATGACATTAACGAAAAATTTGACACTGAAGTAATTAAAATCCAAGATCAAATAGAGCCCTTAGTCTGTACTAAAGTGGATGAAAAGGTATTCGGTATTAAATCCGAGATACAAACAGAATGTAACGTAGAATTTGCACAGATTAAACAATCTGTAACAGAAAAAAGTAGGGAACTAACTAAACAGATTGTTAATTGCGAAAAGAAGTGTGACCATAACATTTCACAAATCCAAGGCAAAATGTATGACTTGGAAAGAAAGATACAAACAGGACCTACACAATTTACAGAAAGGATCCCTTTCAGTAAAATATTAGAGGGCGAGGAAAAATTCGACCCTGCAAAGAGACATAATGGATGGCACCCCCTTGATTTTGTAAAGAACTGCGAAAGGAACTTTCCTGAATATTTATCTGACCAGCAAAAAATTAATGTTGTAATCAGTGCATTAACGGGAGAAGCAAAAAGGTGGGGGTTGAATCTGGATAATAACCAGATGTCTTTTGAGACCTTTAAACAAAAATTTATAGACGAGTACTGGTCAGAACAAAAACAAGACCAGTTGTGGCGTGAATTTCTAATGACCAGACTGTATGATGTCAGAGGTAGGCAAACCATGAAAGAATTCTGCGAATCATGGTACAGAAAACTGATACATACGAAGGCTAGAAGGACTGAAGCTGAGATCGTTTGGGTTCTTTGGCAAAAACTGCCTGAGGATTCTAAACGATATGTTGGGAGTACACACAGAAGTTTTTCTGCGTTTCTGGAAAGAGTAGAGGATGAAGATCACTGGCGAAGAAATCGCGAGTCCCGTCCCCATCATAACAACAATTATTCGCGCGAAAGCAATGACCAAAACGAACGACCTGAAAACGATAGATATCGTGTAAACACGATTCAAAGAGGTCGTGCAAGAGGCAGGGGAAATTATACTACGCGCGGTAGAGGATATATGACGCGGAATTTCCAAAATAGAGAAGAAATGGAAAACTAAAAACCGCGTGTGTTACGGGCCAGATTCACGCGGAAACCGGTTTTGGGCCCAAAGAAAAGACATCAAATAATAGATTCGAGAAGGAAAGATGTAAACTACGGGGCAGAAAGGTTAAGGACGCGCCTATAGCAGACGGGCGCGGAGTGCTACATAGTGGCGTTCCCAGTGCGAAGTCACGTGACCGTTCGTGCTTGGGCCAGCGGTTGCCGGAGCAGCGTACATTGCACTTGGCAGCAGACACAAATGGCAGACGTCAGAACAAGATGGCTGCCGTAGAGAGAGACAGAAGAGGCGGGATCGGACACTTCCGATGGCCGGTTTCAGTAGTAGATGAATGTAGAAATGAAAATAAAGTTAATATGTCATATGATAAAGATAACTCAGTATCGGATTCGTGCGAAAAGACTTTATTAAAGAATGAAAGGGAGACAGAAAAGGCGAGTAAAAAGGGAAATATTGGCACTGTTAATGATGTGTATGAGGTAAAGGACGTAGATGTGGGGGAAGTTATGATGAATAAAGAGGAAAGGGAGGTAGAATATGCCACGCAAAAGACGTGTGCACAATTAAAAATTGGTAATAATGATGTAGAGGAGGACGTTAGTAATCATGACATTATAAGCAGTGCAGATGAAATTATTGTTGATGGAAAGGTGTTTAATGATTGTAATGCAGAAGGGCCTAGTAAGAATTTCGCACGATTACCTGAAAATGACAGCATGGAAGAAAATGAAATGAAAGTTATCGAAGTATATGACGATTATACTAAGTATGAAGTTAAGGCTGAAATCGTTCAAAGTGATACAACAGAAGTACCTGAGCCTCCAAACGATATGCATTGTGTAGAAAATCAGTCGAAAAACGAAGTGGTTGAAACATCTAGTGATAATCTGCCTCACTGTTTAAAAGTTGCTTTCCTGCTCGAATCTGATGACGAAAATGAAATCAGTGATAGTTCAGATGATGAAGGGTATATGAATACAGATAAGAATGAATATACTAACTTTGCCTATTGTTCAAAAGTCGCATACTTAACTGAATCTGATGGTGAGGAAGGGAGTAGTGATGACTCGAATGAAGATGAATTCTCAGGTGTAAACGAAAGTGAATATACTTTTACTGAAAGAGGTTACGAAAAAATTAATGACATCTTTTCGAAACAGAATCCGGAATGTGTAACTGAAACAAAACCGAAAGAGCCGCCGCCGGATGACACTATATTAGGGCAGGCTTTACTTAATGTAATGACAGAATGTACAGAGATAAATATAGTAGAACATGAACTGTTAAAGATCTGTAAAGATGTAAAGGTCAACAAACCCAAAAAGCCACCTGATATACAACTGAAAGCAGTAGGTAATATTTCTTGGAAGGACATTATGGTTGAGCAGGATTTGTTATGGGAAGAACAGGAGGAAAAGGAACAGAGAATTATTAAACAAACTATAATACCTGTAAATGTTTGTAACACTGAACTGCAAGTACTTTTAGACACAGGATCCCAAATCAGTGCCATATCAGAATCATTCTTTGATCGTATTTCATGTAAACCAGGGTTAGTAATAATGTCTGTTAGTGGAGTGAAAATTATAGGAGCTACTGGTAGGTCCAGCAAACCCATTCAAAAACAAGTATTGATGGACTTTGAAATAGGAAGCCAAAAATTTGAACATGATTTTTTAGTGGTCCCTGAACTAAGTGCTGAAATGATTCTAGGTATTGATTGGCTAGACAAAGAAAAAGTAATTTTAGAATGTGGTAGTGGAACTGTTAAGATTAATAGGGAAACCGAAACAATAGAAATTAAATTTGAAGGTGACAACCAGGTCCAAGCTGTGAATGTAGAGCCCATTTTGTTAAAAATAGAATCTGAAAATGATGGTTTATCCCAACTATATGAAATCTACCATGTGAGAGGTTTATTGCAGGATGATAAAAAAACTGACAGTTTTAGGGAAATTGTTGATGTTATCCAAGAAATATCATGTGAACAGAAAGATGATTTATTTAATATCTTGAATAATAATAAGAAAGTGTTCTCTGCTAAACCAGGTATCATAAATAACTTTGAATACCGTATGGATATCCTGGAACATGAACCATTCTTTGTCAGACCATATCCAATACCTATAGCTAAGAAAGAAGCAGTACAAGCTGAGATTGATAAAATGTTGGAATGGGGGGTAATAGAAAGAAGCAATAGTGAATACAATAGTCCAATTATTATAGTCAATAAAAAGGATGGAGGTGTAAGAGTAGTCATTGATGCACAGACATTGAATAAAATTGTCAGGAGAGAAGTAGACAGGCCTGAAAATTTAGATGATTTATTACAAAAGTTCCATAATGTAAAATATCTAACTAGTTTAGACCTTACTGCTGGATATTGGCAGATCCCATTACACAAAGATTCTAGGAAATATACAGCTTTTTTGTTTGCAGGAAAATGTTACCAATACAAAGTTGTACCATTTGGTTTGAATACTTCTGTTTCTGTTTTCATTAGGGCTTTGGATTCTGTATTAGGAAAAGAACTTTGTGCCAGATTGACTGTATATGTAGATGACCTATTGATTGCTACTGATAACTGGGAGGTGCATTGTGACCTGTTAATCAAAACCCTTATTGCTCTTCAAGCAGGGGGCATGACTTTAAAGTTAAAAAAGTGTGAATTTGTGAGACAAGAAATTAAGTTTTTAGGACACATAATAACCACATCTGGGATTGGCAAGGATCGAGAAAAGCTTAATGCTATTGAAAAGTGCCCTCCTCCAAAGAACAGGAAACAGTTGAAAGCGTTTTTAGGTCTTTGTGGGTTTTACCGCAAATTTGTGAAGGGGCACGCTTTTAACAGCCCACATTTGAATAGCTTGTTGAAGAAAAATAGTGTATATATTTGGACATCTGAATGTCAGAAAGATTTTGAAAATTTGAAAACTGAGTTAGTAAGGGAAAACATTTTGCATCACCCAGTTTTAAGTGACCCATTCCACATGATTACAGACAGTAGTGCTTATGGTATTGGTGTTGAAATATTTCAGGAAAACACAGAATCTGGGGAAACAGAACATAATACCATTGCTTTTGCTAGTAGGACTTTAACTAAATATGAGAAGAACTATACTATTTCAGAGAAAGAGGCCTTAGCAATCATTTGGGGATTAAAGAAATTTAGGATTTATTTATGGGGACATAAAACTATAATTCATACAGACCACAAAGCATTAACCTTTTTGAAAAACCGTCAACTGTTTCCGGCAGGTTAAGTCGATGGGCCCTGTACTTACAACAGTTTGATTATGAGATATTATACATTAAAGGTAGTGACAATTATGTAGCTGACGCCTTGTCACGGTTGCCTGAGGGTATGAACAACTTACCAAGGGAATGTAATGAAGATGGCAAATTTCATATAAGATATATTAAGGAGGTTCCAGGTAGGAAAAGAATTGAGCAAATTTGTAAAAGTATGAGGTTCCATCAGAATGAGGATGAAATTTGGAAGTCAGTGAAAATTAATTTTAGTAATCCTAATTACCCACAAATCAGTAGATTTTACAAGATATTTAATGGAGTTTTGTACAGGAGAAAGAATACCAGCTCTGAAGAATGGAAGGTGTGTTGGCCTAGGCAATTTGAGACTGAAGTGATTGATTATTTTCATCTTGCCTTAGGGCATTGTGGTCCAAAGAAATGTATTGAAAAGTTAACTGATGTGGTTGCGATTAATGTAGGTGCTACTAAGAAAATTACTGAGAGAATAAGATCTTGTGGTGTATGTCAGAGGGCAAAAGTAACAAATAGAGTTAATCAAGGTTTCATGCAGAATACAATACCAGAGGACACATTAGAATTACTGTCAGTGGATTTGTATGGTCCTTTACCAAAAACCTCAGGTAATTGGTCTTAAATTGTTGTAGTGTTGGAAGTATTCTCCAAATTTATTAAATTATATCCAATTAGGAAACCACTGCTACAGCAGTCTTTAGCAAGATGACTTTTTAACACCATTGGTAAACCTAAAGCAGTTTTATCTGATAATGGGCCACAGTTTATCTCAAAAATCTGGAAGGAAGGCATGAAGCAACATGAGGTGCAAGTTAAATATATTTCAGCTTACCACCCAGCTAGTAACCCTGTCGAAAGATATATGCATGAATTAGGAAGGTTAGGTAGAACCTACTGTCACCATAACCATAAGGCTTGGGGCAGATTTGTAAATGACTTTGAAAAAACCATGAACACCTTATACCATGAAACCACCGGTTTTACCCCTGAAGAAATTCTGTTGGACCATAAAAGTAAAAGTATTATTGAAGAGATCTTGCAATTCCCGCCTATTGTAGGAATTAACCTGCATGAGAAAAAAGAGTTAGTTAAGAAAAGAATGAAAGAGAAAGCGGCCGCTAGATCTAAAAGGCATGATAATAACTTCAAAACAACTAAATTTAAGCTTGGAGATTATGTTTTAGTGAAGACCCATGAAAAATCTAGTGAAATTAATAATGAAATTTCTAAATTCAAATACATTTACAATGGGCCTTTTGAAGTGCAAGGAACTCCACATGCAAATGCTTATTTTCTTGTGTACCCTAGGTCAAGGAAGCCTTAGGAGTTAGAAATATAGTCGACCTGAAATTGTATGTCCACAGAAACCAATGATGAATAAAATGTAGTCACCCTCAGGGGACATGCACTCTTTGCATTGTCAGGTGCCTGACGAGCACCAGGGACCCGAGTCGTTGCCAGCGCTACTTCCGTTTCTTTTCGTGTTGGCAACCTTCCCCTTCTTCATTCGGAACTTTGACTATCTTCTTTCTTTCTTCCCTTTTTATATTGAATCATGTTTTAAAAACTGTAAATTTAACTTTAAAATAAGTAACTCCCAGTGTTCAAGCCACAATTCTAACCAACTGCTTCAAACTTGAAAATTAACATTAATTGAAAGTTATTTTAAAGTGTGGTTCCCAAACCATATATATATATAATTTTTTTGAGTGAATGTGAATGATAAAAATTTTAATAATGCTAAATTTTCTTTGTGCAATATGGCTAAAGATATATGTTTTTGAAAAGAGTAATGGATAAATAATATGGGTACACTAGAAAATGACCAAGAAAAAAATGTAATGGAAAAGTAATTGGAAAGAGAAGTATAGACGAGAAAAGGTAAGAATACTGAAAACAGGGTAAATGAATACTATATTATGACTAAATGTAAATGTTTTTGAAAATAGGGATACATATGATGTTGAAAAAACTTTGTGTGTTAAAAAAAAAAAAACTGTGGAAATGAACTTGGCCAATGTGTGTAAGATGGATATGAGATGTATATGTTTAGTGCCACTAAAGGCAAAAAGCACTTGCAATAGGATATAAAATTATTGTCCTAGACTTGATGTATGTAATGACCTAACTGTGTGTGGAAAAGCAATGGTAAAGGGGTAGTAAGAAATTCTTAATCCTGACTTGACCCCAAGTATGACATTTAATTGTTTCTTGATTAATGTATATGTTACCTGATGTTGTCATTTGAAAAGAAATGGTTTTGTTGCCAGTGTCTAATTGCTGTTTCAAAGTTGCAGGTTTTATGTTTTGTACCATTAAAGGAAATTTTACCAAAGATGTGATATAAAGATGAAAAAACCTGGAGATAATGACAATAAACTGCTCAAAAATATGCTGTTGGGCAGAAAAATAAGACAAAACAACCAAAAATGCTGTGGTCCTGAAGTTGAGGGCTACCAAATATGCTGTGTGAGCAGTAGCCAAAGGACTTGCCATTGTGGGGCAAAAAGTTGATAAGTGGTCACGAACTGCCAAACCTAGAGGATGGGGCAGTGTGTCAATTTAAAAATGTGTTTTCTTTAGTATTTTTAATCTAAATTGTGTTTTGTGCCTAAATATTTATAGACAGAGACTGCCAAGCTAATGAGAGGCAGAATGTGTAACATGGACTGCTAGTGCTGAGGCAAGCAGTGAACTTAGTTAGGTTTATTGGTCAATGTGTTATGAACTGACTATTCTTTCTGAAGTCAGTGAAAATTTATCAAAAAATATATATCCATTCTCATTCAAATGGATGTAGATGTTTTGATGCTAGCTTTTTTTGGAATAACTTAAAGTTTTGGACTGTCTGTTTTAAAAATACAGCAGTGATGATTAAAGATAGATTCTGAATAGGTCAGTGTGTTTATGTGCAACAAATATTTTGGACTGCTATTAATGAAGAGCAGCTGTAAAGTTGATTGTTTTGAGAAAACCTTGAAAAGTTACTTTTGTATTTAAAGAGTCAGTTAGAAAAAGTTCTCATAGCTGTTTGTGTAAATATTTGTGCATATGTGGATGCAAACTGAAATTTTGAACATTACATTAACTGCTGAACCTTGTGAAAAGTACTATGATCATTAATATGCTTGTGTGACCGAATATTTACATTCCTTTAAAAATATTGAAAGACAAATTTCTGCTTTGTTATCTTAAATTGTTCTGTGCTATTGTATATGTGTTTACTTTTTTATTTTATGTGAAGGCTATACCTTTTCTACTAATTTGCAGATTATTTGTGTATTGTTTTGTTTTTTATTTGAACTGTGTGTGTATGAAATGATGAAAATTAATTTCCTTAAACCAGTCTGTGGATGAAAATTACTGTAAATGCTGTACTTTGAAAATGTTTTTGGAAGAAGTGTATGAATCTCCTTAGTGTATGTACTGTATATCTGTAATATGTATCTTTTTTTGTCCCAACTGAAGTTGGATGATATAGTTTGCAGCCAACACCACTTAGGTGTTATAGATGTTTCCTTGAAGTATCCCTTACAGGAAACTTCAACGAAACATGGGGCATGTGTAACACCATAGTTCTAATGCTCTACTGATTTATTTGCTATTTGTTTATTTAATGTTACTTCGTTAAGCTTCTGTAAATGTGTTTGATTGAATAGATAACACAAAATTGTATACTCCTTTCTTTGTACAAACTTTGATGTCATGTTTTGGTTCAATGCAAAGTGGTGTATCTGTCGTTTAAATGCTTTGTCCCATTTGGAGGGAACAAAACTTACTGTATATAATTGTAATTTTGTGTGAATAATTTTTTGTAGACATGTTAATATGTGCAAATGTTCTGTGTTATTCAATGCGTTTTGTTTGCTGTTATGTAAACTGCTGAACCTCACTTAGGAATCTTAGTAATTTTGTGTATAAGAGGTAGTGTGGTTCCCCTCGGGAACGGAACTGTGTAGCGCGCGCAAATTGTGGTTGGCCCAGGTGGAAAAGGTCGAACTGATAGTCAGTCGGGGACGAGCAAGCAGTCGGGGACGAGCCACCAGTCGGGGACAAGCTACGAGTCCGTGCACTGCTATGTAAAAAGGTGCATATGGTGCTAGTTCTGAGAGAGGTTTTTCCTGCTACTTTCCAAGGCCTCGGATGGATGGATAAATAGCTGGAACTATTCTGGAATTTGTATCTGTCGTCACCACCAAGAAATAACAGAGTCCAGCAAGGCTGCGAATCCACCTGCCAACATGCAGTTGCCACCACATTGCGCAATCATTGCATCGGAACGTTATAATGATGTACAGTGAAGGATCAGCTTAATGGATGTGTTATTATGCTCAAATATAAGGTAATTTATATCTGAATTTATATACCAACCTTGATTTTTCTCCTCATCATAACACCTCTCAGGTTCCTTTCCGTTTGAACTAAAGTAATCACCGAGTGTCCCTACTGAAAGAACTTTTATGAGCAATGCTATGCCAATTAATGCCTCTTGAACTTAGTAAAAAGAAAGTTAAAGTTAATGTGGCGAGAGAGTGAGTTAAAGTAAATGTTGTTGCTGAAAATAATTTTCCTATTAAAACTGCTTATTAAAGTGCTGTTGCCAACTGTAAAATTAAAAGTTCTTAAGACTGAGGCTTCTAAAGTTTTGCTTAGCTAATGATCACCTTGATATCTGTAGTAAATTCTAAAAGGGGAGTCAGTTTCTTGCAATTTTGTTAACATTGTGTTTCGATGTAGTAAAAGTGAGAAAGCTGCAGTTGTGAAACGTTATACACTCTTGCTTGCTAAGTGTTTGTCTCTCTTGTGTATTAGAAGTGCATATTAATAGTAATGTTATAAACACCATTCACTTTGTGTAAGCCCTGAAAGTAATAGTGTGTTTCGGTAGCTGTTATAATTTTGCAAATAGTTTGTGCTGCTCCAACTGTTAGTTTCAATCTTACCGTAAACATATGAGTGTGTCAGAGTTCATTGCACTTGCGTGTGGCCAAGGATAGGTTGTGTTTATCCGTTATAATTACTAATAACTATTTTCTTCAACGAGAATGTTAATCATTCTTTTGCCTAGTTAGGCTGGCGACCGGTTTCGTTATTCATTAAACAGTGCAGATAACAAAATTTCGTTTGTTACTGTTCAAATATTTACGTAATTCTGACTTTCATTTCCGATTAGCCACCTCCGTTAGGAACAACACGGTCAACATAACAAAATTCCTCTCAGAGGGTAACACTGCTCTGTTGCTTTGTACCATAATTGCTATAACAAAATAATTCTGTTTTGCAAACTGCCTCCTACTTTAAGGTTATGGTATAGCAGTAGAAGACAGGGAGTGTTATACGCTCATGGGGGAAAAGGAAACTACACACTGGTGAGTAGCATGTAGTGCTTGGCAGCTGTGGTGTCGCCCTGTGCACCACCAGCTATAAGCTGCTGTGCATTCACGTGGCTGCGCTGGTGGGCTGGAAGAATCACACAGCAGTGGCTCCACGGCAGAGTTGCCGTAGCCAGGTAGGTGCCAGGTGCTGGAGGCTCCATTGTGTCCCGTGTACTGTGTCTGGAGTCTCTGCTATGGCATGCCAGTGCAGCAGCACCCCAGATGCTACAGTCCTGTGAGGGCCGGTCAAATGAAAACTGAACACTTGCCACAATAGGATCACAGAATGGTTCCATTCAAAATAATCACCACACACTGCACGACATTTATCCCACAGGCAGACGAGACAGTCAATTCCTGTTTTGTAGGATATAGTTGGCCGTTGATGGATCCACAACTACACCCAATCATCTGACTGAAACCGACGTCCATGCGTATCTTTCTTCAGGTCGCCAAAGACGTGAAAATCGCACAGTGCAAGATATGCACTGTACAGAGGATGTTGCAGTGTTTACTTGTAAGGTGCCAGGATTTGGGCACTTACACGTTAGCTTGTCAACGTTAGTATTAATAATAAAGGGATTGGCAAGGGCATCAGGTCATGACTTTATTGACTTATAATGAAAATGAGGCACTCTCGAGAAGTATTCGCTGCATGTCTACGTGATTAAATTACCAACTTAAAGCGTTGGTGCAAAGTGTCGAAGTTGAGAATTGTAGAATATATAGTCTCCAGCTGGCCGTAGCTCGCCGGGCCGCCGTGGGCGGCAGGTAGCGGTCACCGGAAACGCGGGACAATACGACGCCTTTGGGGGAAGCCCAGCCTCCGGAGCCACCTGTGCTGGGCAGCACGTGGCGAAGACGGGAATTTCGTTTGCCTATATGACCGACACGATCGTTGGGTAGAATTTCAAAAATGGCGTCGGAGGGATTTCGGCGATGTTACAGCGTTCGGCAGTGGCCAAAACTGAGGATTCTTCCGCCGCGTTTTCGTACGCGTGGAAGACAGGAGAATTGTGGAGAAAGAGGACTTCGCCTTCAGCTATCGAGCGGTACAGACTTGGAGACGTCTTCGAAGGGAGCGGACTTCGACTTGGACGTCGCCTAGTTAGGACGCATCCCGCGAGATCTAAGGTGCGAATTGTTCCTCTGTGCACAATAGTGCAGAAAGGGATTTTTCTCGTATTCGAGTTACGGCTTTTGTCAAAAAAAAGTTGGCATCTGATTTCTAACTTGCAGCATTTGTGGTGTCCTGACCAGTGCAAGTTTGAAAAGCAACTTTCAATTCTGATTGCTTCAGACTGGATGTGCTGTGATTCGGAGACGGCAGAGCCATCCGAATAATCGCTGTCTTTACCACAGGGCCAGTTTGAGTGATTGCCTTCACTATAGATTTAGGATTGCGCATTTTTTTAGGTCTACACGACGAGGTTCAGTGCAGAAGATAAACGGTCTGTATCGCAGCATTGCACCAACACACGTTCCATGCAGAGTTCTGCCCTTAGAACTCTTCGTGTGCTCAGAAGCGAGATTTTCACCAACGCTTAACCACTTCCAACAACTTATCTAGTATTCTTAATCTTGTAGTTATCCTTGCAAGGTGCCGAGTATTCATCAATGTAGCTGCCGGTAATTGGCGTGCGTTATTACAAATTAGTTAGTGTGCCAGTCTCAGTAGTGTGTGGGTGGTCGCAAAAATATTCACACTTTTGTAATTTTTGTCAGTTATTGGAAATATAAAAATTAAAAGCCAGTATTACAATCGAATTATCGGCTTCATTCTAGCTAGCATTTAATCTGTCCCAGCAAGCTTTACATGTACCCTAGTCACTGCACAGGTCGCCCGGACCGGAAGGAAAGAAGGTTTGCGATCTTCTATGTCAGCGACATATCGCTAAAGCGTAGCTTTTGTAAGATTAGCAGTGTGGGGGAGGGCATTATTGTGCAACAGAATGGTACTGTCGACAGCAGTCCAGGGCATTTTGACATTATGGCACGTCGCAGTTTCTGGAAACTTTCTTCATAGCACTGCACACTGCTGTTCCACACTGGAAGAACTCGACGGGCAGAGGGCCCCTACAGTGGAGGCAGAAGGGCAGTCGTTGGTGCCAGCATTTCGAGCCCAAGGGCAAACAGCAAAGCCAACTATGGAAACATATAACGTAACCTCCCCCCCTCCCCCCTCCCCCGTCAAAGATATTCAAAGCTGTTCACACAAGCTCAGATAAGCTGCAGAAGAATAACGCCCATCCTCACGATGACAGTCGGATGAAGGCTATACTGCAGTGATTTGCTCGGAAACAGTGCACCATTCTCCGTACGGCACAGAAGGTTAAACTGAAGATCATATGATTGTAATTAATGTTTACAAAGTTTGCATAACTATTTATTTGGCGGAAGTTAGATTGTATTATCCATTATACATGTATGCATTTTTGTTTTTGTGTAAGTCCACGCAGTTTATAATCATCAATTTTTAGTAAGACAGCGATGACCCTTAGATAGGTTGTATTGTTTGAAGGAAGGAAGAGACATTTGCTGGTTGGGATGTGACAGATAATGACTGAAGGGTGTAACCTCCCCACATGAAATTTGAAAGTCAATGATTATAAAAATGTGCCAGATGTTGTTTTCGCACAAAACTGAGTAATAAAAATGAGCCAAGCGTAACCTTCTTGCAAAATCAATGAATAATAATGGCCCAAATGTAAACTCCCCACAAAATTAACGTTAAGGAATGAAGATTGGTCACAAACCCACACAATACTATTAATTAAATAATGATCTATGAACTGAATGTAACATCTCAACACAAATAATTAAACCTGATAAATCTTATAAGGGCAGCAACGCTGACCTTCGGCTCTGTGAAATAATTAAACCTGAATAGAGAAACCAAAATTCTTATCTCAGTAAAACTGCATCTATATCTGCTCTTATTTTTCGGCACAGCTCCGTGCAACGCTGGCCTACATTTAATTTTGATTCTTGGAGGAAATGCATAGGAAATATTCTTTAAATTGAAATGAATCTTTTTCTTTAAAAAGTGGAAAAATTCTTTAAGTTGAAATGATTACTTTTCTTTAAAAGATTTACTTTATAAAAGAATTATTATTGGGGCATTTCTTGAACAGATTAATTACAATTAACACACGTTATTAGCTGAGCGCAATGCTGCTTCATTACCTTCAACAATAATATACATCGTCCACCACAATCCTGACCAGATTCGGAATAACAGCACGCCATCGACGCATGCCGACGCCCGCTCAGTACAACCGTCCACACGCTAGTCCTACTGCCGACTGACTACTACTGCAGACAGAGTGCAACTCGCAACTGAACTCTCGCGCGGTCAAGCGCAGACTAGCAACGATAAATAACTCTCTGGTCAGAGATTCTGTCACGCCTCGCCATAGCTGGTAATGAATACATACGTGTTTCATAACTCTCCACTGGGGGGGGGGGGGGGGGGGGGGCAAAATTTGGCAGCGATGGTGAGTCATTTGGACTTGCCATGAGCAACAAATTTTTTCTTAACTAATTAACTTTACAATTACAGAATATATACAGATATATATATAGGTGTAGAACATGAAGTAAATATAGTGCACATGCACTGAGTACAGAACATATCAGGCAAAGACAAAATATATACAATGAGTACAAAACATATTCACAAATGGCAAAAGTGCACACGCACAGTAGTACAGAACATATCAGCAAATCACAAAAAATGTATATGCAATGAGTAGAAAACATGTTAACAAAATGACAAAAGTGCACATGCGCTGTAGTTCAGAACATATCAGCAAATCACAAAATGTATATGCCATGAATACAAATCATGATAACAAAATGACTTTTAATATGTTACAAGAATTAGGATAGGAAAGGGAAGGATTGCGTCATGGTTGTAGCACTTTAGGTTGCACGCAGCTGCACTGAAAGTCCATATCTTTCTACAGAAGCACAACACCAAGTGAGGCAATCTAAAGGTATTTTCCCGGAAGTATTAATCAGCGTAGCTAAGACACTGAAATGCCGTAGTAATATTCCATGTTATCCTTTTAGTAATACATTAGGTACACCAAACAGTGGGACCTTAATAGCATCTCATCGCTCATTGTGGTGGACAGCATGTCGTGTCAACACCACGTTCTTGTTTGTTACAACAACGTAGGATTAGTGCAAAAACCAAATATAGTGCTCCATGATCATGAGGATATACAGGACAAACGGATATTGCAGTAATTCAGGGTAGTTAGGTCAGAAGGTGAAGGACATTAAGTCACATACTAGTCTTCATTGAGAATTACTTTAGTAGTTGGTGGCACTCGTTGCCCAATTATTGAACATTTCTGTACCATGTATGTAGTATTACAGAATAATGTTCATGCGTAGTTTTACAGAGAACATTGGCATTCATTGCCTAATTACAAATCATCAGAAGTCATTTACAGAGAACATTGGCATTCATTACCTAATTACAAATCATCAGAAGTCATTTACAGAGAACATTGGCACTCACTGACTTATTACAAAACCATCAGAAGTCATTTACAGAGAACATTGGCACTCATTGCCTAATTACAAACCATCAGAAGTCATTTACACAGAACATTGGCATTCATTCCCTAATTACAAATCATCAGAAGTCATTTACAGAGAACATTGGCACTCATTGTCTAATTACAAACCATCAGAAGTCATTTACATTGAACATTGGCACTCATTGACTAATTACAAACCATCAGAAGTCATCATTGAAAATGAGTTAATAAATGGCATAATTAATCTAATTATAGTAAACATTGTCCTCATAGTTCATCTTATTACATTAATCAGTGGCATTCATTTGCCAGTTACAAAGCATTTTTTTGTGCTAGCAATGCATTGCGTTGGGATCGATAATTAACAACAATATTTGCTTTTGAGTTATTGCTGCAAATGAAGATGTGTAACGTCATTCGTCATGAGTCAGCTGTATCAAGATTATGAAACAAGTAGAGTATATGTAATGGGTTTAATGAACAACTGCTTATAGTACATTAATTTCATGAATAATTTCTCCTGCAAAATATACAAAAATGGATTATTAGACTGAAAGAAGAAACGCATTTTATGCTGAAAAGTAGTGAACTTCGAATTAACAGGTAGTGAAATGTGTATAAAATGTGTTCCCTAGCTGTCCTTTCCAAAACCTTCAGTCATCATACTATGCAATACAACACATACTGTCAAAACGAACTGCAACAAATACTTAAATAACTACAGAGCATAAATACATAAACTTCAACATCATCCTCATCTGTAAAGAAAAAAAATTCATTATCCATCACTTCATTATCATAACTCCATTATTATCATCACCTGTAAAGAAAAACTTCATTATTCATAGCTGCATATTCTTCATCATTATTCATCATCATTCATTATCATCTGCAAAAAAGTCACTTCATTATTCATTATACAATTATTCATTATTTCTATCATATTTCATCACTAAAACTAAGATGTGAAGTTCTGTCTGACAGCCTGCATCAATCGCTTTGTATTCTGAAAGAAAAAATTAGTTAAGACTGCTATTCTACGATGTGTATAGTATATTCTTGTTAATGCTTGTGAATTCTGATCCATTTACTCTTCCTCATAAGGTTTTTGCATCTTCTTTCGTTTATTCCGTAGGTGAAATTCCCATTTCTGTTTAATTTATTTCCTTTACACGTTATTTCTTTCTGAAAATGATGAACAAAGATTAATGTCTTGCATTTAATTCATATATTCATTAAATAAAAACTGGTTTATAGTGATATAATTAAGCATACAGCATAGCATGACAGAAAACGTATTATGTCAAAAAATATAGACAGTGTTCAGATGCAAAAATGTACACAGAATATCACAATGCAGCAGCAAAAAATGTAAAAATAGTCACGATGTTGAGATATCATAGGGCAAAAATGTCAAAGTCAACTGGTGTTTGCTATATCTTAACTATTTCATAATGCATACAAACAAACAGGAAAACAATCATATATACATAAAAAATGGAAAATGTGCACGGTCTGATGTGTAACGACAAGAAAAGCGACCTGCTGACCTTACCTTGCCGGGCACTTGCCAAGAAAAATACGACAATCGTCAGTAAGTAGTCACATAATTATAATTGCATAAGTAGACATAAAATGTGTAAATTCATCTGGAAAATATGCACGGTCTGATGTGTAACGACAAGAAAAGCGACCTGCTATCCTTACCTTGTCGGGCACTTGCCAAAAAAATACGACAATCGTCAGTAAGTATTCACATGAATATAATTGTATAAGTGGTCATAAAAATTAGGAAATGGCACTACAGCATGTTAAATCATAAAGTATCTTCATTCAATAAAAGGTTTAATATTCGATATATGGTGGTTTCCTTTCGATTTTCTGGTTCTCAAAGTTTCGACGTGTACTACATTGGGGTGAGGAATGCTGCGAATCCGATATGGACCTGCGTATAGAAGTTCAAATTTACTGCACCTACCTTTTATTTTGTTGGATAAATAGTGTGTACGTACTAATATCTTCTGTCCAACGTGAAAGTCACGGCGTATACAAACCTGTTTTTGTTGTCTTCTCCGGCGCTCTGCGGCACGTTTGATGTTGTTCAGCGCAATGTCAATTATTTCATGGTGTCGTAGTCGAAGAGATGTAGGAAAGTTTACTAATTCTTTAATTTTGTTATGTGGTTCAACCTTTTTCAGTATAACAGACGGAGATAGCATAGTGGATTCATTTGGTATGGAATTAATTACATCCTGGAATGAGTGTATGTGTGTGTCCCAATCAATATTTTTATGGCAGTATATTCTACACAGTTTACCAATTTATTTCATTAATCGTTCACAAGGGTTCGAAGAAGCATGGTACCTGGACATATAGATCGGAGAAATGTTTCTAGCTCGTAACATATGTGTCCATATAGCAGATCGAAACTGTGATCCATTGTCAGAAATTACTTTCAACACATGCCCTACATGAAATAGAAAATGTTATACAAATGCCTTCGAGACAGTTTTAGCAGTAGCTTTGCGCAACGGAGTGAAGGTAACAAATTTTGAAGTGAGTTCAGCCGGCCGGTGTGGCCGTGCGGTCTAGGTGCTTCAGTCCGGAACCGCGCTGCCGCTACGGTCGCAGGTTCGAATCCTGCCTCGGGCATGGATGTGTGTGATGTCCTTAGGTTAGTTAGGTTTAAGTAGTTCTAAGTTCTAGGGGATTGATGACCTCAGATGTTAAGTCCCATAGTGCTCAGAACCAAGTGAGTTCAACAGCGACAAAGATGTAGCAAAAACCTCTATTAGTTCTGGGAATCGGACCAAAAATGTCTACAGCGGCCATATGTCTCAATTTAACAGGTACAATGGGATATAATGGAGGAATATGTGAAGTCGTGTCTGACTTAGCTTTCTGGCAGATTTTACATGACGCTAAAACTCGTCGTGTACGTTTCTCCATGTTGGCAAAATAACAATTCTGTCTCAGTATAAGAAAACATTTTCTAGCTCCGTATTGTGCGTAACTTAAATGAGTATACCAGATTAATTTGTTAACAAGCTCGTCAGGAATGCATTATAACCAATTGTTGTTGTCAGGATGAGAGCGGCGAAACAGAATATTATTGCGTACAGTGTAATGGTTTCTAATCGTAACATTATTCCTATCTTGCCAGAGGTGTTTAATCTCTTTCCACACATTGTCTTTACTTTGCTCTTGTGCTATGTCCTGTAATGACGACGAAATGAAATTTTCAAATGCAACTTGTTGAATGTACATGACTCTGAAATTTGCTTTGCAGAAGTTGGTTGCGATGTCTTGCTGATTGTTGCCGAGAGAACGAGATAGTGCGTCTGCTACAACATTTTGTGTGCCGGGAATGTGAACAATTGTAAAATTAAATTCCTGCAAATAAAGTTTCCATCTGCTTAATCTGTCGTGGGTAAATTTAGCCGAAAGTAAAAATTGTATTGCTCTATGGTCTGTGTAAACGGTGGTGTGTCTTCCATAAAGAAAATGCCTAAATCTCGTAAAAGTCTAAAAAAGACATAATGTTTCCAGTTCTGTAACAGAATAATTTCGTTCAGCAGGTGACAGAATGCGACTTGCAAATGCGATGTTTTTAATTACTGTAGAGCCATCTTCTTCAATTTCCTGAAAAATGTGTACGCCTAAAGCGGTGTTAGAACTGTCGGTGGCAATGGAAAAATTTCTGGTAAGATCTGGGTGCGATAAAAGTGGTGCATTCAACAAAGCTTCTTTCAGGTTCACAAATTCAGAATGTGCTTGCTTATCCCAGGACCAAATAGTGTTTTTACCTGTCAATTGACATAATCTGGGGGTGTCTAAAGCAGAGTAATGAATAAATTTACGAAAAAAGTTAATTAAACCCAAAAAACTGCGTAGTTGTTTCTTCGTCGTAGGAACAGTAATGTCACGTAAAGCTTGAAGTTTTTCCAAGTCAGGCGCAATGCCTTCTGCTGAAATTACATGTCCAAGAAATTTTATAGAAGTTTTGCCAAAATGCGATTTACTGAGATTAACTGTGAGTCCTTGTGCACGAAAAGTTTGCAACAGTTGTTCAAGAATCAGATTGTGTTCAGACCAGTTAGCTTCTGCAATAAGAATGTCGTCTACGTACGTTGTCATTTTGTCTTTAAGTTCTGTCGGAAGTATTGTGTTCAAACCACGAATAAAAGCTGCAGAAGGAATAGTTAAACCGAATGGTAATTTACAAAATTGATAACAGTCACCAAAACAGAGAAATGCTGTGTACTTTCTGCAGTTCGGATGGAGCTGAATCTGCCAAAATCCCGATTTTAGATCTAATGTAGAATAAATAGCAGTACCGTGAAATTTCTGTAGTAGTTCTTCTAGTGTCTGTGGGCGATCTGTTTCATCAATAATATTGTCATTGATGTGACGTGAATCAAGCACGAGGCGAAGTGAGCCATCCTTTATCTTAACAATATGGAGCGGGTTTATGTACGGACTAACTGCCGGTTCAATAATTCCTTGCTCGAGCATATCTTGCAATTCTTTCTTAACTTGCTCTCTATGAATATATGGAATGGGATAATGCTTGGCTTTAAATGTGTCGTGCTGTTTAACTTGAAATTCATACATAAAACCGGACATAGTACCAGGAACGTTGTCAAAAACTGGAGCTTGCTGTAAAAGAATTTTGTGTAGTTGCGTGCGTTCGTCGTCTGTATTTGCACTGCTATGTTTAACTTTATCAGAAATCATCTGCATAATGTCAGAGTCAGCTTCGTCTGGAGTATTATAGTTATGTACGTACGTATCTGTGAACAATGTGGAATTACAGTCTATGTTACGTGATACGGAAATGACCTCTGTACGATTAATTGTTTGTTCTTCTGCAGATAAAGAGTGCTGAAATTCTAAAGCCAGTTGTACATTTTCATCCTTTAACATTAAATATGAATTTTGAAAGTCAATAACTGCGTCGTGTTGTACCAGAAAATTAGTACCTAAAATAACGTCTGTTGTCAATAAAGGAACAATCCAAAAATTTGAGTGAAATGTGTGACCTGCAATACAAAATGATAAATGTGTCTGTAATTTAACATCTACTCCTTTACTCGATACTGCTCCTTTCACTTTCGTTTTGCCTAATGGTAATGTAGGATAGGTATTCTCTTTGCTACACTCGTTGAAAGTTTCTTCATTTATAACTGACATAGGTGATCCAGAATCGATTACTGCTGAAAATTTCGATGATCCAATTTTAATTTCGATGACAGGGTGTGAAATGCTTTTTCGACCAACTGGTCTTTCCTGCAAAAGAGTGTCTCGGATGTCGTCAAAAGTAATAACATTTTCGTGAACAAGATTCTGTGTGTCTCAAGTATTGCTTACGTTGTTGGAAGATGCGACCTGTACTGTATCTAGTCAAATTCTATCTGACGTGTTATATTTTCGGGAGGATGCTGTGGCATTTCGACTATTTGAACTGTTCTGTTATTTCTTCCAGACGTATTACGCTCTGGATGATACCTACTGTCTGGTTCATTCATGATAATATGTTCTTGCGGATGATTTTGCTGTTGGTAAGACCGAATGTTATTAAATGTACGCTGAAAATTGCGCTCATTGTTTTTACGTCTGTCGTGATAGTCATTTCTATACGGTGCATTGCGATAAGAACTGAAGTAGTGTGTTTTCTGGACATACTGATTCCCTTGTTGCTGTACGTTACTATTTGTTGGGGCCGACGCTATACGCGCACGCGGCGAAACATTAAAGCCTGGCTGACCTTGAGCATTACATTGTTGGTTATGTATACTAACCGGCTGGCTTTCATGCTGTTGCGGTGAAAAACGTCTATTGTTACCAAAATGTGATTGCTGTTGCTGATAATTCTGACGATACTGATAATTAAAATTTTGTCTGTTATTAAAGTTCTGGTGGTCGTCGTTCCTGAAGCGTCTATTACCTTTGCTATTGAAATTACGTGTCTGATCGTAATTGCTGTACGTTTGTTGACCTTGGTTATTATATGAAAAATTTTTGTTTATAAAGGAATAATCCGATTGCTGTATTTCCAAAAGCTGTAACAGATCTCTGAATGCCGAAATATTTTCCTTCTGCTGACCCGTTAAAAGTGACACTCTTAATGACCGTGGTAATTTAGAGATACATAATTGAATAAGTGCAGATTCACTGTATGGTTCACTTACGTACTGGTTTTGTTGGACCATGTGCTCAAAAAATTGCGTGATAGTGGAAAATTTGAGTTCTCATAATTTGGTAAACTAATTAATTGATCCTTAATTCCGCGCTGTGTCGTCTTCGACCAATACGCTGACAGAAAAGCATTCTGAAATTCTTCTACCGAGTAGCATTGTCTCGCGATCGGTCTCATACGAGTTGCCGGTTCGCCTTCCAAAAAACTGCAAATAAATTCAAGTTTGTGTGTTATGGGCCAAGTCGGTGGAAAAGCAAAGCTAAATTGTTGTATCCAATCCAGGGGGTGAATCTGTGTTCTGTCATTTTTAAATATTTTAAATTTTCTCACTGATAAAAAATGTTTGTAATCAAAATTATCGCCTCTGTATGTCGAAACAGGTTCAGGATTGTATGAGAATCTATTTGTCTGTGACTGTTCGGAATCTAAGTCGCGTACTCTCTGTAAATTACCCAAATTATACACGCTGCGTGAATCTGACAAATGTTCGCAAAGTGGCGTCTGCTGTGATGTGTTAAAGGCTGAAACATTTTTTCATCTCTGTTACTTCTTGCTGTAAACTTGACAATTTTCTACGTAATGTATTATTAGACGAATTTATCTCACTGATTGTCTGCTGTAGATTTTGGAATTCAGGTGTTTGGTTAAACGAAATCGGTGAAGTATCGTCTGATTTGCTGTCATTATTATTTTCAATAACGTCAATACGACTGGCCAATTCATCATATTTTTCAGTCAGTATTTTTACCTGATCATCGTTTTTAGTGTCGGAAGCATTAATTTGTTTTTGTATTTTACGTGTGGTTTCGTTCAATTTTTTAACGTCAGCTTTGATGACATCAGAATCCTGAGTTAGTTCTAATTGTTCGAGTCTGTCTGTCACAGTCTGAAACTCTACTGTGTGTGTATCCGTTTTTGATTTTAGATCGGAAATTTCATCACACAATTCTGTGCTCAACTGTTTGATTGTATTAATTTCGTCTGATACAGTAGCAATATTGTTGTCTACGTATGTTTTTGCTTTCGTAAACAATTTACGTTTATCTTCCTGTCTCTGTGCGGTGATTGTTTCCATAACTTGTCGCTTTACTTTATTCTGTTCCTGTATAAATTTACGGAAACGCGTATCACTGTTTTGTAGGTGATGATTAAAACGCTCGTCAATTTGACTGTTTTGTTGGTCGAATTTCGCATCTACTTTTGCATCCAGTGTGCGCGAAAGTTCTGCTGTCATGAATTTAAACTCGTCGCGTAATTGTGTTGCCTTTTCAGAGCATTGTTTACCGACTGCACTAATTTCGTCTCTAAGTGTTTCTGTTGTAGCTGTTTGCATATCCCTTAATTCTTGAGCAACAGATCTAATTTCTTCACTTCTTTTCCTAGCACAAGCCTCAATTTCCTCACGTAATTGTTCTTTAGTATCATGACACTGCGCGGCAACGGCTGTAATCTGTTCACTAAGCTGTCTAGAATTGTTGTCTAATTTTTCATTAAGGTTGTCATGTTTTTCATTAAGTTGTTTGAAATTTTCATTAAGGTTGTCTTGTTTTTCATTAAGTTGTTTGATCTGTTCACTAAGTTGTTTATGATTGTCGTCTTGTCTTTTAATCTGTTGTTTGGAATTTTCATTAAGTTGTTTGAAATCTTCTTTAAGGTTGTCTTGTTTTTCATTAAGTTGTTTGAAACTTTCCCTAAATTGTTTGTTATCTTCACTCTGTTGTAGCAATAGTGCAATAATTTGATCCAACCCAATATTACCTACTCTATTCTCTGTGCTGTTTGATAGCATACCTGCAATTGTCACGTTTTGTGTAACCATTTGGTTATTCTGTGATTCACAGAAAGGTTTGCCTATCGGATGTGCACTGTTAGTCACTACACCGGAATTAAATAAATCTGTCGTACTCTGATTACACTGTTCATTTTCGTTAGAAAAATTTGTCTGCTCGTTACGTGAATTTTGCAAACCGGGTGTGTTAAGCTGGGCAGCGTTCATTGTAACAGAACGTCCCGCATCATCAATTGTCGTCAAATTAACAGAGGACACAATTGAATTCGTTTGTTCATCATTAAGATAAAAATCATTATTAGTGGTCGATACGCACTGATTGTCCGAAAATGGAGGATTGTCATCATTACACTGCGTGTCGCAAGTACTATCGACCAAGTTGTTTAAGTCGGCTATTTCACTCATTATACATCGCGATGTACTGTTAACAGTTTTTCGCGGCATTTTTACATAAATCACAATTATTCATAAATCAAACAAAAACAATGCAAAATCCAACAAATACAAATACAACAAAGAGCAACAAATTGCCGATGATCTGTGGAAGAAAGAGTGACAAATTAGAAAATGCGTTGCGCCAAATGCTAATTACATTTAAGTAAATAAGAGCAGATATATGACTACTTCTCAGAAGATTCACAAATAAATACGATCCTGGCCGGATGTCGCCAAGTGTAACCTCCCCGCAAATATATATCTATTGTCAATGATAACGCGACCCAAATGTTAACTCCCCACAAAATATCGTTAAATTGAAATGAAGCCAAGCGTAACCTCCCCACAAAATTAAAGAATGATGATTGATTATAAACCCATAATAATATTAAGTAAATAATGGACGATGAACTGAATGTAACATCTCAACAAAAATAATTAAACCTGATAAATTTTATAAGGACAGCAGCGCTGACCTTCGGCCCTGTATTCAGAATAAAAGGCAAAAATTCTTACCTCAATAGAAAAAACTGCATTTATATCTGCTCTTAATTATACATTCTTCTACACAGCTTCATGCAATGCTGGAATATATATATATTTTTGATTCTTGGAGGAAATGCATAGGAAATTTTTTTTAATGTTTTTCTTTAAAAGGTGTTACTTTATAAAAAATTATTAATGGGGCATTTTTTGAACAAATTAATTACAATTAACATACATTATTAGATTTGCGCAATGCTGCGTCTTTACCTTCTACAACAATACACATCGTACCGAATCGTGACCAGAGTCGCGAGAAGAGCACACCGCCGACGCATGCCGACTTCTGCTCAGTACAACCGTCCACTCGTTACTACTGTCGACTGACTACTCCCTCTGCCGACTCGCTACACGCTACTGTTCCTGCCGACTCGCTGCACGCAACTACTGTCGTCTCGCGCGGTCAAGCGCAGACTAGCAACAGCTAACGATAAATAACTCTCTGGTCAGAGATTCTGTCATTCTCGCCATCGCTGGTAATGAATACATACGTCTTTCAACACTTCCAGACAACATTTGGAAGGAATCCAACTGATGTCAAGAGCATTAAAGCCTGGTATGAGAGGTTCAAGAACACAGGATCGGTTGCTGATCTTCCGAGGTGTGGTCGACCAAGAACCTCAGCAGACAGGGTGGAAGTTGTAAGGCAGTCTTCTCTGCGAAGTCCGAAGAAATCGGTGCGCTGGGCGTCACGTGAATTACAGATGCCAAAAAGCTCTCTCCATGACGTTTTACACAAACGTTTATTGTTTCGTGCATACAAAGTGCAAATCGTTCAGGCCTTGTTGCCCAATGACAGTACAGGTCGATATGACTTTGTGGTCGAAATGCTATCACGTATTGAGGACGATGATGGTTATCTCAGACCAATTGCCTTTTCCGACGAAGCAACGTTTTTTGTCAGTGGAGTAGTGAATCGCCAGAATGTGCGCATTTGGGGTTCACAACCCTCTGGCGACGTCATGGAGTGCACCAGAGGCAGTCCAAAGGTGAACGTTTGGTGCGCGCTATTGCACGATCGAATTATGGGGCCATTCTTCTTCGCTGAGGCAACCATCACATCTGCAGTGTATCTGGACATGTTGCAACTGTATGCTGTTCCTCAGCTGCTTCAGTATCACCCCGATGTCTTGTTTCAGCAAGACGGTGCATCGCCTCATCGGGGTTTGGACGTCCGTGCCTATCTCGATATGACCTTTCCTGGGCGATGGATTGGTCGTGATGGGCCAACGGTTTGGCCTCCACGCTCTCCTGACATAACCCCATTAGACTTCTGTTTATGGGGTTATGTCAAGGACGAGGTCTACCGAACACGTGTACCAGATCTTGAAACCATGCGGCAACGGATAACCACAGTCGTTGAATCGATCCCTCCAGTGATATTGGCTAATGTGTGGACGGAAATTAAATATCGCCTAGATTGCTACGTGCTACCAAGGGTGCTCATTTAGAAGTTTACTGATGTGTGAAAAAAACTTTGATAGTTTGTAAACAATTAGACACAAGTTTCATATGTGTATCTTACTTCTAGCCTGAGTTATCAATTTTTGTAATCAGGGAAAGACTTTTCGGACAACCTCTACGATGTGGAATGACTCTGAGTTTTGAGGTAAAAAGCAATAAAAAAGTTTTGGAACAACTGTTTATACTTAGGATGTTTTTTCAAATTACGATGTTGCTCCTGAACATACAAAATGAACGCTTTGAGGTGTGCATGCTGTTGGGTGACAATGTAGTACGCTCGTAGTCCGAGGGCCAGGTATAACTATTGCTCTTTGCGGCAGGGAACAAGTGCTAGTCCGGGTGTAACACATCGTCCACAGTGATCGCATTCTCTGTCGTCCTCTTAATAATCGATAACTTTTTCCTCGTCCAGTTCCATATCACAATGTTCTCTCCACAAACGAAGGTGTGAGCCATTGTGTCTATAAAATGACATTGGTTACAGTATGGTGTAGGGCGTAGTTTAATTTTATGCATCTTTTCGCCTGTAGAGATCTTTTTATTTACAATGTCATACCGTACAGCAGCTATGACCGACATATGAACGGGGTTGGTGATGTTCGCCTATATACGTTTCCGTGTTCTACCCGGGTTTTTCTTTTCGATCGGATTTCGTTGTTGTCTCTTTGTCAGTTCAAAGTAAGGTGTAGAGGTACTAAAATGATGAGGTGACAGGTGCAGGCAGTTGGTTTCCGTGAAGTAGACGCTGACGTATCCCAGCCTTTGGTTGGTGTGCCCAACGTTGATTGGCGGCGTCACATCCTGAGGTATTAAGGAGGTGAATAGTCTCTCGGATATCCCAGTCTGGCTGCTGCCGATTATTTTAGATGTTCTATGTATGAAGACCGCAAGACGCTAAGTGCGTACATCCTTATACACTACTGGCCATTAAAATTGCTACAACACGAAGACGACGTGCTACAGACGCTAAATTTAACCGACAGGAAGAAGATGCTGTGATATGCAAATGATTAGCTTTTCAGACCATTCACACAAGGTTGACGCCGGTGGCGACACTTACAACGTGCTGACATGAGGAAAGTTTCCAACCGATTTCTCGTACACAAACAGCAGTTGACCGGCGTTGCCTGGTGAAACGTGGTTGTGATGCCTCGTGTAAGGAGGAGAAAAGCGTACCATCACGTTTCCCACTTTGATAAAGAACGGATTGTAGCCTATCGCGATTGCGTTTTATCGTATCGCGACTTTGCTGCTCGCGTTGGTCGAGATCCAATAACTGTTAGCAGAATATAGAATCGGTGGGTTCGGGAGGGTAATACGGAACGCCTTGCTGGATCCCAACGGCCTCGTATTACTAGCAGTCGAGATGACAGGCATCTTATCCGTATGGCTGTACGGATCGTGCAACCACGTCTCGATCCCTGAGTCAACAGATGAGGACGTATGCAAGACAACAACTATCTGCACGAACAGTTCGACGACGTTTGCAGTAGCATGGACTATCAGTTCGGAGACCATGGCTGCGGTTACCCCTGACGCTGCATCATAGACAGGAGCGCCTTCGATGGTGTACTCAACGACGAACCTGAGTGCACGAGTGGCAAAACGTCATTTTTTCGAATGAATCCAGGTTCTGTTTACAGCATCATGATGGTCGCAACCGTGTTTGGCGACATCGAGGTGAACGCCCATTGGAAGCGTGTATTCGTCATCGCCATACTGATGTATCACCCGGCGTGATGGTATGGGGTGCCATTGGTTACACGTCTTGGTCACCTCTTGTTCGCATTGACGGCACTTTGAACAGTGGACGTTACATTTCAGTAGTGTTACGACCCGTGGCTCTACCCTTCATTCGATCCCTGCGAAACCCTATATTTCAGCAGGATAATGCACGACCGCATGTTGCAGGTGCTGTACGGGCCTTTCTGGATACAGAAAATGGTCGACTGCTGTCCTGGCCAGCACATTCTCCAGATCTCTCACCAATTGCAAACGTCTGGTCAATGGTGGCCGAGCAACTGGCTCGTCACAATACGCCAGTCACTACTCTTGATGAACTGTGGTATCGCGTTGAAACTGCACGGGCAGCAGCACCTGTACACGCCATCCAAGCTCTGTTTGACTCAAGGCCGTTATTACGACCAGTGGTGGTTGTTCTGGGTACTGATTTCTAAGGATCTATGCACCCAAATTGCGTAAAAATGGAATCACATATCATTTCTAGTATAATATATTTGTCCAATGAATACCCGTTTATCATCCGCATTTCTTCTTGGTGCAGCAATTTTAATGGCCAGTAGTGTACCTAACCTGCCTGCATGGCGAGCCAGTGTTATCTGAACTGGAGTTTTGAAGATATTTTTTCTCAAAAAAAAAAAAAAAAAAAAAAAAACAAGAAGCTTGTGAGCAGTGTCAGTGGGTTTCGGTAACACTTTCTACTAAGAACATACATATTTATAAACTGCACTCTTTGGAAGCAGTTGAGGGATCTAGTCTTGTTTTCTTGGAGTTGAGCTACCCAAGCACGATTCACGACCCATTCTCACAGCTTTGCTTGCGGAGATACCTCATTTCCTACTTTCCAAAGTTCATAGAAGCTCTGCTGCGAAACATGCATGACTAGCATCGTGGAAAAAAGAATACTACGGAGTTATGGCTTAACGACAGCCTGTAGGATGTTTCCAAGATGAAATTTTCATACAGCATCGGAGTGTACCTTGATATGAAACTTCTTGGCAGGTTAAAACTGTATGCCGGACTGATAATCGAATCGGAACCGTTGCCTTTTGCAGGCATGTGCTCTACCGACTTTTGTTTCCTTTGGATTCAGAGTGCTAACCATTATACCATACTTTATACACACACACACGCACGCACGCACACACACACACACACACACACACACACACACACACACACACACACACCTGGCTTCAATGCACTTGTTTTCAAGTACAATTAATTGACATGCGTAAGCCGGCCGCGGTTGTCTAGCGGTTCTAGGCGCTCAGTCCGGAACCGCGCGACCGCTACGGTCGCACGTTCGAATCCTGCCTCGGGCATGGATGTGTGTGATGTCCTTAGGTTAGTTAGGTTTAAGTAGTTCTGAGTTCTAGGGGACTTATGACCACAGATGTTGAGTCCCATAGTGCTCAGAGACATTTGAACCATTTTTTGACATGCGTGAAGGACTATTCTTTCTTTGTTTACTAATTCCTCTTCTCCTAACTTGGAGCGCGCCACTCGCCAGGAGGTGCACATTTCCATCTTCGTAGGCGCTGATAATGACGATCGTCTCTGCTAGAACTTTTTTCTTTTTTATCATATGTCGTCTTCAACAGAGAAATAAACTCAGATGATACTACACCAGTCAAACAGAAATGGTGGTTTCAGGTATCTCTGTTGCCCGAGAGCTGAAATGCATTTTTACATTCATCGAAAAATAAAACATGTTCTAAGTACACTTACAGTGAGTTATGCACCCATAAATGAACAGACTTCCTGAAAATTTAAACATATATAAAAGAATGCTGAGGACGCCCGCCCGGTTAGCCGTGCGTCGTTAGACCCCACGGCTTTCCGGACTGGGAAGGAGTGTCTGGTCCCCGCCACATATTCGCCCAGCAGACTTGTGTCGAGATCCGGTGAGCCGGCCAGTCTGTGGACGGTTTTTAGGCGGATTCCCATCTGCCTCGGCGAATGCTGGCTGGTTCCCCTTATTCCACCTCAGCTACACTATGTCTGCGATCGCTGTGAAAACAAGTTCTCCATATACGCATACACCACCATTATTTTACCACGCAAACATAGGGGTTACACGCTCGTCTGATGTGAGACGTTCAATGGGGGGAGGGGGGGGGGGGGGTCCACTGGGGGCCGAACCGCACAGTAACCCTGAAAGAGTGGTTCGCTGTGGGGCGGTGGAGGGGTGAAGTGGACTGCAGTGGTCGTCGTGGGGCTGTGGACCACTGCGGCTGCGGCGGGGACGGAGCCCCTCCGTCGTTTCTAGACCCCCGGTTAACATACAATACAATATTAAGGATACATATCTTTCTTTTAAGATAAGAATGCTCGTATTAAATCAAATTTCTTCTGTAGTGCTAGAGGGAGATACAATTGGGAATAGTTTTTGTATTAACCTGAACAATGGGGACCACTCAATCAGAAGAAAGTATAAAGTGCCTTCTACACTATGAACTTGATAATGTGCTTGGAACTGTATCAGGTATTCGAGCCATTCCTCTTCAGTGTCGTTAAATTGCCGGAACGCCGGTATGCTGGGCAGCGGCACTTGTTGCGCTAGTCAATCGGTCGGTTGCTGTTGTGTGGCCGACGTGGCTTGTGCAGCCACAAGTTGTTGTGCTGTCGTCATCAAAGCAGCAATTTGTTGGTTCTGAAACTGAAAAGCTTGTGTTAGATCCATCACATTGGTCGTCTGCGACTGAGGCGCTGGGGCTGGGGTAGAGTGGGTGGGGTAGCCATGGCTCACACAAATATGTTATACCAAAAAAGCAATCAAAGCCTCTGAAAAGAGAAATTTGATTAGATCTGCGGCTCCCCTCCTGGAATACATGTAAGAATACAATAAGAGATTAGCAATACTTGAATACGAGCACTCCTACAAGTAAAAACACAAGAAAAGCAAGTAAATCTGCACTGAATTATACTCGTCGCCAGTTTTTGTGTCGACTCATTGTCACAGTAGGCTTGTACCCTGGGAAGCAAGGAGACAATGTTGTTTGGTGGCCGGTATCTCCTTCTATAACACAAACTGCACGCTTGTATTAACAAGGTTCTTTATTCATCAGAACAAGAAGTCACTTAAGACAGTCCAGGTGTTGTGGTACCAGTTCTTGTGTAATAGTCCACGGCAGCCTCACTGCTGGTGAAGTACACGTCCCACTATGCACACTACCCTGGTCACTACGTACTGACTGACTCCGAGTTAGAGGTTGAGCTAACTGCCAATGCAATTCCCTTTGGGCTGCGACTGATGACTCGACTCGTTGACTCACTGGATGACTGCCCAGGACTGACCGGGCCCTCTGGTCTACAGCGGCTATCTAAATACTGGCGGCCGAGAGGCCGTTGGCGGCGCGTCCCCTGCGAGTCTGTTTTTGGCCTCTCTCTTCGTAGGTGCATTGCTTGTGCCTACCATCGATCTTCTCTCAACCTGTTTGCCTCTTGGTGCGCTAGCGACAGCTTAAGCCAGCACATATATTATTGTCAGTCGTACAGATCATGATGGCAAGTTTATGTCGTGTCCATTTCCATATCTCGTTAGTCAGCACTGCAAATAAAACGGTGGAGGAGTGTATCAGTGTTCTGACAGTCCAGTATTGGACGAGCCGATCCTGAATAGACGCTCATTTGTGCTTGTGGTGTTGTATAAAGCGCAATACCGTGTAGCTGCCGGCCACTGTGGTCGAGCGGTTCTAGGCGCTTCCGGTTCTAGGCGCTCAGTCCGGAACCGCACGACTGCTACGGTCGCAGGTTCGAATCCTGCCTCGGGCATGGATGTTTGTGATGTCCTTAGGTTAGTTAGGTTTAAGTAGTTCTAAGTTCTAGGGGACTGATGACCACAGATGTTAAGTCCCATAGTGCTCAGAGCCATTTGAACCATTTTTCTAGGCGCTTCAGTACGGAACCACACTGCTGCTACACTTGCAGGTTCGAATCGTGCCTCTGGCATGGATGTGTGTGATGTCCTTAGGTCAGTTAGGTTTAAGTAGTTCTAAGTCTATGGGACTGATGACTTCAGATGTTAAGTCCCATAGTGCTTAGAACCATTTGAATCACGTAGCTCATACATGCGACAGTAAGGTTGTAACATGAACATTTTGCCAAACTTTACTCCAAGTGATTGTGGGGAAGTTCTTTGCTAATTTGCTTACACACTTATCTTCTGCCAGCACTTTATAGACTTCCTTGCTTGTTCAGTTCCTTACCCTTTATCTAACGTAGCTTTTCTCTATAATATATGTTTTAATATGCAACAACGTATAATTAATATGGCCGACCATAGCTGGAAACCTGCTATCTGGAGGAGACGCAACATTCACAACGTCTGCTGTGGGATTTCCGTCACCTGTTGCTAGGACATTTGCTGTCCTAAATATCAACAGAGCTCTGCATTTATCTCTAACGTTGGTTAGCCTTAAGCCACCATTTGTTTCAGGTAGATTCATGGTTTGGTAATTAACCGTAAGGACACACCATGTCCATACGAACTACGCTGGAACAGATTCATTGCGTTTCTGTATTGTTGGAGGCAAGGGGAAAATACTTGCGAGGGAGTACACCTTAGGTAGCATAGCATGATTTATCAGCGTGATTTTTTTCTGTTGTTACTAGAAGACGAGTGGAATTCTTTCTTAATATCGCTCAGATGTTACTGAGCTTCATTTTAAAATTCAAGGCTGTTGTCTTGGTAGGAAATTGGAAATTTGTGGTAAGGTTTTACGGGACCAAATTGCTGAGGTCATCGGTCCCTAAGCTTACGCACTGCTTAATCTAACTTACACAAAGGACAACACACACCCATGCCGGAGGGAGGACTCGAATTTCCGACGGGGAGAGCCTCGCGGACCGTGACAAGACGCCGCAGACCGTGCGCCTACTGGATGCGGCTATTGGTAGGGCATTCGCTGAACCACATCCCTAGAAGTTTGATACTATCTGCTTTTCTACTGGTCCGGTTTCAATGAATCATATCCCTCGACCTAACTGCAAAATGCTGGATTTCCTTACATTGACCTTAGCTCCAGAATAGTAACTACATATTTGAATCACGTCTTGTATCTTCATAACATCGGTTGGATCAGACATGTACACGTCCAGGTCATCACTGTAACATCTACAAACATATTTGTTGCCTCCATTTTCATTTCCATTAAGCTTCTCAGATAGTGGTCGTAGAACTTGCTCGATTGCTATTGAGAACGGTAGCATCGAGAGGGGGCAGCCCTGTCGTATCGATGCTAGAATGGGAATTCTTTATGTTAATTGTCCATTTACAAGAATTCTTGAAGTTACATGAATGTATAATCTCCTGATTTACAAAAAATGGCTCAATCTCATTTTCGACATGACGCGTAGAAGGTAGTTGTGATGGGCCCTGTCAAACGCTTTATCTATGTCTAACAACATGATGGTCACTGCAGTTGGATGCCGAAGCGACAGCCGTTAGATCACGGTATTCCTACAGCGCTTGCTGTATTGTCCTCCTAGGGACGGTACGCGTCTGATACTGATCTATGAGGAGACCAACAATAGTGTTCAGTCGATGAAGCAATACGATAACAGCTAGTTTCGTAGTCAGCGTTTAGAAGCGATTTAGGACGAGTGTTTTGCAAATCATTAGCGCAGTTCTCTTTAGGGATCAACATTATGAGCTCTTCTAAAAACTCACGAGGAAGTGTGGCAGACGTACAAAATGACTCTGAGCACTATGGGACTTAACTTCTGAGGTCATCAGCCCCCAGAACTTAGAACTAATGAAACCCAGCTAACCTAAGGACATCACACACATCCATGCCCGAGGCAGGATTCGAACCTGCCACCGTAGCGGTCGCGCGGTTCCAGACTGTAGCGCCTAGAACCGCTCGGCCACTACGGCCGCCGGCAGACGTACATTTTTCGTTGAGCACTGCAGTCAACATCCTGCCGATCAAATTCCAGTACTTTAAGTAAAACCCTACCCGTAATCCATCAGGTTGAGCGTGTTTGTTTCCCGGGGTTCCTTTCAACGCTTCGTACAGTTCTCTTCAGTAATCTGAGAGTCCAGATCTGCATTTTCTGCTTCCGTCATAGTCGGTTCAGTGCAGTATAAAAAACTCTCAAAATTGTCGTTGTCGTCAGTGTTTTCTGCAGAATACAGTCTCGTTGGACAAAATTTTTGATGGATAAGTTGTCATCAATCACCATTTCGTGCTCGACGTCGCTTTTGTCTCTCGATCTTATTTTAACTCCCTATATTTGTTGACGTTTCACAGCGTAAATTTGGCTTTGACCCGTTTTATTTTCATGATGTGACGTGGCATATTTGCAGCATCTCCATGTAATTCTCTTAGACACCGGAAGTAGAATTCCATTGTGTGTGTTTCCCATCATTTCTTTTCAAAAGCATAACTTTTTAGTAAATTTCGTATATTAGGTTTTGTGTGTGTTACCTACCATTCCAGCTTAGTTCTGCAGCGCCGTATGTTCCTTAAGCACATTTACCAACCTCAATTTAACTCGTGCTCAAGCTGTGTCCATCAGGTGTGAGATATTGAATTTCCACACACTCCTATCCATAAATGTCCTTTGCCTTGGCATGTTAATATTGGACACAACTGCCAAATGAGCAGAAAAACTGACAGGACAAGTTTCTGCGTTGAATACACTTTCAGGGTACTAGAGGCGTAGATTTGGTCTATTCTGCTCATAGAGTGGCTAGTAATATAGGTGAACCCTGGGTTCCCTCTTGGCTAGCTGTGCAAGATGTCAACGAGGTGCAATCCCTTCACTAAGTCTCCCAGATCTAATCCTAGCCGGCCGTGTTGGCCGAGCGGTTCTAGGCGCTACAGTCTGGAACCGCGCGACCGCTGCGGTCGCAGGTTCGAATCCTGCCTCGGGCATGGATGTGTGTGATGTCTTTAGGTTAGTTAGGTTTAAGTAGTTCTGAGTTCTAGGGGACTGATGACCTCAGATGTTAAGTCCCATAGTGCTCAGAGCCATTTGAACCATTCTAATCTTATGTTGGGATCGGGTGATTTGTCGGCGGCGGAAAGAACACAGTTGAAATCTCCAGCAAGGTTGGAGTTTTGTTTCGCAGGATTGATTAATTGAACTATGCTTTCCTGAAAGAAGATACTTTTAGCCAGTGTGGCTTGCGAACCGAGCTGTGTCTGTTTCGGCAGAAATTCCTCGTCCACTTCCTAACTTTTTAACACGTCTAGGTATAGTTCCATCCTTGAATAACGTGGGGGTACCGCTTTTAGGTCCTCTATTGAGGATAGCATTGTATATCGCGATATGTCCCACCCTGTTTACTCACACTTCGTACAACATGACTGTCTTACCGAAAGTATATATAAAATCTCGTATTCACTCTATTTTAGTCAGATTAGAGATTCTGTTAATGTTAACGGTAGCTTTTCTATATTTCAAATAACTTCCGGGAATTGATCCACGTAACACTTTCAGCGACCGCCGATATTTCGGCGGGAGAACACCCCGCCATTTTCAAGGCAAACTGCAACGGACAGGCGACGTACATGCAAATTTAAAACCTCGGTTCTCGGTCTGATGCAGGAAAGATAACACACACACTGAACACTGGTGCCACCAAAGATGATCAAAGTCAGAGTTGTCGATAGTGAGACTACGAACTCGCAGGTGAGGTAGCATTAACTCTGTCCCTCTGTTTTTTGACAAGGGAGAGAGCCGGATTCCAAACAGAGTTTAAACAAAAACCTCCATCCCTGTTACCGAGGTTGCTCGCTAATTTAATCTCAACTGCCTCCTTAATAACACTGTCCCAATAGCTGGACGTGCATGTCAATATCTCTGTGTTATTATATAACATAATTTGCATGTACGTCGCCTGTCCGTTGCAGTTTGCCTTGAAAATGGCGGGGTGCTCTCCCGCCGAAATGTCGACGGTCGCTGAATGTGCTACCTGGCTGAAATCCCGGAAGTTATACGAAAATTGTATACGCCAGGAGAAACTCATGTCTTATAAGCTGTTCTATATGATTGTAAATCAGTGCCAGTACTCATTTCGGTCAGTCCCCGATTCACAGCTGTGCGTTAATAGAAGTTTCTTCCATGTCTGCATCGATGCCACCAAGCGTCCCTCTATCGCGTCCGCCGCCGTGTGTTGCCTAGGTGTGTTGTCGTGTAATGTTGCAGACAAGTCCTTGCTGTACGGAGTGAGATTTTCGATACGTCCCTGTGTTCTACGCGAGCCATCTGGCATTCTTTCTTCAGAAATTTTTTCCGATTCTTCGAGCGTCGTCTTCTAGAGTCGCCACCATTGCTTAGTTTTGAACACCTTCTTCCTTATCGTCTTCCGATGCCTGTGGATGGTTGGCTTTCCGTGTTCCTTTTTTCTCATTTCGTGCCTCCGTAGGTTGGTTGTTCATATTTGCTAAACTTTTTTTTAAATTTTCTATGGTGTTTTTGTATTCTTCTAATTTTCCTATTTCACGGTCTGACAGTTCTGCCACCCACGATTTCTTCGCCATTTATTGATGATCTTATTGGCTTTCCGGTGGTGTGTCATGTAGTTTCTGTAGTGCTTGCTTCGCTTTTCCTCTCAGGTGGGCGCAGTTTTTTCAATTCCGTGATGGGCAATCCTCCGTTTTTTGTTTTCTGTGGTGGAGCTTTCTGTCGTTTCGTCGTTTGTCATCTGTGATACAGTCTCATGTGCGGACTTCTGTTGAGTATTTGGAGCTGCGGTCATGTGGTCGTCGCTTGCGCTGTTGTGCGCAATATCTGCCCCACTGCCTCGTTCATTGTCGTGGGGTCGCATGTCTGCGTTTTCTGCTTTGGTCTTTTCCATTCGTGTGTCCTCTTCGACGTAACTTCCTCTGATGTCTTAGCTAGGGTTCCAGGAACTGCTGGGACGTTGCGACATAGTGGGTGGGGCAGCTGCCTCCCTCGTCCGTAGTTGTGTCACTCGGCGCTCCGGACACTGAAAGGGCACATGCCGCGCGGAACCACATCCAGTGCATGCTGTAGGCTGCCCCTCATAAATATCAATAGCCCTATATCCACAGACGATTATAGGTGAGGGAACATTCCAAGTCTCGTTTTCATAACAGTTACATCACTGACATTGCCGACAGAATGTTCAGTATAATTCCACAATTAGGTCACATTTTTCGGGATTCTTTATCATAAGATAGACGGACTACTACTGGTCGACGGATGAATTTCAGCAACCGTATGTGATCAAAAGTATCCTGACACCCCCAAAAACATACGTTTTTCATATTAGGTGCATTGTGCCGCCACCTACTGCCAGGTACTCCATATAAGTGACCTCAGTAGTCATTAGACATCGTGAGAGGCGAGAATGGGCCGCTCCGCTGAACTCACGGACTTCGAACGAGAGCGGCTGATTGGATGTCACTGTACACGAGATTTCCACACTCCTAAACATCCGTAGGTCCACTGTTTCCAATGTGATAGTAACATGGAAACGTGAAGGGGCACGCACAGCACAAAAGCGTACAGGCCGACCTCGTCTGCCGACTGACAGAGACCGCCGACAGTTGAATGTGTAACAGGCAGACATCTATCCACAGGAATTCCAAACTGCATCAGGATCCACTGCAAGCACTATGACAGGCGGGAGGTGAGAAAACACGAATTTCGTGGTCGAGCGGCTGCTCATAAGACACACATCACGCCAGTAAATGCCAAACGACGCCTCCCTTGGTGCAAGGAGGGTAAACATTGGACGATTGAACAGTGGAGAAACGTTGGAGTGATGAATCAGAGTAAACACACAGGGGCACGCACAGCACAAAAGCGTACAGGCCGACCTCGTCTGCCGACTGACAGAGACCGCCGACAGTTGAATGTGTAACAGGCAGACATCTATCCACAGGAATTCCAAACTGCATCAGGATCCACTGCAAGCACTATGACAGTTAGGCGGGAGGTGAGAAAACACGAATTTCGTGGTCGAGCGGCTGCTCATAAGACACACATCACGCCAGTAAATGCCAAACGACGCCTCCCTCGGTGCAAGGAGGGTAAACATTGGACGATTGAACAGTGGAAAAACGTTGGAGTGATGAATCAGAGTAAACAATGTGGCGATCCGATGGCAGGCTGTGGTTATGGCGAATGCCCGGTGACCGTCATCTGCCAACTTGTGTAGTGCCAACAGTAAAGTTCAGAGGCGGTAGTGTTATGGTATGGTCGTATTTTTCATGGAGAGGGCTAGTACCTCTTCTTGTTTTGCGTGCCACTATCACAGCAGAGGCCTACATTGTTGTTTTAAGCAACTTCTTGCTTCTCACTATCGAAGAGCAATTCGGGGATGGCGATTGCATCTTTCGACACGGTCGAGCACCTGTTCATAATGCAAGGCCTGTGGCGGAGTGATTACACGACATCCCTGTAATGGACTGGCCTGCACAGAGTCCTGACCTGAATTCTATAAAACAGCTTTGGGATGTTTTGGAAAACCGACTTCGTGCCAGGCCTCGCCGACTGACATCGATACCTCTCCTCAGTGCAGCACTCCGTGAAAAATGGGTTGCCATTCCCCAAGAAGCCTTCCAGCACCTGATTGAACATATGCCTGTGAAAGTGGAAGCTGTCATCAAGGCTAAGGGTGGACCAACACCATACTGAATTCCAGCATTACCGATGAAGTGCGCCACGAACGTGTAGGTCATTTTCAGCCAGGTGTCCGGATACTTTTGATCACATAGTGTATAATTCCACAATTAGATCACATTTTTCGGGATTCTTTAGCTTAAGATAGACAGTCTACTACTGGTCGAACAAAGAAAAAAATGGCTCTGACCAGTATGGGACTTAACTTCTGAGGTCATCAGTCCCCTAGAATTACTTAAACCTAACTAACGTAAGGACATCACGCACATCCATGCCCGAGGCAGGATTCGAACCTATATCCTCAACTGTAAACTGCTTCTTCCATGAAGTCCTGTACCACAAACGGCTTAGGTCGTGCATAGTTATTGTCAAACATAAACTTCAAAGTGTCCTTCCTTACAGGATCTGCCATCAAAAATGCTGTTTGATTTGTGGCAATAAGTTACGAACGCTCAACGGCGTTAAACTCACCAACACCACACGGCTCCCAGCAGCGGAGACGTAAACACAACCCGCTTCCCTCGCAACAGTCGCCGGGGCCAAATGCGCTAGTCAGCGATCCCAAGCACGTCCTCACAGCTTCACTCCCTTCAATGCCTCATTAGGCAAAATTAGCGCTCCTGGGATAAAGGATATTGTGGTGGCACGGATTATCCATAGCCTGGGGCTAAGCCGTGTCTCCGCAATATTCTTTCTTTCAGGCGTGTTAGTGTTGTATGTTTCGCAGGAGAGCTTCTGTGAAGTTTGGGAAGTATTCGATGAGATACTGGCGGTAGTACAGCTGTGAGAAGCGGCTGTAAGTCGCGCTTGGGTAGCTCTGGTGGTAGTGCACTTCAGTGAAATGCCAAGGCTCCGATTTAGGTTTTCGATCCAGAAAACAATTTTTAATCTGCCGAAAAGCTTCAATGAATTATTTTGATTACGTTAAAGTAGCGAAAAATTAGTTCTGGCTGATTCATTTTTATCCATCTTTCCCGCCTGTTTTAATGTTTCATTATATGTTTTCTTTCTTTCCTTCGTTCGGGCACTAGGCAGACCTAATTCTCGTCGGCATTGCCCCAGACGCCACAACCATTCGTGCCCCTGCCATTTTCGCTTGCAGTTTCTTTAATTGTACGGTGATAATTGTCCGCATACCCTCTTAGAGTAAACAACACAAATCGCGATGTGACGCAGTTTTCAACAATACTGCGGTCTCTTTAACGGCCCGGGCCGTATCTTAGCAACAGTCTGAGACGATTCTAATGGCGAGCAACACGAGTGTTCATGACCGCATTCAGCAAAACCTTCAAAATTCGTGAAATGCAGTAGGGGCACGGGCAACTATGGCGGTGTCTGGTAAGTCATGAACCAGCCTCTTATTTCTGCGAATCATTAGCAGCCAAAACAAGAGGCGTCGAATCAATTGTACCTTTCTGCTGACGCATAGCACAAATTCTCACGTCATATATGTTTAATGAATATGGAGACCTTCGACACAGCAATTATATTCAGGGTGATTTAATCCTGCAAACCATTCAGACTGTTTATCGCGGTTAGTCTAAAGCAGTTTGTATTGGAGACAAATTAATTTTATATATATCTTGTAATTTGAGTGAGATCGGAATACTGCAAATAATAAATGCTCATATGGAGCTGCCCGTGCCAAGTGCTAGTCGTATTCGCTCGTTTAAATAACGTTCGACAAGTTTGGTACATCGCCAAGCTGTCTTGAAACACGTTTTCTAGGGTCCTATCGTATGAAATAATATACTTTTAAAAGAATTTGTAACGGGTTGTAGATGAATTTCAGGTATTAAGTGCTATTTGCGATTCCAACTGTCAGCTTTTACCTGTAGCGTCCTGTGTGACGCCATGAGTTCACGATGTGAAGAATGTACTGCATGATGTACTGGCGTTGTTATTAAATGTTATCTGTGGTTCTCTTAGTAACTGACTTAAAATATGCTGTTTTTTGCAAATATGTCGCTATTTTCGAGGGTGTGGCTAGGCAGGAACGTAAGTGAACAGCCCGAATTGCTGTCAGTGAATCAAGTAGCAATCGTATTTATAATCTTGGTTCTCCTAAATATATATGGCTATTTTTTTCCGAATATGGCATGATTTCGGAAGGGGACTTTTAAGTAAGAACCTAAGAGCAAATCATAGTGTTTATGTTTATTTCTGCTACGTCTTTTTTTGTGTTTCTATACGAGTCAAGTCGCGATTTTTCATAGAGTGTTTGTGTTTATTTCTGCTGCGACTTTTTTTGTGTCTCTATACGTCTAGTTGTCGATTCCAACATTTGTTATTTTTAGCGTTTTACCAGTACCTTAGTGAGCGATACGAACAAGTCAAATTCTTAACGAAATAATTAACAGCCAATAAAAATGAAGAATAACGGAATGTGGAATCAACAAGTAGAGTGATAGCATGGATGACAATTCCCAAAGAATGCACAATACACACCTACTGTAACAACAGCAGTACAGAAAGCAACACCAAGAAAGCATAATCTACAGTGCATTCTTTTAGTTTTCGTATGTGGTACCGCTCTAATTGCCGATTCTACGTTCCTTTATCACGTCATTTTCTTTACGTGAGGGTTGCTAATTCCTTTAGGATTCAACTTATGATATTGCTCCCTGTACTACTGCAAAAACGCTATAAATAGCAAACCGTGGAATCGACGACTGGAATTGACCTATGAAGGTCAAATCAAGTTACCGGTTCCTAGATATTTTATTTATCACGGTAGTACAGAAAGCGACACCAAAAACAGAAATCCTGTAGCAAAGAAATGCACACACCTAATACGAAAACAACGCTGAAAATAATGAATGTTGGAATCGATAAGTAGAACTGTCCTATATAGCTCCATTCTATTTATCGATTCCAAGATTCGTTTGTGTATTTTCGTTACCTGTGTAGTGCCCTTACTCTATGGAATTCAGTATTTTTTTCTCCTTATTTCCTGCTTATGTCCTTGTTACGTTTTCTGTATATTTTCTGTTTTGCAGGTGTTGTGTTAGATGTTAGTTGCCCCCGCCCAAAACCCCCACCTTCCCACGTTAATCCCGTTAGATTCAATACCTATTACTAAGAAGTACCAGTATTCCATAACATTACGAGTTTACTATGCGTAATAGTGTAGTGAACTGTAAATATCGTATATGGTTCTTTCACGACTACTCACGTAAACTCTGACTGTAATTGAGGCATTGAGAACCACAAGGGCCCGAATAACATACACAAAGTTTTGAGAAAAGTAGATGTTTGTGAAAATAAAATTTATAGGGAGACCACCAGTTTCATAGTTTTGACTTTACGGTTGGAAACCGTAACACATCAACTAAGATGGTGTTCAGATTTAAATTATCTGCCCTTCTTCTTCTTTTTCGTAGCCTGTATGCCGTATCTTCACGGGGTCAGTATGTTAATTTGTCAGTGGTACAGGGAGCACGATGCCCCTTCCTGTTGCCAACCCTTCCCATCCTCCTCCAACCTTCTTTGGGCACAGTTTTGGCAGATCTATGAAGGGCGCAGGATTACCTCGGTACTGCTTATATCAACTTTTATGCTGTACTATATTTTTGACAGTTGATTTTTCTCAAAATTGCACTGGGAACGAAGTACTCAAGACAAATCAAACCTATTAGTGCAAAATACGTGTTTTGGCAAACTCATACGCATTTTTAAGGCGTGATATCTAGAAACACGCAAGGAATAAAATAATTGTATACACAACTTTGTCGTAAGTTTTATCATCTACAAAAGTTATTCAGGCTATTTTAACCGAAATTCCATTGGACGGGAGATATGTGGGGGAAAAGGATTTTGCCATGATTTCGGCTGGTTTGCTCAAACATGGCCGAGTGCACACATGCGCTCCAATGACGAGATTTGGATTTTATAAGAGGATGCCAGTGCATGCAACACACTAAAAAAACTGGAACTACAGGGATGATTACGATCACGGATCATTAATTTCACTCGACTACACACCTGCGTATGTCAGATATATTCTGGTGTAAAGTTCCAACGTAAACAACAGCCTGACGGAGTCAGTTCACGCTGTGGAATATACTGTACGGTGTTATTGCACCAAGTGGGCGTCACCGACACGACTTCCAAAGTAGTCATTTTGTTCACCATAGCGTTTTCGAATCCAGATCGTTAACGTGTCACGCAACGTACCATAAGATGAACATAAAACTGTCGTCTGCGTCAAAATAGACGTCATCAGATTCGTGTCTTGTATTTCCTGATTCTCACATCGGAAGAACGGAAGCGACAAGTAATATTCGAAATGACTGCAATGGAACGCTGTTACGTCATTAATAACAACACACCTGACTTTTTTACCTGTTCTGACGCACAGTCAATAAATAGAAAAGCAATTTCACTTACTATATAGGTTTTGACCATGGGTTAACGTGATGGATAACGACTGCCGTGAAAGGGCGAGAACTTTTGAAATGTCAGCATTTCGAGTATATGTGTGACTCATACATGTTGCACAGACTACATGCGAGAATTTCATCACATTTCGTAGCTCGTCTGGATGGAAGTAACACACATCTCAAAGACCTTCAGTTTTTAGTGGGCACAATCTCAGCTGTCCACACTCTCTTACTGTTAATATAATCTAACCTTTATGCCAAGGAAGCTTCCTCGACCACACTGAAAGACGAAATTCAAATTTTGTGTTACTGATCTCCTTAAAACAAAACTAGTTACTTGTGATTCAGCTTTTCTGTTGCTGTCAACTGGTAAGTCATAGGATAGATTATTTACGATTCTCTTGTAACGCTCACTTAGCAGCTTGTGAGTAGTGGGACAAAGCAGCCACCAGCGCATTTTGCTAGTGCCAGTTCCCTACATAAGGCGCAGGTATGCACTCAGAGGCAAATCTATTGTTCTCCTTTGATTGACAGGTCATTAACCTATTGTTCTCCTTTGATTGACAGGTCATTAACCTATTGTTCTCCTTTGATTGACAGGCCCTTAACCTATTGTTCTGCTAAAAGGATCCCCTTCCTTTTGATTGACAGGTCCTTAACTTATTGTTCCTCGCCTCCTACCCCCCCCCCCCTCCCTACCTCCTAGGAAAGCTCCCCCCTCGCTGCTACTGGTATACTTTCAGGTCTGAGTTACTGTAATAGCCCCTCTCACTCTTATCAATTCAGTTGACTACTTAATTAAATTGATCAATTAATTAACCTCTCCCCCTCTGGTAAACCCCCTCCCCTCCCACCCTCAGACTCAGTTGGTCTGTCATTTGGAGGGAATTCGATTGTAGTGGATGGAATATTGTTTAAACAATTTAAACTCTGTATAGAATATTGTTTAGTTATTTATGGCAATGTATGGAATATAGTTTATTTATTCAGTTAAAGAATTTGTCTGGAAGTAGATTGCTGTTCATGGAATATTGTTTAAACAAATTAGACAATGTGTGGAATATTTTTATTTAAACAATTTAGGGGATTCATGGCAGTGTCTGGAATATAGTTTATTTATTTATTTAAAGAATTTTTCAGGAAAATGATCACCACCACTGCCGCCCCACCCTTACCTCCCTCACCCCGTCCCCACTTCCCCTTCCCCTCCTCTACCTGGAAACTGGCGGCTCTGCAGTGGAGAGGAAGTATGTCACGAAGGGAAATTCAAGGGTACATTGTTCTTTTTATAAAAAAAATCAGTTTGCCGGGCTTGGATTTCACTTTCTCATCATTCTCTGCTGTTTGAAAAGGTGCAGGTCTTGTGAGAAGTAATTACATCGATCACATTTCTTTTTTTATTCCGATTGCGCGAGGAATACCATCATGAAACACACGCCACACGTAATTACACATAGTTAAAAATCTTTCGATCGCGAAGCGTGCAGCGCCCACCGTGCCCTGTCCACTGGACTGGACAGGACGCTACCGAACATGCTCCCGGGAGTCGGGATGCACCGGTGGCCCCCACAAAGTGACAACGTGGCCGTCAGCAGCCAAACCGAGCGCAGGTGTCAGTTCGGGTCCTGCAAGGATGATGTGGTTGCATCCCTGTGATACATGACACCTGAGAAATACATGTCAAAATACGTGTTCACCTAGGCACTTATGCCGGCACGATGATGCAAAGCTGCAGGTCTAGTGCTTTAGAAATCTGTTCCAATGCTTACCAGAATAGCTCAGGGTGCAATGTTCCTAGTGATCCTAATGGGAAATGCAAGCTGTGTCTAGCTGTGCAAGTGTGTTTACCTGCCCAACGTCACTGCAAAATGTTAGCGTAGTGACTCACCATCTAAAAGTTCTCAATGTTGTACTGACGTCACATGGCTATGTAAATAGCCTCTCGGAAATTGTAAAGTGTCACAGAAATAGTTAACGGTCGCTTTTTTAGGAGCATTCATGATGTGTCAGCTTGTCCGCACGGAAGTTCCTGTCCTGACAGAACGTGTTTATGAATATAGGCTAGAATAACGCTGAATATATTCCTCCTGATGCTCCTAACGTCGCACCCTTCCTGGAAATCGTTAAGTCCTGCTTTCAACAAACATCTCTGAAACACAAATGTTCTCACTGCTATACAGGGTGGTCCATTGATCGTGACCGGACGAAATATCTCACGAAATAGGCGTCAAACGAAAAAACTACAAAGAACGAAACTCGTCTAGCTTGAAGGGGGAAACCAGATGGCGCTATGGTTGGCCCGCTAGATGGCACTGCCATAGGTCAAATGGATATCAATTGCGTTTTTTAAATAGGAACCCCCACATCTTATTGCATATTCGTGTAATGCGTATAGAAGTATGAATGTTTTAGTTGGACCACTTTTTTCACTTTGTGATAGAAGGCGCTGCAATAGTCCCAAACAAATGGCTCACAATTTTAGATGAACAGTTGGTAACAGGTATGTTTTTTAAATTAAAATACAGAATGTAGGTATATTTGAACATTTTATTTCGGTTGTTCCAACGTGATACATGTACCTTTGTGAACATGCTGTTACAGCGTGATTACCTGTAAATACCACATTAACGCAATAATTGCTCAAAATGATGTCCGTCAACCTCAATGCATTTGGCAATACGTGTAACAACATTCCTCTCAAGAGCGAGTAGTTCACCTTCTATAATGTTCGCACATGCATTGACAGTGCGCTGATCATGTTGTCAGGCGTTGTCAGTGGATCACTATAGCAAATATCCTTCAACTTACCGCACAGAAAGAAATCCGGGGACGTCAGATCCGGTGAATGAGTGGGCCATGGTATGGTGCTTTGATGACCAATCCACCTGTCATGAAATATGCTATTCAATACCGCTTCAACCGCACGTGAGCTATGTGCCGGACATCCATCATGATGGAAGTACATCGCCATTCTGTCATGCAGTGAACATCGGTAGAACATTACATAGGAAATCAACATACATTGCACCATTTAGATTGCCACAGATAAAATGGGGGCCAATTATCCTTCCTCCCATAATGACGCACCATACATTAACGCGCCAAGGTCGCTAATGTTACACTTGTCGCAGCCATCGTGGATTTTCCGTTGCCCAATAGTGCATATTATGCCAGTTTACGTTACCACTGTTGGTGAATGACGCTTCGTCACTAAATAGAACGCATGCAAAAAATCTGTCATTGTCCCATAATGACTATTACAGTGCCATCTGTCACAAAGCGAAGAAAGTAGTCCAACTAAAACGTTCATATTTCTTTACGTACTACACGAATACTGTTGTGGACTGACAAGAGCAGCCAGTCCACAATGAAGTAGCCGATAGGGCACGCGTCAACTCACGCCGTCTTGCGTTAAATCTGAAACAGGATATGTGGTAAAAGCTATAAAGAAAAGAACGGAGCTTCTCATATACTTATCTTTAATTTCTTCTTGTACATCTCTATGGTGAATACAAGTGAGACTCTCTCCAGATATGGATAACTGCGCCTTGCTAGGTCGTCCGTACAACTGGGGCGAGTTCTAGTCAGTCTCTCGAGACCTGCCATGTGGTGGCGCTCGGTCTGCGATAACACAGTGGCGACACGCGGGTCCGACATGTACTAAAGGACCGCGGCCGATTTAAGCTACCACCTAGCAAGTGTGGTGTCTGACTGTGACACCACAAATACGTAATAAAAATGGGGGTTCCTATAAAAAAAAACGCAGTTGATATCCATTTGACCTATGGCAGTGCCATATAGCGGGCCAACCATAGCGCCATCTGGTTTCCCCCTTCAAGCTAGACGAGTTTCATTCTTTGTAGTTTTTTCGTTTGATGCTTATTTCGTGAGATATTTGGCCCGGTCACTATCAATGGACCACCCTGTACAGGGGCTCCTATGTACTGGCACACAGGATGTCTTGTGAGTCAATGGAGCATTATGATCAGCACTTACTGAATTTACCTGCTAAATTACTGATGTCAGTATAGAAGCACTGTCTGCCTTTTTCTTTCTGCAGACAAGACTTTCAGTCCCGAAACTATTTTCTACAGATCGCTATAGTGCACTGACAGTTAAGCCCTGCAAAAATGACCTACAGATCGTCAAGTATGGAAAGACTCTTACTCAGTTACACTGCTCTGCCAGTGAGGACGAAAGCTTGAACATAAGAGCATATCCTGCGCCATACAAAATCGCCCCTTTCGCATCATTCATACATCTATCAACCATCAGACACTCGTACATATACCGTGAAGACCGTTGTACAAAGGCTGGGTCGGTTCCCCTTGGCACAAAGGAGTCACTGTTCATGGTCCCGACCTGCTTGCTTTGCTTGTTTTCTACACCAGTCTCCAGACTCTGGGATTACAAGATCATATGTAATTTCACATGGCTTGCCAGAAATCATACCATTTTCGCGATACTTCTCGATATCTAGTACATAGCAATAATGCATGCTTAGCAGTATCGCTTGTGCAGTATAATTTCGAAGATATAGACCGGAAATTATTTATCTAGAAACTTTAAACCTAAATGAGGTGGAGCTTGCTGTAAACCACCGAGTAACTAGAAAATGATCTTGCAGATAGATCATTGGAACAGATTTCTAAAGCGCTAGACCCACAGCTCTGCATCATTGCGCCAGCAACGATGTCTAGGTGAGCACATATTGCGACAAGTATTTCTCAGCTATCCTGTATCAAAGGGATGCCACCATCTCATCCTTGCGGGACCCGAACTGACACCTGCGTGTGGTTCAGCAGCTGGTGGCCACATCGACACTTTGCGGTGCATCCCGACTCCTAGGAGCGTGTGCGGTAGCGTCCTGTCCGGTCCAGTGGACGGGGTACGGTGGGCAGTGCGTGCTTCACGATCGATGGATTTTTTAACTGTGTGTAATTACGTGTGATGGGTGTTTCATGACGGTATTCCTCGCGCAATCGGAATAGAAAAAGAAATGAGATCGATATAATTACTTCTCACCAGACCTGCATCTTTCGAAACAGCAGAGAATGATGAGCAAGTGAAATCCAAGCCCCACAAATATCTTTTATTTTATAAAAAACAATATACCCTTGAATTTCCCTTCGTGAGATCCTTCCTCTCCACTGCAGAGCCGCTAATTTCCAGGTAGCAGAGGGAAGGGAGAGAGTGAAGGGGGCGAGAGGGGCGGTGATGGGGTGGCGGGGGTGGTGATCGATTTCCCGAAAAACTCTTTAAATAAATAAATAAACTTTTTAATAATAATAAAAAATAAATAAACTAGAGGACACTATTGGCAAGATCCCAGAGAGGAACACAGTCATATTATTGCATGATTTTAACGACCAGTTAGGGAAAGAGCGGAAGTATAAGTATATAGTGGGGGAATACCCAGCTCACATGCGCACTAACAGAAATGGAGAAAGGCTTGTGAGACTCTGTAAACCATTTAACCTAGTAATGAAATCAACAGCCCTTAAGCATGTACCAAGAAAGCAGAAGACATGGACTTCACCCAATAAACTTCTAGGAGAGTTTCAAATAGTTCATGTGGCCATTTCAAGAAAGTCCTGTAGAGAAGTCCAGAATGTGAGAGTGTTAAGATAGCTTAACTTGGAGTCACACCACTACCTCTCCAATTTCTGTCTAGGAATACAAGAAAGTCTCAAACTCCCAAACTCACCAAGTTTGACTTGGAAAAACCGAAAACCTGCAATATGCTTACGGAGATAATGCAAACACTAGATCATGAATGCAACAACTGGGACCAATGAAGGGACCAATTACCTGCGACCAAGCGATCACAAAGAGACAAGCTGCTTGGCTAAGATGGAGCTCACAGAAGTCCGAAACAAATATGGAGACGTTCATAGAACAGCCCTGGCTAACTGCCAAAACCACCAGGCAGGTTAAACATCAGTACACTCAGGACCAATTGACTCCATTACATGAAGATATCAAGGAGAATAACTCTAGCAACTTTTACCAAACTTTCAAGCAAAACATTAGAAGCTATGCCCCACCCAGCTTACACTTAAGAGGACCAGATGGAAACATAACCTATAATGAGAAAGACAACTGCCACACATTGGCCACATATTTCGTCAAATATTTTGAGAATCTCCTCAACTGTGAGTCCCCTAAAATCTCCTTTATCTATCGAGATAGTCCCAGACAACCAAACTCTCGCCCTCCAACACAAGAAGAAGTGAAAAACATCATTCAGTCCGTGAAGAATAACAAACCTACAGGAGAAGACGCTATAGTTGCAGAGCTGTGGAAGCAGGCTGGAGACAAAGCTATTAGCAAGTTGACCGAGATCCTATGGAACATAGAGTGGCGAAAAGAAATGGAAGAACAAAATATACCGAGCGGTATTTACCTGAACACAAACGGAAGGGACTGGTAGCAGACTGTTTAGCTTTCACAGATAATGTGGCACTTATAGCAAGCTGAGTGGAAGTAGCAGTAAAGCAGCTCTATATGCTCAAACACCAGGCTGCCAAGGTAGGACTTCAATTGTCACTAGAAAAGACAAAATTCCTCACCAACATCAATGATACTCCCAGTGTTCTACACAGTTGGAACAAGGTCAAATTGAGAAAGTTGACGGATTCAAGCATCTAGGAGAATGGTTGGAACATGATCTATCAGAAGGAACAGCACTAACAACTCGGATTAATAAGTTACAATTAGCATATCGATCAACCAAGAACATCTATAATAAGAAATGCCCATCTTACAATAACTCAGACCTGAAAGTGTACCGGTAGCAGCGAGGGGGGAGGTTTCCTGAGGGAGGGAGGGGGGCCGGGGGAACAATAAGTTAAGGACCTGTCAATCAAAAGAAAGGGTCCTTTTAGCAGAACAGTAGGTTAAGGACCTGTAAATCAAAGGAGAATAATAGGTTAATGACCTTTCAATCAAAGGAGAACAATAGGTTTGCCCCTGAGTGCATATCTGCCCCTGATGTAGGCAACTGGCACTAACAAAATGCACTGGTGCTGGCTTTGATCCACTACTCTCGTGGTCTTGTGATGTTCCCTAAGGACACATATCGCATCCTTGAAGTGAGAAGAAATTCCATCATAAAACTTTTTCACTTCGCCATAGACCAGTAGATATGTCACCCCCAATACACATGCCTAGCTCAGAGCCCCCATTTCCATATGTCAAATGTATTGGTGAGAACAACTTACACCTATCCATGGCAGTGTCATGTAGGAGAGTTTTTGAATCACTTCCCACACATACAAGACTGGATGCAAGTGTGGATTGATATAGCGATCGGTATTTACCTGAACACAAACGGAAGGGACTGGTAGTAGACTGTTTAGCTTTCACAGATGATCTGGCACTTATAGCGAGCTCAGTGGAAGTAGCAGTAAAGCAGCTCAGTATGCTCAAACTCCAGGCTGCCGAGGTAGGACTTCAATTGTCACTAGAAAAGACAAAATTCCTCACCAACATCAGTGATACTCCCAGTGTTCTCCCCGCAAACATCAGTCATGGAAGTGTGATGTTGTCGACAAAGTGGTTACACGAGGGAAACTGTTCCGAGTTGGAATAGCGCCGGCTCCATTTTTCACTAAGTGTGCTCTATAACACATCCTGGAACACTGTTCCGTGTGCGTCAATCAAAAGAAAATGTGGGCCTGGGTTTGCAAAACAATGGCCCATATTGCCTGCACAGCACCTTTATCAATACCAATAAAAATTTATTACAACCAGACTGGCACTGCTAAACGACTGCAAAGCTATTAAAAAGCAGTCACAACAGAACATAAAGAATTTATCTGCAATTTTTTACAACTCTCTCAAGTAGATTGAGGGTTTATACAAGGGATTTTCTCTTACTCTTCGAGGAAAGCCTTATTTTTTTCTCTCAAGAAAAATTTCCACCATCTCCCATAGAGAGTCTTTGCGCTGTGTTTCTTCCCAACATGTTTCAGTTGTTTCTTTAAGGGGAGTGGCCACTGGTTCTTTTAGAAGCGTTTTCTTTTCAGTGTCTTCCAGACTAATTTGACATAACGTCTCTTCTTCCCATAATGAAATTATTAAATTTTTCTAGAGCAGATTTGTTTATTTTTCTTTCAATGAAGAGGTTATTTTATTCATGTACACGAAGAAGTTATTTCGAAGTTCTTCGTGAAGAAGCTCATCTTCTACTACGATGAGTAACTTACAAGAGACTGGAAGACTACTCAGGACAATTTCTCCGCTCGGGACTGGGCGTGTGTGTTGTCATCATCATTTCGTCATCATCAAGGTGCAAGTCACCGAAGTGGCGGGAACTAAGGAGATCTGCACCAGGCAGCGGAAAATCCCCAATCCCCGCCAGTACTTTCATATGAACTTTAAATAATTCTTTTTTTGTAGATATTTACTGAAGAATGTCGCTTTCCTTTAAGAACAAAAAGTGACTGGTAAACAGTAAGAGACCTGACCTTTTGCAGAAGGATCTCGTGTAACTACCCAACTACGTGAAGCTTTATTCGTTACCCTTCCAGCCATATAAGTGAACGCAGAACACAGGAAACTTACATGGAATGCAATATCTGCCCTATTTAACGTACAAAACAAGCCAACACAACAACTTTGGCTGAAGAGGACACCACACAGACGTGATAATAAAACGTCAAAAGCTATAAAACAGTTTCCCGACACAGAAGAAACAAATGCTGCAGTTTTTGCTAAAAAAAGCAATAATCTTCAGCACAGTCGTCTTTTGAAGAAAAATTAATTACATTTACGTAATATCCGCGTATTATAAAGTCGAGTGACGTGTACGAAAGTGCTAATCATTAGACGTGTCAAGAAAAATGGCAATCATAGTAAGAACAGGCAGCAGCATAAGTACCTACATGCTTCTTATGCATGAAACACTGTGTTTACGTTATATTGCTTTCAGCGGAGTAAGCTACAGTTATTCCGTATACGAAAGTATTTCTTCACTGAATAAGCTGTTCACTGGATCAGTGAGATTTGGCTCTTTTTACATTTATTTCACGATCATTCATGTCTTAGTTAAGGAGAAATACAATCAAAAGCAAACATTAATTTCTCGAAGTTAGGGGGTGTTTATCTTGGTCTGCCTGTGGAGCTACTGTGTTGCAACAAAACATCAGAGAATAGTAAATAACTCGTGGCGGAAAAAATAATCTTGTAGCGAAGGCCATTAAATGTTTGCTGTCAGTCGTCTACATCGATTATATGTATTTTTTTTAAATTCGTATGATTATATCATAATCAGAAATAAGACAGACAATAAATAAGTGGACTACCGATTTGAAAACAACTACGTCCTTATCCAGTATATTTAGAGAAATGGTCCTCCAGTTTTATCCAGTTACCGTCGTTTCGCCACTTATGAAGAAAAAACGTTCGATAATCGAAACTGTATTTTGAACATGGCTTCATTCTCACTAACACATAGTTACGTACACGTATGTTACCATGTTTTGTTAGTTTGCTATGGGTGACGTTAACCAGATTTAAATGAAATTTCTCACACTTGTCAATCTTTCACCCTGCATTCAACACGAAACATTTTTTCGGAGACGTACATGATATTGCGTTGTACTCATTGTTCCACGCCCTGCGCGTCTCTACATACTCGGAATAGCCACAACAGAGACAAAGTATCTCATGGTTCGGAATAACGTATTCTTTATGCATAAACGGAGATGGATTACGAATGGAACTCTATACCAAATGAGCAGTAGTTAATCAAAAACTATTTCGACGGTGTTTGTTTATACGGGGTAGGTCCCACAACTCCCTTGCCTGACTACATATAATGGTACCACTCTTCAACGTAACCACTCTTTATGTCAATATACTTTTCACACCCCTATGCCTTTCAAAAAATAATCTTATACTGTATCGGCAAAATGTCTCATTACAGCAGCTTTCACTTTATCACCATCAAATTTCCTTCTTCGAATAAATGGCTCAAATGGCTCTGAGCACTATGAGTACTATTAGCACTGAGTACTATGACTTAACATCTGAGGCCATCAGTCCGCTAGAACTCCCACCTAACTGTCATAGTACTTGCAGTGGATCCTGATGCAGTTTGGAATTCCAGTTTGACGGTCTGGATAGATGTCTGCCTATGACACATTAGACCCTCTTCAACAGTCGGCGGTCTCTGTCAGTCAACAGACGAGGTCAGCCTCTACGCTTTTGTGCTATACAAGTCCCTTCACGTTTCCACTTCACTATCACATCGGAAACAGTGGCTCTATCGATGTTTAGGATTGCGGAAATCTCGCATACAGACGTATGACACAAGTGACTCCCATACACCTGACCGCGATCGAAGTCCGTGAGTTCCGCTTTTTGTTCTCTCACAGTGTCTAATGACTACTGAGGTGGCTGATGTGGAGTACCTGGCAGTAGGTGGCAGCACAATGCCCCTAACATGAAAAAGTATGTTTTTGGGGGTGTCAGGATACTATTAAAAACATTCGTGGTAAGGTCTTATGGGACCAAACTACTTAGGTCATCGGTCCCTAAGCCTACATACTACTTAATCTAACTCAAACTAACTTACGCTATGGACAACACACACACCCATGCCCGAGTGAGGACTCGAACCACCGACGGGGGCAGCCGCACGGACCGTGACAATGCGCCGCAGACAACGCGCAGGATTCTTTTGATCACATAGCGTGTGTAATAATTTTCTGCGCAATAACAATGGCTATGCCACTGATGACAGTGCCTCTAAAGCAGAGTTATTAAACACGGTTTTTAGAAACTCGTTCATCAAATGGGGCGAAGTAAATCTTCCAGAATTCGAATCCAGAACAGCTGCCAACATGAGTTACTTAGAAGTAGATGTCATCGGTGTAATGAAGCATCTTAAAACACTTAATAAAGGCAAGGTATCCGGTCCAAATTGCATACCAGTCGGGTTCCTTTCAACAATAGTTCCGCATCTAACAATGATACACAAACGCTCGCTCATTGAAAGATCTGTACCTAAAGACTGGAAAGTCGCACACGTCGCATCAAGAAAGAAAACATGAGTAATCCGCTGAATTACAGACCCCTATCGCTAACGTCCATTTGCAGTAGGGTTTTGGAACGTACTCTTGTGTTCAAACATAATCAATTATGTCGAAGAAAACGATTTACTGACTAATAGCACCCCTATCACTAACGTCCATTTGCAGTAGGGTTTTGGAACGTACTCTTGTGTTCAAACATAATCAATTATGTCGAAGAAAACGATTTACTGACTAATAGCACGGATTCAGGAAACATCGTTCTTCTGAAACACAACTAGCTCTCTGTTCTCATGAAGTAACGAGTGCTGTCGACAGGGGTTGTTAAATTGATTCCGTATTTTTATATTTCCAGAAGGCTTTCGACACCGTTCCTCACAAGCGTCTTCTAATCATCTCGCGTGCCTATGAAGTATTGTGTCAGTTGTGCGACTCGATTCGTGAGTTCCTGTTAGACAAGTCACAGTTCGTAGTAATTAATGTAAAATCATCTAGTAAAACAGAAGTAATGTATGGTGTTTCCCAAGGAAGTGTTTAGGCCCTCTATTGTTCTATTAACGACATAGGAGACAATCTGAGTAGCCCGCGTACATTGTTTGCAGAAAATACTTACATTTACCGTCTTGTAAAGTCAAAAGATGACCAAAAGGAATTCGATAAAATATCTGTATGGTGCAAAAAGTGGCAGTTGACACTAAATAAAGAGAAGTGAGAAGTTATTCACACGAGTACTAAAAGAAATGCGCTAATTTCGGTTACGCGATGAATCACACGAATCTAAAGGCTGTAAACTCAACTAAATTCTTGGGGATTACAGTTACGAATAACTTCAGTTGGAATGATCATATAGATAATGCTGTGGGTAAAGCAAACTAAAGACTGCGATCTATTGGTAGAGAATGTAGAAAATGCAACAGATCGACTAAAGAGACTGCGTACACCTTGCTTGTGCGCCCTCTTCTGGAGTATTGATGTGCGGTGTGTGATCCGCATCAGGTGGGACTGACGCAGGACATCGGAAAAGTTCAAAGAAGGGCAGCTCGTTTTGTATTATTGTGAAATAGGGGACAGAGTGCAACGGACATGATGCCTGAATTAGGGTGACAGTCATTAAAACAAAGGCGCTTTCCGTTGCCTCAGAATCTTCTCGTGAAATTTCGATCACCAACATTCTCCTCCGAATGCGAAAATATTTTGTTGGCACCCACCCACATAGCGAGAAATCATAATCATGATCAGAGCTAGCACAGTGCTCGTTTTTCCTGTGCACTGTTAAAGAGTGGAACCGTACAGAAATAGCTCGAAGGTGGTTAAAAAAAATGGTTCAAATGGCTCTGAGCACCATGGGACTCAACTGCTGTGGTTATCAGTCCCCCAGAACTTAGAACTACTTAAACCTAACTAACCTAAGGACATCACACACATCCATGCCCGAGGCAGGATTCGAACCTGCGACCGTAGCAGGCGCACGGTTCCGGACTGCGCACCTAGAACCGCGAGACCATCGCGGCCGGCGAAGGTGGTTCGATGAACCCTCTGCCACGCACTTAATTGTGAATTGCAGAGTAATCATGTAGATGTAGATGTAGACAAGTTGGGTGTTTCTCGTTCTTGTTGATGTCGGTTAACCACAATAGAGCACATACTCTGAGACATGAAATCAATGTGAGCTCGTAGCAGACTTCACTATGTTATCATTAAAACTTGTTGAGGTACGACTGTGCAAACAAATTTCGGTTATGAATAATGTGGTATGCTGAGTTTTCTATTTTGTCTTTGACACATATCCTAGTTCCTGGTAGCACCTCTTGTTGTGAGACTACTTTTAAAAGCAACGTACTCAAAAGGAATAAATCGTTAATAGTCCAGAACCACATGAATCATGTTTAATGGTTGCGTTTTATGAGAATAAACATAGGGTTTTGCAAAAGTTTATTTCTTTGTTACGCAAGTCTGTAACAAACAAAGGAAAAGTAAAATTTGACAGCTCTTTCGGGTACATGTTTAGCTATCGGTGTAACGAACTGTCCGCTAAAAATTTAAAGTTGCGGCACTGAGTCAAGTAAAAACGAATTTCGAATCTTTGGTCTTTATAAATAGCTGGTCTTTATAAATGGCTGGAGGAATTTGGGCATAATTTCTGTAAACATAAAGGTCGACAGAGGGCTACTGCAATCGACGTTGCTATTAACAAAACAGTACATTACTCTAATTCATATATTATATTTTGAGCTCATGTCAAAAATCTGTACGACTGATACGTAGCTTTTAGTCATGTTCGCTCCGAGATTGTTTTTCCCGCTACGTATATTTACTCTCTGATTGTTTTCCCGCCACGTATTAATTACTCTCTGTTTTCCCGCAAGGAATAACTGCTCTTTGAATGGTGTATGTATACGAGTAGCTGTCACTTTGCAAGACTTGTCTTTTTTGCTCCGCCTTCGACAGTTACGTACAAGGCGAATTCCAAGCTTCCAGTATTCTATAAAGGACTGCTGTAACAGAAGATTTTATTTTCTGTTTCCACCGTCCAGAGAAATCTACTTGGCATGAAGGTAAGAAAAACTCCTCTTTTGTAGCCCAGGATGAGACTGACGCATAATCATTAGCGGCTGTGCTTACAGGTACTTGCAAAAATTTGTCATGTTTCTCTTCTTCGAGGGTGTTAAGTTTGTTGGGTTTGTATTAGACATTTTTTCCATGAAAAACTTATGCGGGCGCATTGCAGGCAGTTTCTCGTGTTCTGCCGCTTCTGCGACAGTCATTGCCTTCACGATCATTCAGGATTTCCTATAGTAACTGAAATTGTTTTTCTTTTGGTAGTCAGTGGCCTGGAATAAGTAGCAAACTAGCTCTGTGTCTTACATGTCGGTGCGCCATAGTACGTTTCCGGTCAGTTTTACGTTCATAATTTACTGTGTGACAAGCTAATGATCGTTACGTGCATACACTCTATTGATGATACTGACTGCCTTGTACGTTTAGTAACACTCAGCTGGTGCAGTATTTTCTTGAACCGTTTCTTATGGAATGCGTTTACTCAATCCTGGCACTATGTGAAAACAATCTAAATTATTTCCTAGTAGGTTGCGTAAAAGTTTCATTCTTTCACTTTTGACAATGTATACGTGCGGACGCGATGGCGCGCGGCATACGCACGCCCGCGTGAAAGTGTACTTGCAAAAATTTGTCATGTTTCTCTTCTTCGAGGGTGTTTAGTTTGTTGGATTTGTATTAGACATTTTTTACATGAAAAACTTATGCGGGCGCATTGCACGCAGTTTCTCGTGTTCTCCCACTTCTGCGACATTGAGTACATTTTTGGAGAAAGGGACATCCGTTGCACCACTGGGCAGGGAGGAGGGTGCCGAGCATGATACATTTTCCTTTTGGTAAGCATTTTTTGCGTTTCATACATTTGAATTTTGGTTTTTCATGTTGATTTTAAAATGACCTTTTTCATGTTTGAAATGTACTAACTCGTTTTTTCCTCAAGGCAGGTAAACCTGTGTGTGTGGTTGCAACATTACGCTCCCATTGAGTACATTTTTGGAGAAAGGGACATCTGTTGCACCACTGGGCAGGGAGGAGGGTGCGGAGCATGATAGATTTTCTTTCTATGGTAAGCATTTCTTGTGTTTGATACTTTTGGAATTTTGGTTTTTCATGTTGATTTTAAAATGACTTTTTTCAAGTTTGACAAGTACTAAGTCATTTTTTCCTCAAAGCAGGTCAACTTGTGTGTGTGGTTGCAACATTACGCTCCCATTGAGTACATTTTTGGAGAAGGGGCATCTGTTGCACCACTGGGCAGGGAGGAGGGTGCGGACCATGATACATTTTCTTTCTTTGGTAAGAATTTTTTGTGTTTGATACTTTTGGAATTTTGGTTTTTCATGTTAACTTTAAAATGACCTTTTTCATGTTTGAAATGTACTAAATCGATTTTTCCTCACAGCAGGTCAACTTGTGTGTGTGGTTGAAACATTACGCTCCCATTGAGTACATTTTTGGAGAAAGGGACATCTGTTGCACCACTGGGCAGGGAGGAGGGTGCGGAGCATGATACATTTTCTTTCTTTGGTAAGCATTTTTTGTGTTTGATACTTTTGGAATTTTGGTTTTTCATGTTGATTTTAAAATGACTTTTTTCAAGTTTGACAAGTACTAAGTCATTTTTTCCTCAAAGCAGGTCAACTTGTGTGTGTGGTTGCAACATTACGCTCCCACTGAGTACATTTTTGGAGAAAGGGACATCTGTTGCACCACTGGGCAGGGAGGAGGGTGCGGACCATGATACATTTTCTTTCTTTGGTAAGAATTTTTTGTGTTTGATACTTTTGGAATTTTGGTTTTTCATGTTAACTTTAAAATGACCTTTTTCATGTTTGAAATGTACTAAATCGATTTTTCCTCACAGCAGGTCAACTTGTGTGTGTGGTTGAAACATTACGCTCCCATTGAGTACATTTTTGGAGAAAGGGACATCTGTTGCACCACTGGGCAGGGAGGAGGGTGCGGAGCATGATACATTTTCTTTCTTTGGTAAGCATTTTTTGTGTTTGATACTTTTGGAATTTTGGTGTTTCATGTTGATTTTAAAATGACTTTTTTCAAGTTTGACAAGTACTAAGTCGTTTTTTCCTCACAGCAGGTCAACTTGTGTGTGTGGTTGCAACATTACGCTCCCATTGAGTACATTTTTGGAGAAGGGGCATCTGTTGCACCACTGGGCAGGGAGGACGGTGCGGAGCATGATACATTTTCTTTCTTTGGTAAGCATTTCTTGTGTTCGATACTTTTGGAATTTTGGTTTTTCATGTTGATTCTTAAATGACTATTTTCAAGTTTGACAAGTACTAAGTCGTTTTTTCCTCACAGCAGGTCAACTTGTGTGTGTGGTTGCAACATTACGCACCCACTGAGTACATTTTTGGAGAAAGGGACATCTGTTGCACCACTGGGCAGGGAGGAGGGTGCGGACCATGATACATTTTCTTTCTTTGGTAAGAATTTTTTTGTGTTTGATACTTTTGGAATTTTGGTTTTTCATGATGACTTTAAAATGACCTTTTTCATGTTTGAAATGTACTAAATCGATTTTTCCTCACAGCAGGTCAACTTGTGTGTGTGGTTGAAACATTACGCTCCCATTGAGTACATTTTTGGAGAAAGGGACATCTGTTGCACCACAGGGTTGGAGGAGGGTGCGGAGCACGATACATTTTCTTTCATTGGTAAGCATTTTTTTGTGATTTATGCTGTTGGAATTTTGGCTTTTCATGTTGATTTTAAAATAACCTTTTTCATGTTTGAAATGTACTAACTAATTTTTTCCTCACAGCAGGTCAACTTGTGTGTGTGGTTGCAACATTACCGTCCCATTGAGTACATTTTTGGATTAAGAGACATCTATTGCACTACTTGGCGGGGAAGGGGGTGCAGAGCATGATACATATTTTTCCTTTGGTAAGCATTTTAGTGTTTTATACTTTTGTAATTTTGGTTTTTCATGTTGATTTTAAAGTGACCTTTTTCATGTTTGAAATGTACTAACTCTTTTTTTCCTCACAGCAGGTCAACTAGGGTGTGGTTGCAACATTACGAACCCATTGAGTACATTTTTGGAGAAAGGGACATCTGTTGCACCACTGGGAAGGGAGGAGGGTGCAGAGCATGATACGTTTTCTTTCTTTGGTAAGCATTTTTGTGTTTTATACCTTTGGAATCTTGGTTTTTCATGTTGATTTTAAAGTGACCTTTTTCATGTTTGAAATGTACTAACTCGTTTTTTCCTCACAGCAGGTCATTTTGTGTGTGTGGTTGCCACATCACGCTCCCATTGAGTACATGTTTGGAGACGGGGACATCTGTGGCAACCACTAGGCAGGGAGGAGGGTGCGGAGCATGATACATTTTCTTTCATTGGTAAGCATATTTTGTGTTTGATACTTTTGGAATTTTGGTTTTTCATATTGATTTTCAAATTACTTTTTTCATGTTTGAAATGTACTAAATCGTTTTTTTCCTCACAGCAGGTAACTTGGGTGTGGTTGCAACATAACGGTCCCATTGAGTAAATTTTGTGGAGAAAGGGACATCTGTTGCACCACAAGGCGGGAGGAGGGTGCGGAGCACGATACATTTTCTTCCCTTGGTAAGGATTTTTTTGTGTGTTATACTTTTGGAATTTTGGTTTTTCATGTTGATTTTAAAACGACCATTTTCATGTTTGAAATGTTCTAATTCGTTTTTTCCTCACAGCAGGTCTACCTGGCAGTGGTTGCAACATTAGGGTCCCATTGAGTACATTTTTGGAGAAAGGGACATCTGTTGTACCACAGGGCGGGGGGAGGGTGAGCAGCTCGATACAATTTCTTTCTGTGGTAAGCATTTTTTGTGGTTTATACTTTTGGAATTTTGGTTTTTCATGTTGATTTTAAAATGACCTTTTTCATGTTTGAAATGTACTAACTCGTTTTTTCCTCACAGCAGGTCAACTTGGCAGTGGTTGCAACATTAGGGTAACATTGAGTACATTTTTGGAGAGAGGGACATCTGTTGCACCACAGGGAAGGAGGAGGGTGAGCAGCTCGATACAATTTCTTTCTTGGTAAGCATTTTTTTGTCTTTTATACTTTTGGAATTTTGGTTTTTCATGTTGATTTTTAAATGACCTTTTTCATGTTTGAAATGTACTACCTTGTTTTTTCCTCACAGCAGGTCAACTTGGCAGTGGTTGCAACATTACGGTCCCATTGTGTACATTTTTGGAGAGAGGGACATCTGTTGCACCACAGGGCGGGAGGAGGGTGAGCAGCTCGATACAATTTCTTTCTGTGGTAAGCATTTTTTTGTTTTTTATACTTTTGGAATTATGGTTTTTCATTTTGATTTGAAAATGACCTTTTTCATGTTTTTTTTTCCTCCTAGCAGGTCAACTTGGGTGTGGTTGCAACATTAGGGTCCCATTGAGTACATTTTTGGAGAAAGGGACATCTGTTGTACGACAGGTCGGTAGGAGGGTGAGCAGCTCGATACAATTTCTTTCTTTGGTAAGCATTTTTTGTGTATTATACTTTTGGAATTTTGGTTTTTCATGTTGATTTTAAAATGACCTTTTTCATGATTGAAATGTACTAACTCGTTTTTTCCTCACAGCAGGTCAACTTGGGTGTGGTTGCAACAGTACTGTCCCATTGAGTACATTTTTGGAGAAAGGGACATCTGTTGCACCACAGGGCGGGAGGAGGGTGCGGAGCTCGAGACAATTTATTTCTGTCGTAAGCATTTTTTTGTGTTTTATACTTTTGGAATTTTGGTTTTTAATGTTGATTTTAAACTGACCTTTTTCATGTTTGAAATGTACTAATTCGTTTTTTCCTCACATCTGGTCAACTTGGGTGTGGTTGCAACATTACGGTCCCAATGAGTACATTTTTGGAGAAAGGGACATCTGTTGCACCACAGGGCTGGAGGAGAGTGCGCAGCTCGATACAATTTCTTTCTGTGGTAAGCATTTATTTGTGTTTTATACTTTTGGAATTTTGGTTTTACATGTTGATTTTAAAATGACCTTTTTCATGTTTGAAATGTTCTAATTCGTTTTTCCCTCACAGCAGGTCAACTTGGCAGTGGTTGCAACATTAGGGTCCATTGAGTACATTTTTGGAGAAAGGGACATCTGTAGTACCACAGGGCGGGGGGAGGGTGAGCAGCTCGATACAATTTCTTTCTGTGGTAAGCATTTTTTTGTGTTTTATACTTTAGGAATTTTGGTTTTTCATGTTGATTTCAATTTGACCTTTTTCATGTTTGAAATGTACTAACTCGTTTTTTCCTCACAGCAGGTCAACTTGGCAGTGGTTGCAACATTACGGTCCCATTGAGTACATTTTTGGAGAAAGGGACATCTGTTGCACCACAGGGCGGGAGGAGGGTGCACAGCTCGATACAATTTCTTTCTTTGGTAAGCATTTTTTAGTGTTTTATACTTTTGGAATTTTGGTTTTTCATGTTGATTTTAAAATGACCTTTTTCATGTTAGAAATGTAATAATTCGTTTTTTCCTCACACCAGGTCACCTTGGGTGTGGTTGCAACATTAGGGTCCCATTGAGTACATTTTTGGAGAAAGGGACATCTGTTGCACCACAGGGCGGTTGGAGGGTGCGCAGCTCGATACAATTTCTTTCTGTGGTAAGCATTTTTTTGTTTTTTATACTTTTGGAATTTTGGTTTTTCATGTTGATTTTAAAATGACCTTTTTCGCGTTTGAAATGTACTAACTCGTTTTTTCCTCACAGCAGGTCAACTTGGCAGTGGTTGCAACATTAGGGTCCCATTGAGTACATTTTTGGAGAGAGGGACATCTGTTGCACCACAGGGAAGGAGGAGGGTGAGCAGCTCGATACAATTTCTTTCTTTGGTAAGCATTTTTATGTGTTTTATACTTTTGGACTTTTGGTTTTTCATGTTGATTTTAAAATGACCTTTTTCATGATTGAAATGTACTAACTCGTTTTTTCCTCACAGCAGGTCAACTTGGGTGTGGTTGCAACAGTACGGTCCCATTGAGTACATTTTTGGAGAAAGGGACATCTGTTGCACCACAGGGCGGGTGGAAGGGTGCGGAGCTCGAAACAATTTCTTTCTGTGATAAGCATATATATATGTTTTATTCTTTTGGAATTTTTTTTTTAATGTTGATTTTAAACTGACCTTTTCCATGTTTGAAATGTACTAATTCATTTTTTCCTCACAGAAGGTAAACTTGGGTGTGGTTGCAACATTACGGTCCCAATGAGTACATTTTTGGAGAAAGGGACATTTGTTGTACCACAGGGCGGGAGGAGGGTGCGGAGCTGATTCAATTTCTTTCTTTGGTAAGCATTTTTTGTGCTTTATACTTTTGGAAATTTGGTTTTTCATGTTGATTTTAAAATGACCATTTTCATGTTTGAAATGTTCTAATTCGTTTTTTCCTCACAGCAGGTCAACTTGGCAGTGGTTGCAAGATTAGGGTCCCATTGAGTACATTTTTGGAGAAAGGGACATATGTTGAACCACAGGGCGGGAGGAGGGTGAGCAGCTCGATACAATTTCTTGCTTGGTAAGCATTTTTTTGTCTTTTATACTTTTGGAATTTTGGTTTTTCATGTTGATTTTAAAATGACCTTTTTCATGTTTGAAATGTACTAACTTGTTTTTTCCTCACAGCAGGTCAACTTGGCAGTGGTTGCAACATTACTGTCCCATTGAGTACATTTTTGGAGAGAGGGACATCTGTTGCACCACAGGGCGGGAGGAGGGTGGGCAGCTCGATACAATTTCTTCCTTGGTAAGCATTTTTTTGTGATTTATACTTTTGGAATTTTGGTTTTTCATGTTGATTTTAAAATGACCTTTTTCATGTTTGAAATGTTCTAATTAGTTTTTTCCTCACAGCAGGTCAACTTGGCAGTGGTTGCAACATTAGGGTCCCTTTGAGTACATTTTTGGAGAAAGGGACATCTCTTGTACCACAGGGCGGGAGGAGGGTGCGCAGCTCGATACAATTTCTTTCTGTGGTAAGCATTTTTTTGTGTTTTATACTTTTGGAATTTTGGTTTTTCATGTTGATTTTAAAATGACCTTTTTCATGTTTGAAATGTACTAACTCGTTTTTTCCTCACAGCAGGTAACTTGGCAGTGGTTGCAATATTAGGGTCCCATTGAGTACATTTTTGGAGAGAGTTACATCTGTTGACCACAGGGAAGGAGGAGTGTGAGCAGCTCGATACAATTTCTTTCTGTGGTAAGCATTTTTTTGTGTTTTATACTTTTGGAATTTTGGTTTTCCATGTTGATTTTAAAATGACCTTTTTCATGTTTGAAATGTACTAATTCGGTTTTTCCTCACAGCATGTCAACTTGGGTGTGGTTGCAACCGTTCGGTCCCATTGAGTACATTTTTGGAGAAAGGGACATCTGTTGCACCACAGGGCGGGAGGAGGGTGCACAGCTCGATACAATTTCTTTCCTTGGTAAGCATTTTTTTGTGTTTTATACTTTTGGAATTTTGGTTTTTCATGTTGATTTTAAAATGACCTTTTTCATGTTTGAAATGTAATAATTCGTTTTTTCCTCACAGCAGGTCACCTTGGGTGTGGTTGCAACATTACGGTCCCATTGAGTACATTTTTGGAGAAAGGGACATCTGTTGCACCACAGGGCGGGAGGAGGGTGGGCAGCTCGATACAATTTCTTCCTTGGTAAACATTTTTTTGTGATTTATACTTTTGGAATTTTGGTTTTTCATGTTGATTTTAAAATGACCTTTTTCATGTTTGAAATGTTCTAATTAGTTTTTTCCTCACAGCAGGTCAACTTGGCAGTGGTTGCAACATTAGGGTCCCTTTGAGTACATTTTAGGAGAAAGGGACATCTCTTGTACCACAGGGCGGGAGGAGGGTGCGCAGCTCGATACAATTTCTTTCTGTGGTAAGCATTTTTTTGTGTTTTATACTTTTGGAATTTTGGTTTTTCATGTTGATTTTAAAATGACCTTTTTCATGTTTGAAATGTAATAATTCGTTTTTTCCTCACAGAAGGTCAACATGGGTGTGGTTGCAGCATTAGGGTCCCATTGAGTACATTTTTGCAGAAAGGGACATCTGTTGCACCACAGGGCGGGAGGAGGGTGCGGAGCTGATACAATTTCTTTCTGTGGTAAGCATTTTTTTGTGTTTTATACTTTTGGAATTTTGGTTTTTCATGTTGATTTTAAAATGACCTTTTTCGTGTTTGAAATGTACTAACTCGTTTTTTCCTCACAGCAGGTCAACTTGGGTGTGGTTGCAACATTATGGTCCCATTGAGTACATTTTTGGAGAAAGGGACATCTGTTGCACCACAGGGCGGGAGGAGGGTGCGGAGCTGATACAATTTCTTTCTGTGGTAAGCATTTTTTTGTGTTATATACTTTTGGAATTTTGGTTTTTCATGATGATCTGAAAATGACCTTTTTCATGTTTGAAATGTAATAACTCGTTTTTTCCTCCTAGCGGGTCAACTTGGGTGTGGTTGCAACATTATGGTCCCATTGAGTACATTTTTGGAGAAAGGGACATCTGTTGCACCACAGGGCGGGAGGAGGGTGAGCAGCTCGATACAATTTCTTTCTTTGGTAAGCATTTTTATGTGTTTTATACTTTTGGAATTTTGGTTTTTCATGTTGATTTTAAAATGACCTTTTTCATGATTGAAATGTACTAACTCGTTTTTTCCTCACAGCAGGTCAACTTGGGTGTGGTTGCAACAGTACGGTCCCATTGAGTACATTTTTGGAGAAAGGGACATCTGTTGCGCCACAGGGCGGGTGGTAGGGTGCGGAGCTCGAGACAATTTCTTTCTGTGGTAAGCAGATTTTTGTGTTTTATTCTTTTGGATTTTTTTTTAATGTTGATTTTAAACTGACCTTTTTCATGTTTGAAATGTACTAATTCGTTTTTTCCTCACAGCAGGTCAACTTGGCAGTGGTTGCAATATTAGGGTCCCATTGAGTACATTTTTGGAGAGAGGGACATCTGTTGCACCACAGGGAAGGAGGAGTGTGAGCAGCTCGATACAATTTCTTTCTTGGTAAGCATTTTTTTGTCTTTTATACTTTCGGAATTTTGGATTTTCATGTTGATTTTAAAATGACCTTTTCCATGTTTGAAATGTACTAACTTGTTTTTTCCTCACAGCAGGTCAACTTGGCAGCGGTTGCAACATTACGGTCCCATTGAGTACATTTTTGGAGAAAGGGATATCTGTTGCACCACAGGGCGGGAGGAGGGTGAGCAGCTCGATACAATTTCTTTCTTTGGTAAGAATTTTTTTGTGTTTTATACTTTTGGAATTTTGGTTCTTCATGTTGATTTTAAAATGACCTTTTTCATGTTTGAAATGTACTAACTCGTTTTTTCCTGACAGCAGGTCAACTTGGCAGTGGTTGCAACATTAGGGTCCCATTGAGTACATTTTTGGAGAGAGGGCCATCTGTTGCACCATAGGGAAGGAGGAGTGTGAGCAGCTCGATACAATTTCTTTCTTGGTAAGCATTTTTTTATCTTTTATACTTTCGGAATTTTGGATTTTCATGTTGATTTTAAAATGACCTTTTCCATGTTTGAAATGTACTAACTTGTTTTTTCCTCACAGCAGGTCAACTTGGCAGCGGTTGCAACATTACGGTCCCATTGAGTACATTTTTGGAGAAAGGGATATCTGTTGCACCACAGGGCGGGAGGAGGGTGAGCAGCTCGATACAATTTCTTTCTTTGGTAATAATTTTTTTGTGTTTTATACTTTTGGAATTTTGGTTTTTCATGTTGATTTTAAAATGACCTTTTTCATGTTTGAAATGTACTAACTTGTTTTTTCCTCACAGCAGGTCAACTTGGCAGTGGTTGCAACATTACTGTCCCATTGAGTACATTTTTGGAGAGAGGGACATCTGTTGCACCACAGGGCGGGAGGAGGGTGGGCAGCTCGATACAATTTCTTCCTTGGTAAGCATATTTTTGTGATTTATACTTTTGGAATTTTGGTTTTTCATATTGATTTTAAAATGACCTTTTTCATGTTTGAAATGTACTAACTCGATTTTTCCTCACAGCAGGTCAACTTGGGTGTGGTTGCAACATTAGGGTCCCATTGACTAGATTTTTGGAGAAAGGGACATCTGTTGCACCACAGGCGGGAGGAGGGTGCGGAGCTGATACAATTTCTTTCTTTGGTAAGCATTTTTTTGTGTTTTATACTTTTGGAATTTTGGTTTTTCATGTTGATTTTAAAACGACCATTTTCATGTTTGAAATGTTCTAATTCGTTTTTTCCTCACAGCAGGTCAACTTGGCAGTGCTGCAACATTAGGGTCCCATTGAGTACATTTTTGGAGAAAGGGACATCTGTTGCACCACAGGGCGGGAGGAGGGTGCGGAGCTGATACAATTTCTTTCTTTGGTAAGCATTTTTTTGTGTTTTATACTTTTGGAATTTTGGTTTTTCATGTTGATTTTAAATAGACCTTTTTCATGTTTGAAATGTACTAACTCGTTTTTTCCTCACAGCAGGTCAACTTGGCAGTGGTTGCAAGATTAGGGTCCCATTGAGTACATTTTTGGAGAAAGGGACATCTGTTGCACCGCAGGGCGGGAGGAGGGTGCGCAGCTCGATACAATTTCTTTCTGTGGTAAGCATTTTTTTGTGTTATATACTTTCGGAATTTTGGTTTTTCATGTTGATTTTAAAATGACCTTTTTCATGTTTGAAATGTAATAACTCGTTTTTTCCTCACAACAGGTCAACTTGGGTGTGGTTGCAACATTAGGGTCCCATTGAGTACATTTTTGGAGAAAGGGACATCTGTTGCACCACAGGCGGGAGGAGGGTGCGGAGCTGATACAATTTCTTTCTGTGGTAAGCATTTTTTTGTGTGTTTACACTTTGGGAATTTTGGTTTTTCATGTTGATTTTAAAATGACCTTTTTCATGTTTGAAATGTACTAACTCGTTTTTTCCTCACAGCAGGTCAACTTGGCAGTGGTTGCAATATTAGGGTCCCATTGAGTACATTTTTGGAGAGAGGGACATCTGTTGCACCACAGGGAAGGAGGAGTGTGAGCAGCTCGATACAATTTCTTTCTTGGTAAGCATTTTTTTGTCTTTTATACTTTCGGAATTTTGGATTTTCATGTTGATTTTAAAATGACTTTTTCCATGTTTGAAATGTACTAACTTGTTTTTTCCTCACAGCAGGTCAACTTGGCAGCGGTTGCAACATTACGGTCCCATTGAGTACATTTTTGGAGAAAGGGATATCTGTTGCACCACAGGGCGGGAGGAGGGTGAGCAGCTCGATACAATTTCTTTCTTTGGTAAGAATTTTTTTGTGTTTTATACTTTTGGAATTTTGGTTTTTCATGTTGATTTTAAAATGACCTTTTTCATGTTTGAAATGTACTAACTCGTTTTTTCCTGACAGCAGGTCAACTTGGCAGTGGTTGCAACATTAGGGTCCCATTGAGTACATTTTTGGAGAGAGGGACATCTGTTGCACCATAGGGAAGGAGGAGTGTGAGCAGCTCGATACAATTTCTTTCTTGGTAAGCATTTTTTTATCTTTTATACTTTCGGAATTTTGGATTTTCATGTTGATTTTAAAATGACCTTTTCCATGTTTGAAATGTACTAACTTGTTTTTTCCTCACAGCAGGTCAACTTGGCAGTGGTTGCAACATTACTGTCCCATTGAGTACATTTTTGGAGAGAGGGACATCTGTTGCACCACAGGGCGGGAGGAGGGTGGGCAGCTCGATACAATTTCTTCCTTGGTAAGCATTTTTTTGTGATTTATACTTTTGGAATTTTGGTTTTTCCTATTGATTTTAAAATGACCTTTTTCATGTTTGAAATGTACTAACTCGATTTTTCCTCACAGCAGGTCAACTTGGGTGTGGTTGCAACATTAGGGTCCCATTGAGTAGATTTTTGGAGAAAGGGACATCTGTTGCACCACAGGCGGGAGGAGGGTGCGGAGCTGATACAATTTCTTTCTTTGGTAAGCATTTTTTTGTGTTGTATACTTTTGGAATTTTGGTTTTTCATGTTGATTTTAAGACGACCATTTTCATGTTTGAAATGTTCTAATTCGTTTTTTCCTCACAGCAGGTCAACTTGGCAGTGCTGCAACATTAGGGTCCCATTGAGTACATTTTTGGAGAAAGGGACATCTGTTGCACCACAGGGCGGGAGGAGGGTGCGGAGCTGATACAATTTCTTTCTTTGGTAAGCATTTTTTTGTGTTTTATACTTTTGGAATTTTGGTTTTTCATGTTGATTTTAAATAGACCTTTTTCATGTTTGAAATGTACTAACTCGTTTTTTCCTCACAGCAGGTCAACTTGGCAGTGGTTGCAAGATTAGGGTCCCATTGAGTACATTTTTGGAGAAAGGGACATCTGTTGCACCACAGGGCGGGAGGGGGGTGCGCAGCTCGATACAATTTCTTTCTGTGGTAAGCATTTTTTTGTGTTATATACTTTCGGAATTTTGGTTTTTCATGTTGATTTTAAAATGACCTTTTTCATGTTTGAAATGTAATAACTCGTTTTTTCCTCACAACAGGTCAACTTGGGTGTGGTTGCAACATTAGGGTCCCATTGAGTACATTTTTGGAGAAAGGGACATCTGTTGCACCACAGGCGGGAGGAGGGTGCGGAGCTGATACAATTTCTTTCTGTGGTAAGCATTTTTTTGTGTGTTTACACTTTGGGAATTTTGGTTTTTCATGTTGATTTTAAAATGACCTTTTTCATGTTTGAAATGTACTAACTCGTTTTTTCCTCACAGCAGGTCAACTTGGCAGTGGTTGCAATATTAGGGTCCCATTGAGTACATTTTTGGAGAAAGGGATATCTGTTGCATCACAGGGCGGGAGGAGGGTGAGCAGCTCGATACAATTTCTTTCTTTGGTAAGAATTTTTTTGTGTTTTATACTTTTGGAATTTTGGTTTTTCATGTTGATTTTAAAATGACCTTTTTCATGTTTGAAATGTACTAACTCGTTTTTTCCTGACAGCAGGTCAACTTGGCAGTGGTTGCAACATTAGGGTCCCATTGAGTACATTTTTGGAGAGAGGGACATCTGTTGCACCATAGGGAAGGAGGAGTGTGAGCAGCTCGATACAATTTCTTTCTTGGTAAGCATTTTTTTATCTTTTATACTTTTGGAATTTTGGATTTTCATGTTGATTTTAAAATGACCTTTTCCATGTTTGAAATGTACTAACTTGTTTTTTCCTCACAGCAGGTCAACTTGGCAGCGGTTGCAACATTACGGTCCCATTGAGTACATTTTTGGAGAAAGGGATATCTGTTGCACCACAGGGCGGGAGGAGGGTGAGCAGCTCGATACAATTTCTTTGTTTGGTAATAATTTTTTTGTGTTTTATACTTTTGGAATTTTGGTTTTTCATGTTGATTTTAAAATGACCTTTTTCATGTTTGAAATGTACTAACTTGTTTTTTCCTCACAGCAGGTCAACTTCGCAGTGGTTGCAACATTACTGTCCCATTGAGTACATTTTTGGAGAGAGGGACATCTGTTGCACCACAGGGCGGGAGGAGGGTGGGCAGCTCGATACAATTTCTTCCTTGGTAAGCATTTTTTTGTGATTTATACTTTTGGAATTTTGGTTTTTCATATTGATTTTAAAATGACCTTTTTCATGTTTGAAATGTACTAACTCGATTTTTCCTCACAGCAGGTCAACTTGGGTGTGGTTGCAACATTAGGGTCCCATTGAGTAGATTTTTGGAGAAAGGGACATCTGTTGCACCACAGGCGGGAGGAGGGTGCGGAGCTGATACAATTTCTTTCTTTGGTAAGCATTTTTTTGTGTTTTATACTTTTGGAATTTTGGTTTTTCATGTTGATTTTAAAACGACCATTTTCATGTTTGAAATGTTCTAATTCGTTTTTTCCTCACAGCAGGTCAACTTGGCAGTGCTGCAACATTAGGGTCCCTTTGAGTACATTTTTGGAGAAAGGGACATCTGTTGCACCACAGGGCGGGAGGAGGGTGCGGAGCTGATACAATTTCTTTCTTTGGTAAGCATTTTTTTGTGTTTTATACTTTTGGAATTTTGGTTTTTCATGTTGATTTTAAATAGACCTTTTTCATGTTTGAAATGTACTAACTCGTTTTTTCCTCACAGCAGGTCAACTTGGCAGTGGTTGCAAGATTAGGGTCCCATTGAGTACATTTTTGGAGAAAGGGACATCTGTTGCACCACAGGGCGGGAGGAAGGTGCGCAGCTCGATACAATTTCTTTCTGTGGTAAGCATTTTTTTGTGTTATATACTTTCGGAATTTTGGTTTTTCATGTTGATTTTAAAATGACCTTTTTCATGTTTGAAATGTAATAACTCGTTTTTTCCTCACAACAGGTCAACTTGGGTGTGGTTGCAACATTAGGGTCCCATTGAGTACATTTTTGGAGAAAGGGACATCTGTTGCACCACAGGGCGGGAGGAGGGTGAGCAGCTCGATACAATTTCTTCCTTGGTAAGCATTTTTTTGTGTTTTATACTTTAGGAATTTTGGTTTTTAATGTTGATTTTAAACTGACCTTTTTCATGTTTGAAATGTACTAATTCGTTTTTTCCTCACAGCAGGTCAACTTGGCAGTGGTTGCAACATTAGGGTCCCATTGAGTACATTTTTGGAGAAAGGGACATCTGTTGCACCACAGGGCGGGAGGAGGGTGCGGAGCTGATACAATTTCTTTCTGTGGTAAGCATTTTTTTGTGTGTTTACACTTTGGGAATTTTGGTTTTTCATGTTGATTTTAAAATGACCTTTTTCATGTTTGAAATGTACTAACTCGTTTTTTCCTCACAGCAGGTCAACTTGGCAGTGGTTGCAACATTAGGGTCCCATTGAGTACATTTTTGGAGAAAGGGACATCTGTTGCACCACAGGGCGGGAGGAGGGTGCGGAGCTGATACAATTTCTTTCTGTGGTAAGCATTTTTTTGTGTGTTTACACTTTGGGAATTTTGGTTTTTCATGTTGATTTTAAAATGACCTTTTTCATGTTTGAAATGTACTAACTCGTTTTTTCCTCACAGCAGGTCAACTTGGCAGTGGTTGCAACATTAGGGTCCCATTGAGTACATTTTTGGAGAAAGGGACATCTGTTGCGCCACAGGGCGGGTGGTAGGGTGCGGAGCTCGAGACAATTTCTTTCTGTGGTAAGCAGATTTTTGTGTTTTATTCTTTTGGATTTTTTTTTAATGTTGATTTTAAACTGACCTTTTTCATGTTTGAAATGTACTAATTCGTTTTTTCCTCACATCAGGTCAACTTGGGTGTGGTTGCAACATTACGGTCCCAGTGAGTACATTTTTGGAGAAAGGGACATCTGTTGTACCACAGGGCGGGAGGAGGGTGCGGAGCTGATTCAATTTCTTTCTTTGGTAAGCATTTTTTTGTGCTTTATACTTTTGGAAATTTGGTTTTTCATGTTGATTTTAAAATGACCATTTTCATGTTTGAAATGTTCTAATTCGTTTTTTCCTCACAGCAGGTCAACTTGGCAGTGGTTGCAAGATTAGGGTCCCATTGAGTACATTTTTGGAGAAAGGGACATCTGTTGCATCACAGGGCGGGAGGAGGGTGAGCAGCTCGATACAATTTCTTGCTAGGTAAGCATTTTTTTGTCTTTTATACTTTTGGAATTTTGGTTTTTCATGTTGATTTTAAAATGACCTTTTTCATGTTTGAAATGTACTAACTTGTTTTTTCCTCACAGCAGGTCAACTTGGCAGTGGTTGCAACATTACTGTCCCATTGAGTACATTTTTGGAGAGAGGGACATCTGTTGCACCACAGGGCGGGAGGAGGGTGGGCAGCTCGATACAATTTCTTCCTTGGTAAGCATTTTTTTGTGATTTATACTTTTGGAATTTTGGTTTTTCATATTGATTTTAAAATGACCTTTTTCATGTTTGAAATGTACTAACTCGATTTTTCCTCACAGCAGGTCAACTTGGGTGTGGTTGCAACATTAGGGTCCCATTGAGTAGATTTTTAGAGAAAGGGACATCTGTTGCACCACAGGCGGGAGGAGGGTGCGGAGCTGATACAATTTCTTTCTTTGGTAAGCATTTTTTTGTGTTTTATACTTTTGGAATTTTGGTTTTTCATGTTGATTTTAAAACGACCATTTTCATGTTTGAAATGTTCTAATTCGTTTTTTCCTCACAGCAGGTCAACTTGGCAGTGCTGCAACATTAGGGTCCCATTGAGTACATTTTTGGAGAAAGGGACATCTGTTGCACCACAGGGCGGGAGGAGGGTGCGGAGCTGATACAATTTCTTTCTTTGGTAAGCATTTTTTTGTGTTTTATACTTTTGGAATTTTGGTTTTTCATGTTGATTTTAAATAGACCTTTTTCATGTTTGAAATGTACTAACTCGTTTTTTCCTCACAGCAGGTCAACTTGGCAGTGGTTGCAAGATTAGGGTCCCATTGAGTACATTTTTGGAGAAAGGGACATCTGTTGCACCACAGGGCGGGAGGAGGGTGCGCAGCTCGATACAATTTCTTTCTGTGGTAAGCATTTTTTTGTGTTATATACTTTCGGAATTTTGGTTTTTCATGTTGATTTTAAAATGACCTTTTTCATGTTTGAAATGTAATAACTCGTTTTTTCCTCACAACAGGTCAACTTGGGTGTGGTTGCAACATTAGGGTCCCATTGAGTACATTTTTGGTGAAAGGGACATCTGTTGCACCACAGGCGGGAGGAGGGTGCGGAGCTGATACAATTTCTTTCTGTGGTAAGCATTTTTTTGTGTTATATACTTTTGGAATTTTGGTTTTTCATGTTGATTTGAAAATGACCTTTTTCATGTTTGAAATGTAATAACTCGTTTTTTCCTCCTAGCAGGTCAACTTGGGTGTGGTTGCAACATTAGGGTCCCATTGAGTACATTTTTGGAGAAAGGGACATCTGTTGCACCACAGGGCGGGAGGAGGGTGAGCAGCTCGATACAATTTCTATCTTTGGTAAGCATTTTTATGTGTTTTATACTTTTGGAATTTTGGTTTTTCATGTTGATTTTAAAATGACCTTTTTCATGATTGAAATGTACTAACTCGTTTTTTCCTCACAGCAGGTCAACTTGGGTGTGGTTGCAACAGTACGGTCCCATTGAGTACATTTTTGGAGAAAGGGACATCTGTTGCACCACAGGGCGGGTGGTAGGGTGCAGAGCTCGAGACAATTTCTTTCTGTGGTAAGCATTTTTTTGTGTTTTATACTTTAGGAATTTTGGTTTTTAATGTTGATTTTAAACTGACCTTTTTCATGTTTGAAATGTACTAATTCGTTTTTTCCTCACAGCAGGTCAACTTGGCAGTGGTTGCAACATTAGGGTCCCATTGAGTACATTTTTGGAGAAAGGGACATCTGTTGCACCACAGGGCGGGAGGAGGGTGCGGAGCTGATACAATTTCTTTCTGTGGTAAGCATTTTTTTGTGTGTTTACACTTTGGGAATTTTGGTTTTTCATGTTGATTTTAAAATGACCTTTTTCATGTTTGAAATGTACTAACTCGTTTTTTCCTCACAGCAGGTCAACTTGGCAGTGGTTGCAATATTAGGGTCCCATTGAGTACATTTTTGGAGAGAGGGACATCTGTTGCACCACAGGGAAGGAGGAGTGTGAGCAGCTCGATACAATTTCTTTCTTGGTAAGCATTTTTTTGTCTTTTATACTTTCGGAATTTTGGATTTTCATGTTGATTTTAAAATGACCTTTTCCATGTTTGAAATGTACTAACTTGTTTTTTCCTCACAGCAGGTCAACTTGGCAGCGGTTGCAACATTACGGTCCCATTGAGTACATTTTTGGAGAAAGGGATATCTGTTGCACCACAGGGCGGGAGGAGGGTGAGCAGCTCGATACAATTTCTTTCTTTGGTAAGAATTTTTTTGTGTTTTATACTTTTGGAATTTTGGTTTTTCATGTTGATTTTAAAATGACCTTTTTCATGTTTGAAATGTACTAACTCGTTTTTTCCTCACAGCAGGTCAACTTGGCAGTGGTTGCAACATTAGGGTCCCATTGAGTACATTTTTGGAGAGAGGGACATCTGTTGCACCATAGGGAAGGAGGAGTGTGAGCAGCTCGATACAATTTCTTTCTTGGTAAGCATTTTTTTATCTTTTATACTTTCGGAATTTTGGATTTTCATGTTGATTTTAAAATGACCTTTTCCATGTTTGAAATGTACTAACTTGTTTTTTCCTCACAGCAGGTCAACTTGGCAGTGGTTGCAACATTACGGTCCCATTGAGTACATTTTTGGAGAAAGGGACATCTGTTGCACTACAGGGAAGAAGGAGTGTGAGCAGCTCGATACAATTTCTTTCTTGGTAAGCAGTTTTTTGTCTTTTATACTTTCGGAATTTTGGATTTTCATGTTGATTTTAAAATGACCTTTTCCATGTTTGAAATGTACTAACTTGTTTTTTCCTCACAGCAGGTCAACTTGGCCGTGGTTGCAACATTACGGTCCCATTGAGTACATTTTTGGAGAAAGGGACATCTGTTGCACCACAGGGCGGGAGGAGGGTGCACAGCTCGATACAATTTCTTTCTTTGGTAAGAATTTTTTTGTGTTTTATACGTTTGGAATTTTGGTTTTTCATGTTGATTTTAAAATGACCTTTTTCATGTTTGAAATGTAATAATTAGTTTTTTCCTCACAGCAGGTCACCTTGGGTGTGGTTGCAACATTAAGGTCCCATTGAGTACATTTTTGGGGAAAGGGACATCTGTTGCACCACAGGGCGGGAGGAGGGTGCGCAGCTCGATACAATTTCTTTCTGTGGTAAGCATGTTTTTGTGTTTTATACTTTTGGAATTTTGGTTTTTCATGTTGATTTTAAAATGACCTTTTTCATGTTTGAAATGTTCTAACTCGTTTTTTCCTCACAGAAGGTCAACTTGGGTGTGGTTGCAACATTAGGGTCCCATTGAGTACATTTTTGCAGAAAGGGACATCTGTTGCACCACAGGGCGAAAGGAGGGTGCGGAGCTGATACAATTTCTTTCTTTGGTAAACATTTTTTGTTTTTTATACTTTTGGAATTTTGGTTTTTCATGTTGATTTTAAAATGACCATTTTCATGTTTGAAATGTTCTAATTCGTTTTTTCCTCACAGCAGGTCAACTTGGCAGTGGTTCCAAGATTAGGGTCCCATTGAGTACATTTTTGGAGAAAGGGACATCTGTTGTACCACAGGTTGGGAGGAGGGTGCGCAGCTCGATACAATTTCTTTCTGTGGTAAGCATCTTTTTGTGTTTTATACTTTTGGAATTTTGGTTTTTCATGTTGATTTTAAAATGACCTTTTTCGTGTTTGAAATGTACTAACTCGTTTTTTCCTCACAGCAGGTCAACTTGGGTGTGGTTGCAACATTAGGGTCCCATTGAGTACATTTTTGAAGAAAGGGACATCTGTTGCACCACAGGGCGGGAGGAGGGTGCGGAGCTGATACAATTTCTTTCTTTGGTAAACATTTTTTTGTTTTTTATACTTTTGGAATTTTGGTTTTTCATGTTGATTTTAAAATGACCATTTTCATGTTTGAAATGTTCTAATTCGTTTTTTCCTCACAGCAGGTCAACTTGGCAGTGGTTCCAAGATTAGGGTCCCATTGAGTACATTTTGGGAGAAAGGGACATCTGTTGTACCACAGGTTGGGACGAGGGTGCGCAGCTCAATACAATTTCTTTCTGTGGTAAGCAATTTTTTGTGTTTTATACTTTCGGAATTTTGGTTTTTCATGTTGATTTTAAAATGACCTTTTTCGTGTTTGAAATGTACTAACTCGTTTTTTCCTCACAGCAGGTCAACTTGGCAGTGGTTGCAACATTAGGGTCCCATTGAGTACATTTTTGGAGAAAGGGACATCTGTTGCACCACAGGGCGGGAGGAGGGTGCGGAGCTGATACAATTTCTTTCTGTGGTAAGCATTTTTTTGTGTTATATACTTTTGGAATTTTGGTTTTTCATGTTGATCTGAAAATGACCTTTTTCATGTTTGAAATGTAATAACTCGTTTTTTCCTCCTAGCGGGTCAACTTGGGTGTGGTTGCAACATTAGGGTCCCATTGAGTATATTTTTGGAGAAAGGGACATCTGTTGCGCCACAGGGCGGGTGGTAGGGTGCGGAGCTCGAGACAATTTCTTTCTGTGGTAAGCATATTTTTGTGTTTTATACTTTTGGAATTTTTTTTTTTTTTAATTTTGATTTTAAACTGACCTTTTTCATGTTTGAAATGTACTAACTCGATTTTTCGTCACATCTGGTCAACTTGGGTGTGGTTGCAACATTACGGTCCCAATGAGTACATTTTTGGAGAAAGGGACATCTGTTGTACCACAGGGCGGGAGGAGGGTGCGGAGCTGATTCAATTTCTTTCTTTGGTAAGCATTTTTTTGTGCTTTATACTTTTGGAAATTTGGTTTTTCATGTTGATTTTAAAATGACCATTTTCATGTTTGAAATGTTCTAATTCGTTTTTTCCTCACAGCAGGTCAACTTGGCAGTGGTTGCAAGATTAGGGTCCCATTGAGTACATTTTTGGAGAAAGGGACATCTGTTGCACCACAGGGCGGGAGGAGGGTGAGCAGCTCGATACAATTTCTTGCTTGGTAAGCATTTTTTTGTCTTTTATACTTTTGGAATTTTGGTTTTTCATGTTGATTTTAAAATGACCTTTTTCATGTTTGAAATGTACTAACTTGATTTTTCCTCACAGCAGTCAACTTGGCAGTGGTTGCAACATCACTGTCCCATTGAGTACATTTTTGGGGAGAGGGACATCTGTTGCACCACAGGGCGGGAGGAGGGTGGGAAGCTCGATACAATTTCTTCCTTGGTAAGCATTTTTTTGTGTTTTATACTTTTGGAATTTTGGTTTTTCATGTTGATTTTAAAATGACCTTTTTCATGTTTGAAATGTTCTAATTCGTTTTTTCCTCACAGCAGGTCAACTTGGCAGTGGTTGCAACATTAGGGTCCCTTTGAGTACATTTTTGGAGAAAGGGACATCTGTTGCACCACAGGGCGGGAGGAGGGTGCGGAGCTGATACAATTTCTTTCTGTGGTAAGCATTTTTTTGTGTTATATACATTTGGAATTTTGATTTTTCATGTTGACTTGAAAATGACCTTTTTCATGTTTGAAATGTAATAACTCGTTTTTTCCTCACAGCAGGTCAACTTGGGTGTGGTTGCAACATTAGGGTCCCATTGAGTACATTTTTGGAGAAAGGGACATCTGTTGCACCACAGGGCGGGAGGAGGGTGAGCAGCTCGATACAATTTCTATCTTTGGTAAGCATTTTTATGTGTTTTATACTTTTGGAATTTTGGTTTTTCATGTTGATTTTAAAATGACCTTTTTCATGATTGAAATGTACTAACTCGTTTTTTCCTCACAGCAGGTCATCTTGGGTGTGGTTGCAACAGTAAGGTCCCATTGAGTACATTTTTGGAGAAAGGGACATCTGTTGCACCACACGGCGGGTGGTAGGGTGCGGAGCTCGAGACAATTTCTTTCTGTGGTAAAAATTTTTTTGTGTTTTATACTTTTGGAATTTTGGTTTTTAATGTTGATTTTAAACTGACCTTTTTCATGTTTGAAATGTACTAATTCGTTTTTTCCTCACAGCAGGTCAACTTGGCAGTGGTTGCAACATTAGGTCCCATTGAGTACATTTTTGGAGAAAGGGACATCTGTTGCACCACAGGCGGGAGGAGGGTGCGGAGCTGATACAATTTCTTTCTGTGGTAAGCATTTTTTTGTGTTATATACTTTTGGAATTTTGGTTTTTCATGTTGATTTGAAAATGACCTTTTTCATGTTTGAAATGTAATAACTCGTTTTTTCCTCCTAGCAGGTCAACTTGGGTGTGGTTGCAACATTAGGGTCCCATTGAGTACATTTTTGGAGAAAGGGACATCTGTTGCACCACAGGGCGGGAGGAGGGTGAGCAGCTCGATACAATTTCTATCTTTGGTAAGCATTTTTATGTGTTTTATACTTTTGGAATTTTGGTTTTTCATGTTGATTTTAAAATGACCTTTTTCATGATTGAAATGTACTAACTCGTTTTTTCCTCACAGCAGGTCATCTTGGGTGTGGTTGCAACAGTAAGGTCCCATTGAGTACATTTTTGGAGAAAGGGACATCTGTTGCACCACAGGGCGGGTGGTAGGGTGCGGAGCTCGAGACAATTTCTTTCTGTGGTAAAAATTTTTTTGTGTTTTATACTTTTGGAATTTTGGTTTTTAATGTTGATTTTAAACTGACCATTTTCATGTTTGAAATGTACTAATTCGTTTTTTCCTCACAGCAGGTCAACTTGGCAGTGGTTGCAACATTAGGTCCCATTGAGTACATTTTTTGGAGAAAGGGACATCTGTCGCACCACAGGGCGGGAGGAGGGTGCGGAGCTGATACAATTTCTTTCTGTGGTAAGCATTTTTTTGTGTGTTTATACTTTTGGAATTTTGGTTTTTCATGTTGATTTTAAAATGACCTTTTTCATGTTTGAAATGTACTAACTCGTTTTTTCCTCACAGCAGGTCAACTTGGCAGTGGTTGCAATATTAGGGTCCCATTGAGTACATTTTTGGAGAGAGGGACATCTGTTGCAGCACAGGGAAGGAGGAGTGTGAGCAGCTAGATACAATTTCTTTCTTGGTAAGCATTTTTTTGTCTTTTATACTTTCGGAATTTTGGATTTTCATGTTGATTTTAAAATGACCTTTTTCGTGTTTGAAATGTACTAACTTGTTTTTTCCTCACAGCAGGTCAACTTGGCAGTGGTTGCAACATTACGGTTCCATTGAGTACATTTTTGGAGAAAGGGACATCTGTTGCACCACAGGGCGGGAGGAGGGTGCACAGCTCGATACAATTTCTTTCTTTGGTAAGCAATTATTTGTGTTTTATACTTTTGGAATTTTGGTTTTTCATGTTGAATTTAAAATGACCTTTTTCATGTTTGAAATGTAATAATTCGTTTTTTCCTCACAGCAGGTCAACTTGGGTGTGGTTGCAACATTACGGTCCCAATGAGTACATTTTTGGAGAAAGGGACATCTGTTGCACCACAGGGCGGGAGGAGGGTGCGCAGCTCGATACAATTTCTTTCTGTGGTAAGCATTTTTTTGTGTTTTATACTTTTGGAATTTTGGTTTTTCATGTTGATTTTAAAATGACCTTTTTCATGTTTGAAATGTTCTAACTCGTTTTTTCCTCACAGAAGGTCAACTTGGGTGTGGTTGCAACATTAGGGTCCCATTGAGTACATTTTTGCAGAAAGGGACATCTGTTGCACCACTGGGCAGGAGGAGGGTGCGGAGCTGATACAATTTCTTTCTTTGGTAAGCATTTTTTTGTGTTTTATACTTTTGGAATTTTGGTTTTTCATGTTGATTTTAAAATGACCTTTTTCATGTTTGAAATGTACTAATTCGTTTTTTCCTCACAGCATGTCAACTTGGGTGTGGTTGCAACATTAGGGTCCCATTGAGTACATTTTTGGAGAAAGGGACATCTGTTGCACCACAGGGCGGGAGGAGGGTGCGGAGCTGATACAAATTCATTCTGTGGTAAGCATTTTTTTGTGTTATATACTTTTGGAATTTTGGTTTTTCATGTTGATCTGAAAATGACCTTGTTCATGTTTGAAATGTAATAACTCGTTTTTTCCTCCTAGCGGGTCAACTTGGGTGTGGTTGCAACATTAGGGTCCCATTGAGTACATTTTCGGAGAAAGGGACATCTGTTGCACCACAGGGCGGGAGGAGGGTGAGCAGCTCGATACAATTTCTTTCTTTGGTAAGCATTTTTATGTGTTTTATACTTTTGGAATTTTGGTTTTTCAAGTTGATTTTAAAATGACCTTTTTCATGTTTGAAATGTACTAACTTGTTTTTTCCTCACAGCAGGTCAACTTGGCAGTGGTTGCAACATTACTGTCCCATTGAGTACATTTTTGGAGAGAGGGACATCTGTTGCACCACAGGGCGCGAGGAGGGTGGGCAGCTCGATACAATTTCTTCCTTGGTAAGCATTTTTTTGTGATTTATACTTTTGGAATTTTGGTTTTTCATATTGATTTTAAAATGACCTTTTTCATGTTTGAAATGTACTAACTCGATTTTTCCTCACAGCAGGTCAACTTGGGTGTGGTTGCAACATTAGGGTCCCATTGAGTAGATTTTTGGAGAAAGGGACATCTGTTGCACCACAGGGCGGGAGGAGGGTGCGGAGCTGATACAATTTCTTTCTTTGGTAAGCATTTTTTTGTGTTTTATACTTTTGGAATTTTGGTTTTTCATGTTGATTTTAAATAGACCTTTTTCATGTTTGAAATGTACTAACTCGTTTTTTCCTCACAGCAGGTCAACTTGGCAGTGGTTGCAAGATTAGGGTCCCATTGAGTACACTTTTGGAGAAAGGGACATCTGTTGCACCACAGGGCGGGAGGAGGGTGCGCAGCTCGATACAATTTCTTTCTGTGGTAAGCATTTTTTTGTGTTATATACTTTCGGAATTTTGGTTTTTCATGTTGATTTTAAAATGACCTTTTTCATGTTTGAAATGTAATAACTCGTTTTTTCCTCACAACAGGTCAAGTTGGGTGTGGTTGCAACATTAGGGTCCCATTGAGTACATTTTTGGAGAAAGGGACATCTGTTGCACCACAGGCGGGAGGAGGGTGCGGAGCTGATACAATTTCTTTCTTTGGTAAGCATTTTTTTGTGTTTTATACTTTTGGAATTTTGGTTTTTCATGTTGATTTTAAAACGACCATTTTCATGTTTGAAATGTTCTAATTCGTTTTTTCCTCACAGCAGGTCAACTTGGCAGTGCTGCAACATTAGGGTCCCATTGAGTACATTTTTGGAGAAAGGGACATCTGTTGCACCACAGGGCGGGAGGAGGGTGCGGAGCTGATACAATTTCTTTCTTTGGTAAGCATTTTTTTGTGTTTTATACTTTTGGAATTTTGGTTTTTCATGTTGATTTTAAATAGACCTTTTTCATGTTTGAAATGTACTAACTCGTTTTTTCCTCACAGCAGGTCAACTTGGCAGTGGTTGCAAGATTAGGGTCCCATTGAGTACATTTTTGGAGAAAGGGACATCTGTTGCACCACAGGGCGGGAGGAGGGTGCGCAGCTCGATACAATTTCTATCTTTGGTAAGCATTTTTATGTGTTTTATACTTTTGGAATTTTGGTTTTTCATGTTGATTTTAAAATGACCTTTTTCATGTTTGAAATGTAATAACTCGTTTTTTCCTCACAACAGGTCAACTTGGGTGTGGTTGCAACATTAGGGTCCCATTGAGTACATTTTTGGAGAAAGGGACATCTGTTGCACCACAGGCGGGAGGAGGGTGCGGAGCTGATACAATTTCTTTCTGTGGTAAGCATTTTTTTGTGTTATATACTTTTGGAATTTTGGTTTTTCATGTTGATTTGAAAATGACCTTTTTCATGTTTGAAATGTAATAACTCGTTTTTTCCTCCTAGCAGGTCAACTTGGGTGTGGTTGCAACATTAGGGTCCCATTGAGTACATTTTTGGAGAAAGGGACAACTGTTGCACCACAGGGCGGGAGGAGGGTGAGCAGCTCGATACAATTTCTATCTTTGGTAAGCATTTTTATGTGTTTTATACTTTTGGAATTTTGGTTTTTCATGTTGATTTTAAAATGACCTTTTTCATGATTGAAATGTACTAACTCGTTTTTTCCTCACAGCAGGTCAACTTGGGTGTGGTTGCAACAGTACGGTCCCATTGAGTACATTTTTGGAGAAAGGGACATCTGTTGCACCACAGGGCGGGTGGTAGGGTGCAGAGCTCGAGACAATTTCTTTCTGTGGTAAGCATTTTTTTGTGTTTTATACTTTAGGAATTTTGGTTTTTAATGTTGATTTTAAACTGACCTTTTTCATGTTTGAAATGTACTAATTCGTTTTTTCCTCACAGCAGGTCAACTTGGCAGTGGTTGCAACATTAGGGTCCCATTGAGTACATTTTTGGAGAAAGGGACATCTGTTGCACCACAGGGCGGGAGGAGGGTGCGGAGCTGATACAATTTCTTTCTGTGGTAAGCATTTTTTTGTGTGTTTACACTTTGGGAATTTTGGTTTTTCATGTTGATTTTAAAATGACCTTTTTCATGTTTGAAATGTACTAACTCGTTTTTTCCTCACAGCAGGTCAACTTGGCAGTGGTTGCAATATTAGGGTCCCATTGAGTACATTTTTGGAGAGAGGGACATCTGTTGCACCACAGGGAAGGAGGAGTGTGAGCAGCTCGATTCAATTTCTTTCTTGGTAAGCATTTTTTTGTCTTTTATACTTTCGGAATTTTGGATTTTCATGTTGATTTTAAAATGACCTTTTCCATGTTTGAAATGTACTAACTTGTTTTTTCCTCACAGCAGGTCAACTTGGCAGTGGTTGCAACAGTACGGTCCCATTGAGTACATTTTTGGAGAAAGGGACATCTGTTGCACTACAGGGAAGAAGGAGTGTGAGCAGCTCGATACAATTTCTTTCTTGGTAAGCAGTTTTTTGTCTTTTATACTTTCGGAATTTTGGATTTTCATGTTGATTTTAAAATGACCTTTTCCATGTTTGAAATGTACTAACTTGTTTTTTCCTCACAGCAGGTCAACTTGGCCGTGGTTGCAACATTACGGTCCCATTGAGTACATTTTTGGAGAAAGGGACATCTGTTGCACCACAGGGCGGGAGGACGGTGCACAGCTCGATACAATTTCTTTCTTTGGTAAGAATTTTTTTGTGTTTTATACGTTTGGAATTTTGGTTTTTCATGTTGATTTTAAAATGACCTTTTTCATGTTTGAAATGTAATAATTAGTTTTTTCCTCACAGCAGGTCACCTTGGGTGTGGTTGCAACATTAAGGTCCCATTGAGTACATTTTTGGGGAAAGGGACATCTGTTGCACCACAGGGCGGGAGGAGGGTGCGCAGCTCGATACAATTTCTTTCTGTGGTAAGCATTTTTTTGTGTTTTATACTTTTGGAATTTTGGTTTTTCATGTTGATTTTAAAATGACCTTTTTCATGTTTGAAATGTTCTAACTCGTTTTTTCCTCACAGAAGTTCAACTTGGGTGTGGTTGCAACATTAGGGTCCCATTGAGTACATTTTTGCAGAAAGGGACATCTGTTGCACCACAGGGCGAAAGGAGGGTGCGGAGCTGATACAATTTCTTTCTTTGGTAGTCATTTTTTGTTTTTTATACTTTTGGAATTTTGGTTTTTCATGTTGATTTTAAAATGACCATTTTCATGTTTGAAATGTTCTAATTCGTTTTTTCCTCACAGCAGGTCAACTTGGCAGTGGTTCCAAGATTAGGGTCCCATTGAGTACATTTTTGGAGAAAGGGACATCTGTTGTACCACAGGTTGGGAGGAGGGTGCGCAGCTCGATACAATTTCTTTCTGTGGTAAGCATCTTTTTGTGTTTTATACTTTTGGAATTTTGGTTTTTCATGTTGATTTTAAAATGACCTTTTTCATGTTTGAAATGTACTAACTCGTTTTTTCCTCACAGCAGGTCAACTTGGGTGTGGTTGCAACATTAGGGTCCCATTGAGTACATTTTTGAAGAAAGGGACATCTGTTGCACCACAGGGCGGGAGGAGGGTGCGGTGCTGATACAATTTCTTTCTTTGGTAAACATTTTTTTGTTTTTTATACTTTTGGAATTTTGGTTTTTCATGTTGATTTTAAAATGACCATTTTCATGTTTGAAATGTTCTATTTCGTTTTTTCCTCACAGCAGGTCAACTTGGCAGTGGTTCCAAGATTAAGGTCCCATTGAGTTCATTTTAGGAGAAAGGGACATCTGTTGTACCACAGGTTGGGACGAGGGTGCGCAGCTCAATACAATTTCTTTCTGTGGTAAGCAATTTTTTGTGTTTTATACTTTTGGAATTTTGGTTTTTCATGTTGATTTTAAAATGACCTTTTTCGTGTTTGAAATGTACTAAGTCGTTTTTTCCTCACAGCAGGTCAACTTGGGTGTGGTTGCAACATTAGGGTCCCATTGAGTACATTTTTGGAGAAAGGGACATCTGTTGCACCACAGGGCGGGAGGAGGGTGCGGAGCTGATACAATTTCTTTCTGTGGTAAGCATTTTTTTGTGTTATATACTTTTGGAATTTTGGTTTTTCATGTTGATTTTAAAATGACCTTTTTCATGTTTGAAATGTAATAACTCGTTTTTTCCTCCTAGCGGGTCAACTTGGGTGTGGTTGCAACATTAGGGTCCCATTGAGTATATTTTTGGAGAAAGGGACATCTGTTGCGCCACAGGGCGGGTGGTAGGGTGCGGAGCTCGAGACAATTTCTTTCTGTGGTAAGCATATTTTTGTATTTTATACTTTTGGAATTTTTTTTTTTAATTTTGATTTTAAACTGACCTTTTTCATGTTTGAAATGTACTAACTCGATTTTTCGTCACATCAGGTCAACTTGGGTGTGGTTGCAACATTACGGTCCCAATGAGTACATTTTTGGAGAAAGGGACATCTGTTGTACCACAGAGCGGGAGGAGGGTGCGGAGCTGATTCAATTTCTTTCTTTGGTAAGCATTTTTTTGTGCTTTATACTTTTGGAAATTTGGTTTTTCATGTTGATTTTAAAATGACCATTTTCATGTTTGAAATGTTCTAATTCGTTTTTTCCTCACAGCAGGTCAACTTGGCAGTGGTTGCAAGATTAGGGTCCCATTGAGTACATTTTTGGAGAAAGGGACATCTGTTGCACCACAGGGCGGGAGGAGGGTAAGCAGCTCGATACAATTTCTTGCTTGGTAAGCATTTTTTTGTCTTTTATACTTTTGGAATTTTGGTTTTTCATGTTGATTTTAAAATGACCTTTTTCATGTTTGAAATGTACTAACTTGTTTTTTCCTCACAGCAGGTCAACTTGGCAGTGGTTGCAACATTACGGTCCCATTGAGTACATTTTTGGAGAAAGTTGTACCACAGGGCGGGAGGAGGGTGAGCAGCTCGATACAATTTCTTTCTTTGGTAAGCATTTTTTTGTGTTTTATACTTTTGGAATTTTGGTTTTTCATGTTGATTTTAAAATGACCTTTTTCATGTTTGAAATGTACTAACTCGTTTTTTCCTCACAGCAGGTCAACTTGGCAGTGGTTGCAACAGTACGGTCCCATTGAGTACATTTTTGGAGAAAGGGACATCTGTTGCACCACAGGGCGGGAGGAGGGTTTCGCAGCTCGATACAATTTCTTTCTTTGGTAAGCATTTTTTTGTGTTTTATACTTTTGGAATTTTGGTTTTTCATGTTGATTTTAAAATGACCTTTTTCATGTTTGAAATGTACTAATTCGTTTTTTCCTCCTAGCAGGTCAACTTGGGTGTGGTTGCAACATTAGGGTCCCATTGAGTACATTTTTGGAGAAAGGGACATCTGTTGCACCACATGGCGGGAGGAGGGCGAGCAGCTCGATACAATTTCTATCTTTGGTAAGCATTTTTATGTGTTTTATACTTTTGGAATTTTGGTTTTTCATGTTGATTTTAAAATGACCTTTTTCATATTTGAAATCTACTAACTCGTTTTTTCCTCACAGCAGGTCATCTTGGGTGTGGTTGCAACAGTAAGGTCCCATTGAGTACATTTTTGGAGAAAGGGACATCTGTTGCACCACAGGGCGGGTGGTAGGGTGCGGAGCTCGAGACAATTTCTTTCTGTGGTAAAAATTTTTTTGTGTTTTATACTTTTGGAATTTTGGTTTTTAATGTTGATTTTAAACTGACCTTTTTCATGTTTGAAATGTACTAATTCGTTTTTTCCTCACAGCAGGTCAACTTGGCAGTGGTTGCAACATTAGGTCCCATTGAGTACATTTTTGGAGAAAGGGACATCTGTTGCACCACAGGGCGGGAGGAGTGTGCGGAGCTGATACAATTTCTTTCTGTGGTAAGCATTTTTTTGTGTGTTTATACTTTTGGAATTTTGGTTTTTCATGTTGATTTTAAAATGACCTTTTTCATGTTTGAAATGTACTAACTCGTTTTTTCCTCACAGCAGGTCAACTTGGCAGTGGTTGCAATATTAGGGTCCCATTGAGTACATTTTTGGAGAGAGGGACATCTGTTGCAGCACAGGGAAGGAGGAGTGTGAGCAGCTAGATACAATTTCTTTCTTGGTAAGCATTTTTTTGTCTTTTATACTTTCGGAATTTTGGATTTTCATGTTGATTTTAAAATGACCTTTTTCGTGTTTGAAATGTACTAACTTGTTTTTTCCTCACAGCAGGTCAACTTGGCAGTGGTTGCAACATTACGGTTCCATTGAGTACATTTTTGGAGAAAGGGACATCTGTTGCACCACAGGGCGGGAGGAGGGTGCACAGCTCGATACAATTTCTTTCTTTGGTAAGCAATTATTTGTGTTTTATACTTTTGGAATTTTGGTTTTTCATGTTGAATTTAAAATGACCTTTTTCATGTTTGAAATGTAATAATTCGTTTTTTCCTCACAGCAGGTCACCTTGGGTGTGGTTGCAACATTACGGTCCCAATGAGTACATTTTTGGAGAAAGGGACATCTGTTGCACCACAGGGCGGGAGGAGGGTGCGCAGCTCGATACAATTTCTTTCTGTGGTAAGCATTTTTTTGTGTTTTATACTTTTGGAATTTTGGTTTTTCATGTTGATTTTAAAATGACCTTTTTCATGTTTGAAATGTTCTAACTCGTTTTTTCCTCTCCGAAGGTCAACTTGGGTGTGGTTGCAACATTAGGGTCCCATTGAGTACATTTTTGCAGAAAGGGACATCTGTTGCACCACTGGGCAGGAGGAGGGTGCGGAGCTGATACAAATTCTTTCTGTGGTAAGCATTTTTTTGTGTTATATACTTTTGGAATTTTGGTTTTTCATGTTGATCTGAAAATGACCTTTTTCATGTTTGAAATGTAATAACTCGTTTTTTCCTCCTAGCGGGTCAACTTGGGTGTGGTTGCAACATTAGGGTCCCATTGAGTACATTTTCGGAGAAAGGGACATCTGTTGCACCACAGGGCGGGAGGAGGGTGAGCAGCTCGATACAATTTCTTTCTTTGGTAAGCATTTTTATGTGTTTTATACTTTTGGAATTTTGGTTTTTCATGTTGATTTTAAAATGACCTTTTTCATGATTGAAATGTACTAACTCGTTTTTTCCTCACAGCAGGTCAACTTGGGTGTGGTTGCAACAGTACGGTCCCATTGAGTACATTTTTGGAGAAAGGGACATCTGTTGCACCACAGGGCGGGTGGTAGGGTGCGGAGCTCGAGACAATTTCTTTCTGTGGTAAGCATATTTTTGTGTTTTATACTTTTGGAATGTTTTTTTTAATGTTGATTTTAAACTGACCTTTTTCATGTTTGAAATGTACTAATTCGTTTTTTCCTCACATCAGGTCAACTTGGGTGTGGTTGCAACATTACGGTCCCAATGAGTACACTTTTGGAGAAAGGGACATCTGTTGTACCACAGGGCGGGAGGAGGGTGCGGAGCTGATTCAATTTCTTTCTTTGGTAAGCATTTTTTTGTGCTTTATACTTTTGGAAATTTGGTTTTTCATGTTGATTTTAAAATGACCATTTTCATGTTTGAAATGTTCTAATTCGTTTTTTCCTCACAGCAGGTCAACTTGGCAGTGGTTGCAAGATTAGGGTCCCATTGAGTACATTTTTGGAGAAAGGGACATCTGTTGCACCACAGGGCGGGAGGAGGGTGAGCAGCTGGATACAATTTCTTGCTTGGTAAGCATTTTTTTGTCTTTTATAGTTTTGGAATTTTGGTTTTTCATATTGATTTTAAAATGACCTTTTTCATGTTTGAAATGTACTAACTCAATTTTTCCTCACAGCAGGTCAACTTGGGTGTGGTTGCAACATTACGGTCCCATTGAGTAGATTTTTGGAGAAAGGGACATCTGTTGCACCACAGGGCGGGAGGAGGGTGCGCAGCTCGATACAATTTCTTTCTGTGGTAAGCATTTTTTTGTGTTTTATACTTTTGGAATTTTGGTTTTTCATGTTGATTTTAAAATGACCTTTTTCATGTTTGAAATGTTCTAATTCGTTTTTTCTTCACAGCAGGTCAATTTGCAGTGGTTCCAAGATTAGGGCCCCATTGAGTACATTTTTGGAGAAAGGGACATCTGTTGTACCACAGGTCGGGAGGAGGGTGCGCAGCACAATACAATTTCTTTCTGTGGTAAGCATTTTTATGTGTTTTATACTTTTGGAATTTTGGTTTTTCATGTTGATTTTAAAATGACCTTTTTCGTGTTTGAAATGTACTAACTCGTTTTTTCCTCACAGCAGGTCAACTTGGGTGTGGTTGCAACATTAGGGTCCCATTGAGTACATTTTTGGAGAAAGGGACATCTGTTGCACCACAGGGCGGGAGGAGGGTGCGGAGCTGATACAGTTTCTTTCTTTGGTAAGCATTTTTTTGTGTTATATACTTTTGGAATTTTGGTTTTTCATGTTGATCTGAAAAAAGCCTTTTTCATGTTTGAAATGTAATAACTCGTTTTTTCCTCCTAGCGGGTCAACTTGGGTGTGGTTGCAACATTAAGGTCCCATTGAGTACATTTTTGGAGAAAGGGACAACTGTTGCACCACAGGGCGGGAGGATGGTCAGCAGCACGATACAATTTCTTTCTTTGGTAAGCATTTTTATGTGTTTTATACTTTTGGAATTTTGGTTTTTCATGTTGATTTTAAAATGACCTTTTTCATGTTTGAAATGTACTAATTCGTTTTTTCCTGACAGCATGTCAACTTGGGTGTGGTTGCAACTGTACGGTCCCATTGAATACATTTTGGGAGAAAGGGACATCTGTTGCACCACAGGGCGGGAGGAGGGTGAGCAGCTCGTTACAATTTCTTTCTTTGGTAAGCATTTTTTTCTGTTTTATACTTTTGGAATTTTGGTTTTTCATGTTGATTTTAAAATGACCTTTTTCATGTTTGAAATGTAATAATTCATTTTTTCCTCGCAGCAGGTGACCTTGGGTGTGGTTGCAACATTACGGTCCCATTGAGTACTTTTTTGGAGAAAGGGACATCTGCTGCACCACAGAGCGGGAGGAGGGTGCGCAGCTCGATACAATTTCTTTCTGTGGTAAGCATTTTTTTGTGTTTTATACTTTTGGAATTTTGGTTTTTCATATTGATTTTAAAATGACCTTTTTCATGTTTGAAATGTACTAACTTGTTTTTTCCTCACAGCAGGTCAACTTGGCAGTGGTTGCAACATTACCGTCCCATTGAGTACATTTTTGGAGAAAGGGACATCTGTTGCACCACAGGGCGGGAGGAGGGTGAGCAGCTCGATACAATTTCTTTCTGTGGTAAGCATTTTTTTGTGTTTTATACTTTTGGAATTTTGGTTTTTCATGTTGATTTTAAAATGACCTTTTTCATGTTTGAAATGTTCTAACTCGTTTTTTCCTCACAGAAGGTCAACTTCGGTGTGGTTGCAACATTAGGGTCCCATTGAGTACATTTTTGCAGAAAGGGACATCTGTTGCACCGCAGGGCGGGAGGAGGGTGCGGAGCTGATACAATTTCTTTCTTTGGTAAACCTTTTTTTGTTTTTTATACTTTTAGAATTTTGGTTTTTCATGTTGATTTTAAAATGACCATTTTCATGTTTGAAATGTTCTAATTCGTTTTTTCCTCACAGCAGGTCAACTTGGCAGTGGTTCCAAGATTAGGGCCCCATTGAGTAAATTTTTGGAGAAAGGGGCATCTGTTGTATCACAGGTCGGGAGGAGGGTGCGCAGCTCAATACAATTTCTTTCTGTGGTACGCATTTTTTTGTGTTTTATACTTTTGGAATTTTGGTTTTTCATGTTGATCTGAAAATGACCTTTTTCATGTTTGAAATGTAATAACTCGTTTTTTCCTCCTAGCGGGTCAACTTGGGTGTGGTTGCAACATTAGGGACCCATTGAGTACATTTTCGGAGAAAGGGACATCTGTTGCACCACAGGGCGGGAGGAGGGTGCGGAGCTGATACAATTTCTTTCTTTGGTAAGCATTTTTATGTGTTATATACTTTTGGAATTTTGGTTTTTCATGTTGATCTGAAAATGACCTTTTTCATGTTTGAAATGTAGTAACTCGTTTTTTCCTCCTAGCGGGTCAACTTGGGTGTGGTTGCAACATTAGGGTCCCATTGAGTACATTTTCGGAGAAAGGGACATCTGTTGCACCACAGGGCGGGAGGAGGGTGAGCAGCTCGATACAATTTCTTTCTTTGGTAAGCATTTTTATGTGTTTTATACTTTTGGAATTTTGGTTTTTCATGTTGATTTTAAAATGACCTTTTTCATGATTGAAATGTACTAACTCGTTTTTTCCTCACAGCAGGTCAACTTGGGTGTGGTTGCAACAGTACGGTCCCATTGAGTACATTTTTGGAGAAAGGGACATCTGTTGCACCACAGGGCGGGTGGTAGGGTGCGGAGCTCGAGACAATTTCTTTCTGTGGTAAGCATATTTTTGTGTTTTATACTTTTGGAATGTTTTTTTTAATGTTGATTTTAAACTGACCTTTTTCATGTTTGAAATGTACTAATTCGTTTTTTCCTCACATCAGGTCAACTTGGCAGTGGTTGCAACATTACTGTCCCATTGAGTACATTTTTGGACAGAGGGACATCTGTTGCACCACAGGGCATGAGGAGGGTGGGCAGCTCGATACAAGTTCTTCCTTGGTAAGCATTTTTTTGTGTTTTAAACTTTTGGAATTTTGGTTTTTCATGTTGATTTTAAAATGACCTTTTTCATGTTTGAAATGTTCTAATTCGTTTTTTCCTCACAGCAGGTCAACTTGGCAGTGGTTGCAACATTAGGGTCCCTTTGAGTACATTTTTGGAGAAAGGGACATCTCTTGTACCACAGGGCGGGAGGAAGGTGCGCAGCTCGATACAATTTTTTTCTGTGGTAAGCATTTTTTTGTGTTTTATACTTTTGGAATTTTGGTTTTTCATATTGATTTTAAAATGACCTTTTTCATGTTTGAAATGTACTAACTCAATTTTTCCTCACAGCAGGTCAACTTGGGTGTGGTTGCAACATTACGGTCCCATTGAGTAGATTTTTGGAGAAAGGGACATCTGTTGCACCACAGGGTGGGAGGAGGGTGCGGAGCTGATACAATTTCTTCCTCGGTAAGCATTTTTTGTGTTTTATACTTTTGGAATTTTGGTTTTTCATGTTGATTTTAAAATGACCTTTTTCATGTTTGAAATGTACTAACTCGTTTTTTCCTCACAGCAGGTCAACTTGGCAGTGGTTGTAATATTAGGGTCCCATTGAGTAAATTTTTGGAGAGAGGGACATCTGTTGCACCACAGGGCGGGAAGAGGGTGAGCAGCTCGATACAATTTCTTTCTTTGGTAAGCATTTTTTTGTGTTTTATACTTTTGGAATTTAGGTTTTTCATGTTGATTTTAAAATGACCTTTTTCATGTTTGAAATGTAATAATTCGTTTTTTCCTCACAGCAGGTCACCTTGGGTGTGGTTGCAACATTACGGTCCCATTGAGTACATTTTTGGAGAAAGGGACATCTGTTGCACCACAGGGCGTGAGGAGGGTGCGCAGCTCGATACAATTTCTTTCTGTGGTAAGCATTTTTTTGTGTTTTATACTTTTGGAATTTTGGTTTTTCATGTTGATTTTAAAATGACCTTTTTCATGTTTGAAATGTTCTAATTCGTTTTTTCCTCACAGCAGGTCAATTTGCAGTGGTTCCAAGATTAGGGCCCCATTGAGTACATTTTTGGAGAAAGGGACATCTGTTGTACCACAGGTCGGGAGGAGGGTGCGCAGCTCGAAACAATTTCTTTCTGTGGTAAGCATTTTTTTGTGTTTTATACTTTTGGAATTTTGGTTTTTCATGTTGATTTTAAAATGACCTTTTTCGTGTTTGAAATGTACTAACTCGTTTTTTCCTCACAGCAGGTCAACTTGGGTGTGGTTGCAACATTAGGGTCCCATTGAGTACATTTTTGGAGAAAGGGACATCTGTTGCACCACAGGGCGGGAGGAGGGTGCGGAGCTGATACATTTTCTTTCTTTGGTAAGCATTTTTTTGTGTTATATACTTTTGGAATTTTGGTTTTTCATGTTGATCTGAAAAAGACCTTTTTCATGTTTGAAATGTAATAACTCGTTTTTTCCTCCTAGCGGGTCAACTTGGGTGTGGTTGCAACATTAGGGTCCCATTGAGTACATTTTTGGAGAAAGGGACATCTGTTGCACCACAGGGCGGGAGGATGGTGAGCAGCTCGATACAATTTCTTTATTTGGTAAGCATTTTTATGTGTTTTATACTTTTGGAATTTTGGTTTTTCATGTTGATTTTAAAATGACCTTTTTCATGTTTGAAATGTACTAATTCGTTTTTTCCTGACAGCATGTCAAGTTGGGTGTGGTTGCAACGGTACGGTCCCATTGAGTACATTTTTTGAGAAAGGGACATCTGTTGCACCACAGGGCGGGAGGAGGGTGAGCAGCTCGATACAATTTCTTTCTGTGGTAAGCATTTTTTTGTGTTTTATACTTTTGGAATTTTGGTTTTTCATGTTGATTTTAAAATGACCTTTTTCATGTTTGAAATGTTCTAACTCGTTTTTTTCTCACAGAAGGTCAACTTCGGTGTGGTTGCAACATTAGGGTCCCATTGCGTACATTTTTGCAGAAAGGGACACCTGTTGCACCACAGGGCGGGAGGAGGGTGCGGAGCTGATACAATTTCTTTCTTTGGTAAACCTTTTTTTGTTTTTTATACTTTTAGAATTTCGGTTTTTCATGTTGATTTTAAAATGACCATTTTCATGTTTGAAATGTTCTAATTCGTTTTTTCCTCACAGCAGGTCAACTTGGCAGTGGTTCCAAGATTAGGGCCCCATTGAGTACATTTTTGGAGAAAGGGACATCTGTTGTACCACAGGTCGGGAGGAGGGTGCGCAGCTCAATACAATTTCTTTCTGTGGTACGCATTTTTTTGTGTTTTATACTTTTGGAATTTTGGTTTTTCATGTTGATTTTAAAATGACCTTTTTCGTGTTTGAAATGTACTAACTCGTTTTTTCCTCACAGCAGGTCAACTTGGGTGTGGTTGCAACATTAGGGTCCCATTGAGTACATTTTTGGAGAAAGGGACATCTGTTGCACCACAGGGCGGGAGGAGGGTGCGGAGCTGATACAGTTTCTTTCTGTGGTAAGCATTTTTTTGTGGTATATACTTTTGGAATTTTGGTTTTTTCATGTTGATCTGAAAAAGACCTTTTTCATGTTTGAAATGTAATAACTCGTTTTTTCCTCCTAGCGGGTCAACTTGGGTGTGGTTGCAACATTAGGGTCCCATTGAGTACATTTTTGGAGAAAGGGACATCTGTTGCACCACAGGGCGGGAGGAGGGTGAGCAGCTCGATACAATTTCTTTCTTTGGTAAGCATTTTTATGTGTTTTATACTTTTGGAATTTTGGTTTATCATGTTGATTTTAAAATGACCTTTTTCATGATTGAAATGTAGTAATTCGTTTTTTCCTCACAGCAGGTCACCTTGGGTGTGGTTGCAACATTACGGTCCCATTGAGTAGATTTTTGGAGAAAGGGACATCTGTTGCACCACAGGGCGGGAGGAGGGTGCGGAGCTGATACAATTTCTTCCATGGTAAGCATTTTTTTGTGTTTTATACTTTTGGAATTTTGGTTTTTCATGTTGATTTTAAAATGACCTTTTTCATGTTTGAAATGTACTAACTCGTTTTTGCCTCACAGCAGGTCAACTTGGCAGTGGTTGCAATATTAGGGTCCCATTGAGTACATTTTTGCAGAAAGGGACATCTGTTGCACCACAGGGCGGGAGGAGGGTGCGGAGCTGATACAATTTCTTTCTTTGGTAAACCTTTTTTTGTTTTTTATACTTTTAGAATTTTGGTTTTTCATGTTGATTTTAAAATGACCATTTTCATGTTTGAAATGTTCTAATTCGTTTTTTCCTCACAGCAGGTCAACTTGGCAGTGGTTCCAAGATTAGGGCCCCATTGAGTACATTTTTGGAGAAAGGGACATCTGTTGTACCACAGGTCGGGAGGAGGGTGCGCAGCTCAATACAATTTCTTTCTGTGGTACGCATTTTTTTGTGTTTTATACTTTTGGAATTTTGGTTTTTCATGTTGATTTTAAAATGACCTTTTTCGTGTTTGAAATGTACTAACTCGTTTTTTCCTCACAGCAGGTCAACTTGGGTGTGGTTGCAACATTAGGGTCCCATTGAGTACATTTTTGGAGAAAGGGACATCTGTTGCACCACAGGGCGGGAGGAGGGTGCGGAGCTGATACATTTTCTTTCTTTGGTAAGCATTTTTTTGTGTTATATACTTTTGGAATTTTGGTTTTTCATGTTGATCTGAAAAAGACCTTTTTCATGTTTGAAATGTAATAACTCGTTTTTTCCTCCTAGCGGGTCAACTTGGGTGTGGTTGCAACATTAGGGTCCCATTGAGTACATTTTTGGAGAAAGGGACATCTGTTGCACCACAGGGCGGGAGGATGGTGAGCAGCTCGATACAATTTCTTTATTTGGTAAGCATTTTTATGTGTTTTATACTTTTGGAATTTTGGTTTTTCATGTTGATTTTAAAATGACCTTTTTCATGTTTGAAATGTACTAATTCGTTTTTTCCTGACAGCATGTCAAGTTGGGTATGGTTGCAACGGTACGGTCCCATTGAGTACATTTTTTGAGAAAGGGACATCTGTTGCACCACAGGGCGGGAGGAGGGTGAGCAGCTCGATACAATTTCTTTCTGTGGTAAGCATTTTTTTGTGTTTTATACTTTTGGAATTTTGGTTTTTCATGTTGATTTTAAAATGACCTTTTTCATGTTTGAAATGTTCTAACTCGTTTTTTTCTCACAGAAGGTCAACTTCGGTGTGGTTGCAACATTAGGGTCCCATTGAGTACATTTTTGCAGAAAGGGACACCTGTTGCACCACAGGGCGGGAGGAGGGTGCGGAGCTGATACAATTTCTTTCTTTGGTAAACCTTTTTTTGTTTTTTATACTTTTAGAATTTTGGTTTTTCATGTTGATTTTAAAATGACCATTTTCATGTTTGAAATGTTCTAATTCGTTTTTTCCTCACAGCAGGTCAACTTGGCAGTGGTTCCAAGATTAGGGCCCCATTGAGTACATTTTTGGAGAAAGGGACATCTGTTGTACCACAGGTCGGGAGGAGGGTGCGCAGCTCAATACAATTTCTTTCTGTGGTACGCATTTTTTTGTGTTTTATACTTTTGGAATTTTGGTTTTTCATGTTGATTTTAAAATGACCTTTTTCGTGTTTGAAATGTACTAACTCGTTTTTTCCTCACAGCAGGTCAACTTGGGTGTGGTTGCAACATTAGGGTCCCATTGAGTACATTTTTGGAGAAAGGGACATCTGTTGCACCACAGGGCGGGAGGAGGGTGCGGAGCTGATACAGTTTCTTTCTGTGGTAAGCATTTTTTTGTGGTATATACTTTTGGAATTTTGGTTTTTTCATGTTGATCTGAAAAAGACCTTTTTCATGTTTGAAATGTAATAACTCGTTTTTTCCTCCTAGCGGGTCAACTTGGGTGTGGTTGCAACATTAGGGTCCCATTGAGTACATTTTTGGAGAAAGGGACATCTGTTGCACCACAGGGCGGGAGGAGGGTGAGCAGCTCGATACAATTTCTTTCTTTGGTAAGCATTTTTATGTGTTTTATACTTTTGTAATTTTGGTTTTTCATGTTGATTTTAAAATGACCTTTTTCATGATTGAAATGTAGTAACTCGTTTTTTCCTCACAGCAGGTCACCTTGGGTGTGCTTGCAACATTACGGTCCCATTGAGTACTTTTTTGGAGAAAGGGACATCTGTTGCACCACAGAGCGGTAGGAGGGTGCGCAGCTCGATACAATTTCTTTCTGTGGTAAGCATTTTTTTGTGTTTTATACTTTTGGAATTTTGGTTTTTCATATTGATTTTAAAATGACCTTTTTCATGTTTGAAATGTACTAACTCAATTTTTCCTCACAGCAGGTCAACTTGGGTGTGGTTGCAACATTACGGTCCCATTGAGTAGATTTTTGGAGAAAGGGACATCTGTTGCACCACAGGGCGGGAGGAGGGTGCGGAGCTGATACAGTTTCTTTCTGTGGTAAGCATTTTTTTGTGGTATATACTTTTGGAATTTTGGTTTTTTCATGTTGATCTGAAAAAGACCTTTTTCATGTTTGAAATGTAATAACTCGTTTTCTCCTCCTAGCGGGTCAACTTGGGTGTGGTTGCAACATTAGGGTCCCATTGAGTACATTTTTGGAGGAAGGGACATCTGTTGCACCACAGGGCGGGAGGAGGGTGAGCAGCTCGATACAATTTCTTTCTTTGGTAAGCATTTTTATGTGTTTTATACTTTTGGAATTTTGGTTTATCATGTTGATTTTAAAATGACCTTTTCCATGATTGAAATGTAGTAACTCGTTTTTTCCTCACAGCAGGTCAACTTGGGTGTGGTTGCAACAGTACGGCCCCATTGAGTACATTTTTGGAGAAAGGGACATCTGTTGCACCACAGGGCGGGAGGAGGGTGAGCAGCTCGATACAATTTCTTTCTTTGGTAAGCATTTTTTTGTGTTTTATACTTTTGGAATTTTGGTTTTTCATGTTGATTTTAAAATGACCTTTTTCATGTTTGAAATGTACTAATTCGTTTTTTCCTCACAGCATGTCAACTTGGGTGTGGTTGCAACGGTACGGTCCCATTGAGTACATTTTTTGAGAAAGGGACATCTGTTGCACCACAGGGCGGGTGGAGGGTGCACAGCTCGATACAATTTCTTTCTTTGGTAAGCATTTTTTTGTGTTTTATACTTTTGGAATTTTGGTTTTTCATGTTGATTTTAAAATGACCTTTTTCATGTTTGAAATGTAATAATTCGTTTTTTCCTCACAGCAGGTCACCTTGGGTGTGGTTGCAACATTACGGTCCCATTGAGTACTTTTTTGGAGAAAGGGACATCTGTTGCACCACAGGGCGGGAGGAGGGTGCGCAGCTCGATACAATTTCTTTCTGTGGTAAGCATTTTTTTGTGTTTTACACTTTTGGAATTTTGGTTTTTCATGTTGATTTTAAAATGACCTTTTTCATGTTTGAAATGTTCTAACTCGTTTTTTTCTCACAGAAGGTAACTTGGGTGTGGTTGCAACATTAGGGTCCCATTGAGTACATTTTTGGAGAAAGGGACATCTGTCGCACCACAGGGCGGGAGGAGGGTGAGCAGCTCGATACAATTTCTTTCTTTGGTAAGCATTTTTATGTGTTTTATACTTTTGGAATTTTGGTTTATCATGTTGATTTTAAAATGACCTTTTTCATGATTGAAATGTAGTAACTCGTTTTTTCCTCACAGCAGGTCAACTTGGGTGTGGTTGCAACAGTACGGTCCCATTGAGTACATTTTTGGAGAAAGGGACATCTGTTGCACCACAGGGCGGGAGGAGGGTGAGCAGCTCGATACAATTTCTTTCTTTGGTAAGCATTTTTTTGTGTTTTATACTTTTCGAATTTTCGTTTTTCATGTTGATTTTAAAATGACCTTTTTCATGTTTGAAATGTACTAATTCGTTTTTTCCTCACAGCATGTCAACTTGGGTGTGGTTGCAACGGTACGGTCCCATTGAGTACATTTTTTGAGAAAGGGACATCTGTTGCACCACAGGGCGGGAGGAGGGTGCACAGCTCGATACAATTTCTTTCTTTGGTAAGCATTTTTTTGTGTTTTATACTTTTGGAATTTTGGTTTTTCATGTTGATTTTAAAATGACCTTTTTCATGTTTGAAATGTAATAATTCGTTTTTTCCTCACAGCAGGTCACCTTGGGTGTGGTTGCAACATTACGGTCCCATTGAGTACATTTTTGGAGAAAGGGACATCTGTTGCACCACAGGGCGGGAGGAGGGTGAGCAGCTCGATACAATTTCTTTCTTTGGTAAGCATTTTTATGTTTTTTATACTTTTGGAATTTTGGTTTTTCATGTTGATTTTAAAATGACCTTCTTCATGTTTGAAATGTACTAACTCGTTTTTTCCTCACAGCAGGTCAACTTGGGTGTGGTTGCAACAGTATGGTCCCATTGAGTACATTTTTGGAGAAAGGGACATCTGTTGCACCACAGGGCGGGTGGTAGGGTGCGGAGCTCGAGACAATTTCTTTCTGTGGTAAGCATATATTTGTGTTTTATACTTTTGGAATTTTTTTTTAATGTTGATTTTAAACTGACCTTTTTCATGTTTGAAATGTACTAATTCGTTTTTTCGTCACATCAGGTCAACTTGGGTGCGGTTGCAACATTACGGTCCCAATGAGTACATTTTTGGAGAAAGGGACATCTGTTGTACCACAGGGCGGGAGGAGCGTGCGGCGCTGATTCAATTTCTTTCTTTGGTAAGCATTTTTTTGTGCTTTATACTTTTGGAAATTTGGTTTTAATGTTGATTTTAAAATGACCATTTTCATGTTTGAAATGTTCTAATTCGTTTTTTCCTCACAGAAGGTCAACTTGGCAGTGGTTGCAAGATTAGGGTCCCATTGAGTACATTTTTGGAGAAAGGGACATCTGTTGCACCACAGGGCGGGAGGAGGGTGGGCAGCTCGATACAATTTCTTCCTTGGTAAGCATTTTTTTGTGTTTTATACTTTTGGAATTTTGGTTTTTCATGTTGTTCTTAAAATGACCCTTTTCATGTTTGAAATGTTCTAATTCGTTTTTTCCTCACAGCAGGTCAAGTTGGCAGTGGTTGCAACATTAGGTTCCCTTTGAATACATTTTTGGAGAAAGGGACATCTCTTGTACCACAGGGCGGGAGGAGGGTGCGCAGCTCGATACAATATCTTTCTGTGGTAAGCATTTTTTTGTGTTTTATACTTTTGGAATTTTGGTTTTTCATATTGATTTTAAAATGAGCTTTTTCATATTTGAAATATACTAACTCGATTTTTCCTCACAGCAGGTCAACTTGGGTGTGGTTGCAACATTACGGTCCCATTGAGTAGATTTTTGGAGAAAGGGACATCTGTTGCACCACAGGGCGGGAGGAGGGTGCGGAGCTGATACAATTTCATTCTTTGGTAAGCATTTTTTTGTGTTTTATACTTTTGGAATTTTGGTTTTTCATGTTGACTTTAAAACGACCATTTTCATGTTTGAAATGTTCTAATTCGTTTTTTCCTCACAGCAGGTCAACTTGGCAGTGCTGCAACATTAGGGTCCCTTTGAGTACATTTTTGGAGAGAGGGACATCTGTTGTACCACAGGGCAGGAGGAGGGTGCGCAGCTCGATACAATTTCTTTCTGTGGTAAGCATTTTTTTGTGTTTTATACTTTTGGAATTTTGGTTTTTCATGTTGATTTTAAAATGACCTTTTTCATGTTTGAAATGTACTAACTTGTTTTTTCCTCACAGCAGGTCAACTTGGCAGTGGTTGCAAGATTAGGGTCCCATTGAGTACATTTTTGGAGAAAGGGACATCTGTTGCACCACAGGGCGGGAGGAGGGTGCGGAGCTGATACAATTTCTTACTGTGGTAAGCATTTTTTTGTGGTTTATACTTTTGGAATTTTGGTTTTTCATGTTGATTTTAAAATCACCTTTTTCATGTTTGAAATGTACTAACTCGTATTTTTCCTCACAGCAGGTCAACTTGGCAGTGGTTGCAACATTAGGGTCCCATTGAGTACATTTTTGGAGAGAGGGACATCTGTTGCACCACAGGGAAGGTGGAGGGTGAGCAGCTCGATACAATTTCTTTCTTGGTTAGCATTTTTTTGTCTTTTATTCTTTTGGAATTTTGATTTTTCATGTTGATTTTAAAATGACCTTTTTCATGTTTGAAATGTACTAACTTGTTTTTTGCTCACAGCAGGTCAACTTGGCAGTGGTTGCAACATTACGGTCCCAATGAGTACATTTTTGGAGAGAGGGACATCTGTTGCACCACAGGGCGGAAGGAGGGTGAGCAGCTCGATAAAATTTCTTTCTTGGTAAGCATTTTTTTGTGTTTTATACTTTTGGAATTTTGGTTATTCATGTTGATTTTAAAATGACCTTTTTCATGTTTGAAATGTACTAACTCGTTTTTTCCTCACAGCAGGTCAACTTGGCAGTGGTTGCAACATTACGGTCCCATTGAGTACATTTTTGGAGAAAGGGACATCTGTTGCACCACAGGGCGGGAGGAGGGTGAGCAGCTCGATACAATTCCTTCCTTGGTAAGCATTTTTTTGTGTTTTATACTTTTGGAATTTTGGTTTTTCATGTTGATTTTAAAATGACCTTTTTCATGTTTGAAATGTACTAACTCGTTTTTTTCCTCACAGCAGGTCAACTTGGCTGTGGTAGCAACATTAGGGTCCCATTGAGTACATTTTTGGAGAAAGGAACATCTGTTGCACCAGAGGGCGGGAGGAGGGTGAGCAGCTCGATACAATTTCTTTCTTGGTAAGCATTTTTTTGTGGTTTATACTTTTGGAATTTTGGTTTTTCATGTTGATTTTAAAATGACCTTTTTCATGTTTGAAATGTACTAACTCGTTTTTTCCTCACAGCAGGTCAACTTGGCAGTGGTTGCAACTTTAGGGTCCCATTGAGTACATTTTTGGAGAAAGGGACATCTGTTGCACCACAGGGCGGGAGGAGGGTGAGCAGCTAGATACAATTTCTTTCTTGGTAGGCATTTTTTTGTCTTTTATACATTTGGAATTTTGGTTTTTCATGTTGATTTTAAAATGACCTTTTCCTTGTTTGAAATGTACTAACTCGTTTTTTCCTCATAGCAGGTCAACTTGGGTGTGGTTGCAACATTAGGGTCCCATTGAGTACATTTTTGGAGAGAGGGACATCTGTTGCACCACAGGGCGGGAGGAGGGTGCGGAGCTGATACAATTTCTTACTGTGGTAAGCATTTTTTTGTGTTTTATACTTTTGGAATTTTGGTTTTTCATGTTGATTTTAAAATGACCTTTTGCATGTTTGAAATGTACTAACTTGTTTTTTCCTCACAGCAGGTCAACTTGGCAGTGGTTGCAACATTACGGTCCCATTGAGTACATTTTTGGAGAGAGGGACATCTGTTGCACCACAGGGCGGGAGGAGGGTGAGCAGCTCGATAAAATTTCTTTCTTGGTAAGCATTTTTTTGTGTTTTATACTTTTGGAATTTTGGTTATTCATGTTGATTTTAAAATGACCTTTTTCATGTTTGAAATGTACTAACTCGTTTTTTCCTCACAGCAGGTCAACTTGGCAGTGGTTGCAAAATTACGGTCCCATTGAGTACATTTTTGGAGAAAGGGACATCTGTTGCACCACAGGGCGGGAGGAGGGTGAGCAGCTCGATACAATTTCTTCCTTGGTAAGCATTTTTTTGTGTTTTATACTTTTGGAATTTTGGTTTTTCATGTTGATTTTAAAATGACCTTTTTCATGTTTGAAATGTACTAACTCGTTTTTTTCCTCACAGCAGGTCAACTTGGGTGTGGTAGCAACAATAGGGTCCCATTAGGTACATTTTTGGAGAAAGGAACATCTGTTGCACCAGAGGGCGGGAGGAGGGTGAGCAGCTCGATACAATTTCTTTCTTGGTAAGCATTTTTTTGTGGTTTATACTTTTGGAATTTTGGTTTTTCATGTTGATTTTAAAATGACCTTTTTCATGTTTGAAATGTACTAACTCGTTTTTTCCTCACAGCAGGTCAACTTGGCAGTGGTTGCAACTTTAGGGTCCCATTCAGTACATTTTTGGAGAAAGGGACATCTGTTGCACCACAGGGCGGGAGGAGGGTGAGCAGCTAGATACAATTTCTTTCTTGGTAGGCATTTTTTTGTCTTTAATACATTTGGAATTTTTGTTTTTCATGTTGATTTTAAAATGACCTTTTCATTGTTTGAAATGTACTAACTCGTTTTTTCCTCATAGCAGGTCAACTTGGGTGTGGTTGCAACATTAGGGTCCCATTGAGTACATTTTTGGAGAAAGGGACATCTGTTGCGCCACAGGGCGGGTGGTAGGGTGCGGAGCTCGAGACAATTTCTTTCTGTGGTAAGCATTTTTTGGTGTTTTATACTTTTGGAATTTTGGTTTTTCATGTTGATTTTAAAATGACCTTTTTCATGTTTGAAAATTACTAACTCGTTTTTTCCTCACAGCAGATCAACTTGGCAGTGGTTGCAAGATTAGTGTCCCATTGAGTACATTTTTGGAGAAAGGGACATCTGTTGCACCACAGGGCGGGAGGAGGGTGCGGAGCTGATACAATTTCTTACTGTGGTAAGCATTTTTTTGTGTTTTATACTTTTGGAATTTTGGTTTTTCATGTTGATTTTAAAATCACCTTTTTCATGTTTGAAATGTACTAACTCGTTTTTTCCTCACAGCAGGTCAACTTGGCAGTGGTTGCAACATTAGGGTCCCATTGAGTACATTTTTGGAGAGAGGGACATCTGTTGCACCACAGGGAAGGAGGAGGGTGAGCAGCTCGATACAATTTCTTTCTTGGTAAGCATTTTTTTGTCTTTTATACTTTTGGAATTTTGGTTTTTCATGTTGATTTTAAAATGACCTTTTTCATGTTTGAAATGTACTAACTTGTTTTTTCCTCACAGCAGGTCAACTTGGCAGTGGTTGCAACATTACGGTCCCATTGAGTACATTTTTGGAGAGAGGGACATCTGTTGCACCACAGGGCGGGAGGAGGGTGAGCAGCTCGATACAATTTCTTTCTTGGTAAGCAGTTTTTTGTGTTTTATACTTTTGGAATTTTGGTTATTCATGTTGATTTTAAAATGACCTTTTTCATGTTTGAAATGTACTAACTCGTTTTTTCCTCACAGCAGGTCAACTTGGCAGTGGTTGCAAAATTACGGTCCCATTGAGTACATTTTTGGAGAAGGGGACATCTGTTGCACCACTGGGCGGGAGGAGGGTGAGCAGCTCGATACAATTATTTCCTTCCTTGGTAAGCATTTTTTTGTGTTTTATACTTTTGGAATTTTGGTTTTTCATGTTGATTTTAAAATGACCTTTTTCATGTTTGAAATGTACTAACTCGTTTTTTTCCTCACAGCAGGTCAACTTGGCTGTGGTAGCAACATTAGGGTCCCATTGAGTACATTTTTGGAGAAAGGAACATCTGTTGCACCAGAGGGCGGGAGGAGGGTGAGCAGCTCGATACAATTTCTTCCTTGGTAAGCATTTTTTTGTGGTTTATACTTTTGGAATTTTGGTTTTTCATGTTGATTTTAAAATGACCTTTTTCATGTTTGTAATGTACTAACTCGTTCTTTCCTCACAGCAGGTCAACTTGGCAGTGGTTGCAACTTTAGGGTCCCATTGAGTACATTTTTGGAGAAAGGGACATCTGTTGCACCACAGGGCGGGAGGAGGGTGAGCAGCTAGATACAATTTCTTTCTTGGTAGGCATTTTTTTGTCTTTTATACATTTGGAATTTTGGTTTTTCATGTTGATTTTAAAATGAACTTTTCATTGTTTGAAATGTACTAACTCGTTTTTTCCTCATAGCAGGTCAACTTGGGTGTGGTTGCAACATTAGGGTCCCATTGAGTACATTTTTGGAGAGAGGGACATCTGTTGCACCACAGGGCGGGAGGAGGGTGAGCAGCTCGATACAATTTCTTGCTTGGTAAGCATCTTTTTGTCTTTTATACTTTTGGAATTTTGGTTTTTCATGTTGATTTTAAAATGACCTTTTTCATGTTTGAAATGTTCTAATTCGTTTTTTCCTCACAGCAGGTCAACTTGGCAGTGGTTGCAACATTAGGGTCCATTTGAGTACATTTTTGGAGAAAGGGACATCTCTTGTACCACAGGGCGGGAGGTGGGTGCGCAGCTCGATACAATTTCTTTCTGTGGTAAGCATTTTTTTGTGTTTTATACTTTTGGAATTTTGGTTTTTCATGTTGATTTTAAAATGACCTTTTTCATGTTTGAAATGTACTAACTCGATTTTTCCTCATAGCAGGTCAACTTGGGTGTGGTTGCAATATTACGGTCCCATTGAGTAGATTTTTGGAGAAAGGAACATCTCTTGTACCACAGGGCGGGAGGAGGGTGCGCAGCTCGATACAATTTCTTTCCGTGGTAAGCATTTTTTTGTGTTTTATACTTTTGGAATTTTGGTTTTTCATATTGATTTTAAAATGACCTTTTTCATGTTTGAAATGTACTAACTCGATTTTTCCTCACAGCAGGTCAACTTGGGTGTGGTTGCAACATTACGGTCCAATTGAGTAGATTTTTGGAGAAAGGGACATCTGTTGCACCACAGGGCGGGAGGAGGGTGCGGAGCTGATACAATTTCTTTCTTTGGTAAGCATTTTTTTGTGTTTTATACTTTTGGAATTTTGGTTTTTCATGTTGATTTTAAAACGACCATTTTCATGTTTGAAATAATCTAATTCGTTTTTTCCTCACAGCAGGTCAACTTGGCAGTGCTGCAACATTAGGGTCCCATTGAGTACATTTTTGGAGAAAGGGACATCTGTCGTACCACAGGGCAGGAGGAGGGTGCGCAGCTCGATACAATTTCTTTCTGTGGTAAGCATTTTTTTGTGTTTTATACTTTTGGAATTTTGGTTTTTCATGTTGATTTTAAAATGACCTTTTTCATGTTTGAAATGTACTAACTCGTTTTTTCCTCACAGCAGGTCAACTTGGCAGTGGTTGCAAGATTAGCGTCCCATTGAGTACATTTTTGGAGAAAGGGACATCTGTTGCACCACAGGGCGGGAGGAGGGTGCGAGGCTGATACAATTTCTTTCTTTGGAAAGCATTTTTTTGTGTTTTATACTTTTGGAATTTTGGTTTTTCATGTTGATTTTAAAATGACCTTTTTCATGTTTGAAATGTTCTAATTCGTTTTTTCCTCACAGCAGGTCAACTTGGCAGTGGTTGCAACATTACGGTCCATTTGAGTACATTTTTGGAGAAAGGAACATCTCTTGTACCACAGGGCGGGAGGAGGGTGCGCAGCTCGATACAATTTCTTTCCGTGGTAAGCATTTTTTTGTGTTTTATACTTTTGGAATTTTGGTTTTTCATATTGATTTTAAAATGACCTTTTTCATGTTTGAAATGTACTAACTCGATTTTTCCTCACAGCAGGTCAACTTGGGTGTGGTTGCAACATTACGGTCCAATTGAGTAGATTTTTGGAGAAAGGGACATCTGTTGCACCACAGGGCGGGAGGAGGGTGCGGAGCTGATACAATTTCTTTCTTTGGTAAGCATTTTTTTGTGTTTTATACTTTTGGAATTTTGGTTTTTCATGTTGATTTTAAAACGACCATTTTCATGTTTGAAATAATCTAATTCGTTTTTTCCTCACAGCAGGTCAACTTGGCAGTGCTGCAACATTAGGGTCCCATTGAGTACATTTTTGGAGAAAGGGACATCTGTCGTACCACAGGGCAGGAGGAGGGTGCGCAGCTCGATACAATTTCTTTCTGTGGTAAGCATTTTTTTGTGTTTTATACTTTTGGAATTTTGGTTTTTCATGTTGATTTTAAAATGACCTTTTTCATGTTTGAAATGTACTAACTCGTTTTTTCCTCACAGCAGGTCAACTTGGCAGTGGTTGCAAGATTAGCGTCCCATTGAGTACATTTTTGGAGAAAGGGACATCTGTTGCACCACAGGGCGGGAGGAGGGTGCGGAGCTGATACAATTTCTTACTGTGGTAAGCATTTTTTTGTGTTTTATACTTTTGGAATTTTGGTTTTTCATGTTGATTTTAAAATCACCTTTTTCATGTTTGAAATGTACTAACTCGTTTTTTCCCCACAGCAGGTCAACTTGGCAGTGGTTGCAACATTACGGTCCCATTGAGTACATTTTTGGAGAAAGGGACATCTGTTGCACCACAGGGCGGGAGGAGGGTGAGCAGCTCGATACAATTTCTTCCTTGGTAAGCATTTTTTTGTGTTTTATACTTTTGTAATTTTGGTTTTTCATGTTGATTTTAAAATGACCTTTTTCATGTTTGAAATGTACTAACTCGTTTTTTTCCTCACAGCAGGTCAACTTGGCTGTGGTAGCAACATTAGGGTCCCATTGAGTACATTTTTGGAGAAAGGAACATCTGTTGCACCAGAGGGCGGGAGGAGGGTGAGCAGCTCGATACAATTTCTTTCTTCGTAAGCATTTTTTTGTGGTTTATACTTTTGGAATTTTGATTTTTCATGTTGATTTTAAAATGACCTTTTCATTGTTTGAAATGTACTAACTCGTTTTTTCCTCATAGCAGGTCAACTTGGGTGTGGTTGCAACATTAGGGTCCCATTGAGTACATTTTTGGAGAGAGGGACATCTGTTGCACCACAGGGCGGGAGGAGGGTGAGCAGCTCGATACAATTTCTTGCTTGGTAAGCATATTTTTGTCTTTTATACTTTTGGAATTTTGGTTTTTCATGTTGATTTTAAAATGACCTTTTTCATGTTTGAAATGTTCTAATTCGTTTTTTCCTCACAGCAGGTCAACTTGGCAGTGGTTGCAACATTAGGGTCCCTTTGAGTACATTTTTGGAGAAAGGGACATCTCTTGTACCACAGGGCGGGAGGTGGGTGCGCAGCTCGATACAATTTCTTTCTGTGGTAAGCATTTTTTTGTGTTTTATACTTTTGGAATTTTGGTTTTTCATGTTGATTTTAAAATGAACTTTTTCATGTTTGAAATGTACTAACTCGATTTTTCCTCATAGCAGGTCAACTTGGGTGTGGTTGCAATATTACGGTCCCATTGAGTAGATTTTTGGAGAAAGGGACATCTGTTGCACCACAGGGCGGTAGGAGGGTGCGGAGCTGCTACAATTTCTTTCTTTGGAAAGCATTTTTTTGTGTTTTATACTTTTGGAATTTTGGTTTTTCATGTTAATTTTAAAATGACCTTTTTCATGTTTGAAATGTTCTAATTCGTTTTTTCTTCACAGCAGGTCAACTTGGCAGTGGTTGCAACATTACGGTCCCATTGAGTACATTTTTGGAGAAAGGAACATCTCTTGTACCACAGGGCGGGAGGAGGGTGCGCAGCTCGATACAATTTCTTTCCGTGGTAAGCATTTTTTTGTGTTTTATACTTTTGGTATTTTGGTTTTTCATATTGATTTTAAAATGACCTTTTTCATGTTTGAAATGTACTAACTCGTATTTTCCTCACAGCAGGTCAACTTGGGTGTGGTTGCAACATTAAGGTCCCATTGAGTACATTTTTGGAGAAAGGGACATCTGTTGCACCACAGGGCGGGAGGAGGGTGCGGAGCTGATACAATTTCTTTCTTTGGTAAGCATTTTTTTGTGTTTTATACATTTGGAATTTTGGTTTTTCATGTTCATTTTAAAACGACCATTTTCATGTTTGAAATGTTCTAATTCGTTTTTTCCTCACAGCAGGTCAACTTGGCAGTGCTGCAACATTAGGGTCCCATTGAGTACATTTTTGGAGAAAGGGACATCTGTCGTACCACAGGGCAGGAGGAGGGTGCGCAGCTCGATACAATTTCTTTCTGTGGTAAGCATTTTTTTGTGTTTTATACTTTTGGAATTTTGGTTTTTCATGTTGATTTTAAAATGACCTTTTTCATGTTTGAAATGTACTAACTCGTTTTTTCCTCACAGCAGGTCAACTTGGCAGTGGTTGCAAGATTAGGGTCCCATTGAGTACATTTTTGGAGAAAGGGACATCTGTTGCACCACAGGGCGGGAGGAGGGTGCGGAGCTGATACAATTTCTTACTGTGGTAAGCATTTTTTTGTGTTTTATACTTTTGGAATTTTGCTTTTTCATGTTGATTTTAAAATCACCTTTTTCATGTTTGAAATGTACTAACTCGTTTTTTTCCTCACAGCAGGTCAACTTGGCAGTGGTTGCAACATTAGGGTCCCATTGAGTACATTTTTGGAGAGAGGGACATCTGTTGCACCACAGGGAAGGAGGAGGGTGAGCAGCTCGATACAATTTCTTAATTGGTAAGCATTTTTTTGTGGTTTATAGTTTTGGAATTTTGGTTTTTCATGTTGATTTTAAAATGACCTTTTTCATGATTGAAATGTTTCTAACTTGTTTTTTCCTCACAGCAGGTCAACTTGGCAGTGGTTGCAACAGTACGATCCCATTGAGTACATTTTTGGAGAGAGGGACATCTGTTGCACCACAGGGCGGGAAGAGGGTGAGCAGCTTGATAAAATTTCTTTCTTGGTAAGCATTTTTTTGTGTTTTATACTTTTGGAATTTTGGTTATTCATGTTGATTTTAAAATGACCTTTTTTATGTTTGAAATGTACTAACTCGTTTTTTCCCCACAGCAGGTCAACTTGGCAGTGGTTGCAACATTACGGTCCCATTGAGTACATTTTTGGAGAAAGGGACATCTGTTGCACCACAGGGCGGGAGGAGGGTGAGCAGCTCGATACAATTTCTTCCTTGGTAAGCATTTTTTTGTGTTTTATACTTTTGGAATTTTGGTTTTTCATGTTGATTTTAAAATGACCTTTTTCATGTTTGAAATGTTCTAATTCGTTTTTTCCTCACAGCAGTCAACTTGGCAGTGGTTGCAACATTACGGTCCCTTTGAGTACATTTTTGGAGAAAGGGACATCTCTTGTACCACAGGGCGGGAGGTGGGTGCGCAGCTCGATACAATTTCTTTCTGTGGTAAGCATTTTTTTGTGTTTTATACTTTTGGAATTTTGGTTTTTCATGTTGATTTTAAAATGACCTTTTTCATGTTTGAAATGTACTAACTCGATTTTTCCTCACAGCAGGTCAACTTGGCAGTGGTTGCAACATTAGGGTCCCTTTGAGTACATTTTTGGAGAAAGGGACATCTCTTGTACCACAGGGCGGGAGGTGGGTGCGCAGCTCGATACAATTTCTTTCTGTGGTAAGCATTTTTTTGTGTTTTATACTTTTGGAAATTTGGTTTTTCATGTTGATTTTAAAATGACCTTTTTCATGTTTGAAATGTACTAACTCGATTTTTCCTCATAGCAGGTCAACTTGGATGTGGTTGCAATATTATGGTCCCATTGAGTAGATTTTTGGAGAAAGGGACATCTGTTGCACCACAGGGCGGTAGGAGGGTGCGGAGCTGATACAATTTCTTTCTTTGGAAAGCATTTTTTTGTGTTTTATACTTTTGGAATTTTGGTTTTTCATGTTGATATTAAAATGACCTTTTTCATGTTTGAAATGTTCTAATTCGTTTTTTCTTCACAGCAGGTCAACTTGGCAGTGGTTGCAACATTACGGTCCCATTGAGTACATTTTTGGAGAAAGGAACATCTCTTGTACCACAGGGCGGGAGGAGGGTGCGCAGCTCGATACAATTTCTTTCCGTGGTAAGCATTTTTTTGTGTTTTATACTTTTGGAATTTTGGTTTTTCATATTGATTTTAAAATGACCTTTTTCATGTTTGAAATGTACTAACTCGATTTTTCCTCACAGCAGGTCAACTTGGGTGTGGTTGCAACATTAAGGTCCCATTGAGTACATTTTTGGAGAAAGGGACATCTGTTGCACCACAGGGCGGGAGGAGGGTGCGGAGCTGATACAATTTCTTTCTTTGGTAAGCATTTTTTTGTGTCTTATACTTTTGGAATTTTGGTTTTTCATGTTGATTTTAAAACGACCATTTTCATGTTTGAAATGTTCTAATTCGTTTTTTCCTCACAGCAGGTCAACTTGGCAGTGCTGCAACATTAGGGTCCCATTGAGTACATTTTTGGAGAAAGGGACATCTGTTGTACCACAGGGCAGGAGGAGGGTGCGCAGCTCGATACAATTTCTTTCTGTGGTAAGCATTTTTTTGTGTTTTATACTTTTGGAATTTTGGTTTTTCATGTTGATTTTAAAATGACCTTTTTCATGTTTGAAATGTACTAACTCGTTTTTTCCTCACAGCAGGTCAACTTGGCAGTGGTTGCAAGATTAGGGTCCCATTGAGTACATTTTTGGAGAAAGGGACATCTGTTGCACCACAGGGCGGGAGGAGGGTGCGGAGCTGATACAATTTCTTACTGTGGTAAGCATTTTTTTGTGTTTTATACTTTTGGAATTTTGGTTTTTCATGTTGATTTTAAAATCACCTTTTTCATGTTTGAAATGTACTAACTCGTTTTTTCCTCACAGCAGGTCAACTTGGCAGTGGTTGCAACATTACGGTCCCATTGAGTACATTTTTGGAGAGAGGGACATCTGTTGCACCACAGGGAAGGAGGAGGATGAGCAGCTCGATACAATTTCTTTCTTGGTAAGCATTTTTTTGTCTTTTATACTTTTGGAAATTTGGTTTTTCATGTTGATTTTAAAATGACCTTTTTCATGTTTGAAATGTACTAACTTGTTTTTTCCTCACAGCAGGTCAACTTGGCAGTGGTTGCAACATTACGATCCCATTGAGTACATTTTTGGAGAGAGGGACATCTGTTGCACCACAGGGCGGGAAGAGGGTGAGCAGCTCGATAAAATTTCTTTCTTGGTAAGCATTTTTTTGTGTTTTATACTTTTGGAATTTTGGTTATTCATGTTGATTTTAAAATGACCTTTTTCATGTTTGAAATGTACTAACTCGTTTTTTCCCCACAGCAGGTCAACTTGGCAGTGGTTGCAACATTACGGTCCCATTGAGTACATTTTTGGAGAAAGGGACATCTGTTGCACCACAGGGCGGGAGGAGGGTGAGCAGCTCGATACAATTTCTTCCTTGGTAAGCATTTTTTTGTGTTTTATACTTTTGGAATTTTGGTTTTTCATGTTGATTTTAAAATGACCTTTTTCATGTTTGAAATGTACTAACTGGTTTTTTTCCCCACAGCATGTCAACTTGGCTGTGGTAGCAACATTAGGGTCCCATTCAGTACATTTTTGGAGAAAGGAACATCTGTTGCACCAGAGGGCGGGAGGAGGGTGATCAGCTCGATACAATTTCTTTCTTCGTAAGCATTTTTTTGTGGTTTATACTTTTGGAATTTTGGTTTTTCATGTTGATTTTAAAATGAAATTTTTCATGTTTGAAATGTACTAACTCGTTTTTTCCTCACAGCAGGACAACTTGGCAGTGGTTGCAACTTTAGGGTCCCATTCAGTACATTTTTGGAGAAAGGGACATCTGTTGCACCACAGGGCGGGAGGAGGGTGAGCAGCTAGATACAATTTCTTTCTTGGTAGGCATTTTTTTGTCTTTAATACATTTGGAATTTTGGTTTTTCATGTTGATTTTAAAATGACCTTTTCATTGTTTGAAATGTACTAACTCGTTTTTTCCTCATAGCAGGTCAACTTGGGTGTGGTTGCAACATTAGTGTCCCATTGAGTACATTTTTGGAGAGAGGGACATCTGTTGCACCACAGGGCGGGAGGAGGGTGAGCAGCTCGATACAATTTCTTGCTTGGTAAGCATATTTTTGTCTTTTATACTTTTGGAATTTTGGTTTTTCATGTTGATTTTAAAGTGACCTTTTTCATGTTTGAAATGTACTAACTTGTTTTTTCCTCACAGCAGGTCAACTTGGCAGTGGTTGCCACATTACTGTCCCATTGAGTACATTTTTGGAGAGAGGGACATCTGTTGCACCAAAGGGCGGGAGGAGGGTGGGCAGCTCGATACAATTTCTTCCTTGGTAAGCATTTGTTTGTGTTTTATACTTTTGGAATTTTGGTTTTTCATGTTGATTTTAAAATGACCTTTTTCATGTTTGAAATGTTCTAATTCGTTTTTTCCTCACAGCAGGTCAACTTGGCAGTGGTTGCAACATTAGGGTCCCTTTGAGTACTTTTTTGGAGAAAGGGACATCTCTTGTACCACAGGGCGGGAGGAGGGTGCGCAGCTCGATACAATTTCTTTGTGTGATAAGCATTTTTTTGTGTGTTATACTTTTGGAATTTTGGTTTTTCATGTTGATTTTAAAATGACCTTTTTCATGTTTGAAATGTACTAACTCGTTTTTTTCCTCACAGCAGGTCAACTTGGCTGTGGTTGCAACATTAGGGTCTCATTGAGTACATTTTTGGAGAAAGGGCCATCTGTTGCACCACAGGGCGGGAGGAGGGTGAGCAGCTCGATACAATTTCTTTCTTGGTAAGCATTTTTTTGTGTTTTATACTTTTGGAATTTTGGTTTTTCATGTTGATTTTAAAATGACCTTTTTCATGTTTGAAATGTACTAACTCGATTTTTCCTCACAGCAGGTCAACTTGGCAGTGGTTGCAAATTTAGGGTCCCATTGAGTACATTTTTGGAGAAAGGGACATCTGTTGCACCACAGGGCGGGAGGAGGGTGAGCAGCTAGTTACAATTTCTTCCTTGGTAAGCATTTTTTTGTCTTTTATACATTTGGAATTTTGGTTTCTCATGTTGATTTTAAAATGACCTTTTCATTGTTTGAAATGTACTAACTCGTTTTTTCCTCACAGCAGGTCAACTTGGCAGTGGTTGCAACATTACGGTCCCATTGAGTACATTTTTGGAGAGAGGGACATCTGTTGCACCACAGGGCGGGAGGAGGGTGAGCAGCTCGATACAATTTCTTTCATGGTAAGCATTTTTTTGTGTTTTATACTTTTGGAATTTTGGTTTTTCATGTTGATTTTAAAATGACCTTTTTCATGTTTGAAATGTACTAACTCGATTTTTCCTCACAGCAGGTCAACTTGGCAGTGGTTGCAACATTAGGGTCCCTTTGAGTACATTTTTGGAGAAAGGGACATCTCTTGTACCACAGGGCTGGAGGAGGGTGAGCAGCTCGATACAATTTCTTCCTTGGTAAGCATTTTTTTGTGTTTTATACTTTTGGAATTTTGTTTTTTCATGTTGATTTTAAAATGACCTTTTTCATGTTTGAAATGTACTAACTCGTTTTTTTCCTCACAGCAGGTCAACTTGGCTGTGGTTGCAACATTAGGGTCCCATTGAGTACATTTTTGGAGAAAGGGACATCTGTTGCACCACAGGGCGGGAGGAGGGTGAGCAGCTCGATACAATTTCTTTCTTGGTAAGCGTTTTCTTGTGTTTTATACTTTTGGAATTTTGGTTTTTCATGTTGATTTTAAAATGACCTTTTTCATGTTTGAAATGTACTAACTCGATTTTTCCTCACAGCAGGTCAACTTGGCAGTGGTTGCAACTTTAGGGTCCCATTGAGTACATTTTTGGAGAAAGGGACATCTGTTGCACCACAGGGCGGGAGGAGGGTGAGCAACTAGTTACAATTTCTTCCTTGGTAAGCATTTTTTTGTCTTTTATACATTTGGAATTTTGGTTTCTCATGTTGATTTTAAAATGACCTTTTCATTGTTTGAAATGTACTAACTCGTTTTTTCCTCACAGCAGGTCAACTTGGCAGTGGTTGCAACATTACGGTCCCATTGAGTACATTTTTGGAGAGAGGGACATCTGTTGCACTACAGGGAAGGAGGAGGGTGAGCAGCTCGATACAATTTCTTTCTGTGGTAAGCATTTATTTGTGTTTTATACTTTTGGAATTTTGGTTTTTCATGTTGATTTTAAAATGACCTTTTTCATATTTGAAATGTTCTAATTCGTTTTTTCCTCACAGCAGGTCAACTTGGGTGTGGTTGCAACATTACGGTCCCATTGAGTACATTTTTGGAGAAAGGGACATCTGTTGCACCACAGGGAGGGAGGGGGGTGAGCAGCTCGATACAATTTTTTTCTGTGGTAAGCATTTTTTTGTGTTTTATACTTTTGGAATTTTGGTTTTTCATGTTGATTTTAAAATGACCTTTTTCATGTTTGAAATGTACTAACTCGTTTTTTCCTCACAGCAGGTCAACTTGGCAGTGGTTGCAACACTACGGTCCCATTGAGTACATTTTTGGAGAGAGGGACATCTGTTGCACCACAGGGAAAGAGGAGGGTGAGCAGCTCGATACAATTTCTTTCTTTGGTAAGCATTTTTTTGTCTTTTACACTTTTGGAATTTTCGTTTTTCATGTTGATTTTAAAATGACCTTTTTCGTGTTTGAAATGTACTAACTTGTTTTTTCCTCACAGCAGGTCAACTTGGCAGTGGTTGCAACATTACGGTCCCATTGAGTACATTTTTGGAGAAAGGGACATCTGTTGCACCACAGGGCGGGAGGAGGGTGAGCAGCTCGATACAATTTCTTTCTTTGGTAAGCATTTTTTTGTGTTTTATACTTTTGGAATTTTGGTTTTTCATGTTGATTTTAAAATGACCTTTTTCATGTTTGAAATGTACTAACTCGTTTTTTCCTCACAGCAGGTCAACTTGGCAGTGGTTGCAACAGTACGGTCCCATTGAGTACATTTTTGGAGAAAGGGACATCTGTTGCACCACAGGGCGGGAGGAGGGTTTCGCAGCTCGATACAATTTCTTTCTTTGGTAAGCATTTTTTTGTGTTTTATACTTTTGGAATTTTGGTTTTTCATGTTGATTTTAAAATGACCTTTTTCATGTTTGAAATGTACTAATTCGTTTTTTCCTCACAGCAGGTCAACTTGGGTGTGGTTGCAACATTACGGTCCCATTGAGTACATTTTTGGAGAAAGGGACATCTGTTGCACCACAGGGAGGGTGGAGGGTGCGCAGCTCGATACAATTTCTTTCTGTGATAAGCATTTTTATGTGTTTTATACTTTTGGAATTTTGGTTTTTCATGTTGATTTTAAAATGACCTTTTTCATGTTTGAAATGTTCTAACTCGTTTTTTCCTCACAGAAGGTCAACTTGGGTGTGGTTGCAACATTATGGTCCCATTGTGTACATTTTTGGAGAAAGGGACATCTGGTGCACCACAGGGCGGGAGGAGGGTGCGGAGCTGATACAATTTCTTTCTTTGGTAAGCATTTTTTTGTTTTTTATACTTTTGGAATTTTGGTTTTTCATGTTGATTTTAAAATGACTATTTTCATGTTTGAAATGTTCTAATTCGTTTTTTCCTCACAGCAGGTCAACTTGGCAGTGGTTCCAAGATTAGGGTCCCATTGAGTACATTTTTGGAGAAAGGGACATCTGTTGCACCACAGGGCGGGAGCAGGGTGCGGAGCTGATACAATTTCTTTCTTTGGTAAGCATTTTTTTGCGTTTTATACTTTTGGAATTTTGGTTTTTCATGTTGATTTTAAAATGACCATTTTCATGTTTGAAATGTTCTAATTCGTTTTTTCCCCACAGCAGGTCAACTTGGCAGTGGTTGCAACATTAGGGTCCCATTGAGTATATTTTTGGAGAAAGGGACATCTGTTGTACCACAGGTCGGGAGGAGGGTGCACAGCTCGATACAATTTCTTTCTGTGGTAAGCATTTTTTTGTGTTTTATACTTTTGGAATTTTGGTTTTTCATGTTGATTTTAAAATGTCCTTTTTATGTTTGAAATGTACTGACTCGTTTTCTCCTCACAGCAGGTCAACTTGGGTGTGGTTGCAAGATTACAGTCCGATTGAGTACATTTTTGGAGAAAGGGACATCTGTTGCACCACAGGGCGGGAGGAGGGTGCGGAGCTGAAACAATTTCTTTCTGTGGTAAGCATTTTTTTGTATTTTATACCTTTGAAATTTTGATGTTTCATGTTGATTTTAAAATGACCTTTTTCATGTTTGAAATGTACTAACTCGATTTTTCCTCACAGCAGGTCAACTTGGGTGTGGTGGCAACATTAGGGTCCCATTGAGTACATTTTTGGAGAAAGGGACATCTGTTGCACCACAGGGCGGGAGGAGGGTGAGCAGCTCGATACAATTTCTTTCATTGGTACGCATTTTTTTGTGTTTTAAACTTTCGGAATTTTGGTTTTTGATGTTGATTTTAAACTGACCTTTTTCATGTTTGAAATGTACTAATTCATTTTTCCTCACAGCAGGTCAACTTGGCTGCGGTTGCAACATTACGGTCCCAATGAGTACATTTTTGGAGAAATGGACATCTGTTGTACCACAGGCCTGGAGGAGGGTGCGCAGCTCGATACAATTTCTTTCTGTGGTAAGCATTTATTTGTGTTTTGTAGTTTTGGAAATTTGGTTTTTTATGTTGATTTTAAAATGACCTTTTTCATATTTGAAATGTTCAAATTCGTTTTTTCCTCACAGCAGGTCAACTTGGGTGTGGTTGCAACATTACGGTCCCATTGAGTACATTTTTGGAGAAAGGGACATCTGTTGCACCACAGGGCAGGAGCAGGGTGAGCAGCTCGATACAATTTCTTTCTTGGTAAGCATTTTCTTGTGTTTTATACTTTTGGAATTTTGGTTTTTCATGTTGATTTTAAAATGACCTTTTTCATGTTTGCAATGTACTAATTCGTTTTTTCCTCACAGCAGGTCAACTTGGGTGTGGTTGCAACATTACGATCCCATTGAGTACATTTTTGGAGAAAGGGACATCTGTTGTACTGCAGGGCGGGAGGAGGGGGCGCGGTTCGATACAATTTCTTTCTGTGGTAAGCATTTATTTGTGTTTCAGACTTTTGGAATTTTGGTTTTTCATGTTGATTTTAAAATGACCTTTTTCATGTTTGAAATGTACTAATTCATTTTTTCCTCACAGCAGGTCAACTTGGGTGTGGTTGCAACATTACGATCCCATTGAGTACATTTTTGGAGAAAGGGGCATCTGTTGTACCGCAGGGCGGGAGGAGGGGGCGCAGCTCGATACAATTTCTTTCTGTGGTAAGCATTTTTTGTGTTTTATACTTTTGGAATTTTTTTTTTTCATGTTGATTTTAAAATGACCTTTTTCATGTTTGAAATGTACTAACTCGATTTTTCCTCACAGCAGGTCAACTTGGGTGTGGTTGCAACATTACAGTCCCATTGAGTAGATTTTTGGAGAAAGGGACATCTGTTGCACCACAGGGTGGGAGGAGGGTGCGGAGCTGATACAATTTCTTTCTTTGGTAAGCATTTTTTTGTGTTTTATACTTTTGGAATTTTGGTTTTTCATGTTGATTTTAAAATGACCATTATCATGTTTGAAATGTTCTAATTCGTTTTTTCTCACAGCAGGTCTACTTGGCAGTGGTTGCAACTTTAGGGTCCCATAGAGTACATTTTTGGAGAAAGTGACATCTGTTGTACCACAGGGCGTTTGGAGGGTGCGCAGCTCGATACAATTTCTTTCTGTGGTAAGCATTTTTTTGTGTTTTATACTTTTGGAACTTTGGTTTTTCATGTTGATTTTAAAATGACCTTTTTCATGTTTGAAATGTACTAACTCGTTTTTTCCTCACAGCAGGTCAACTTGGGTGTGGTTGCAACATTACGGTCCAATTGAGTACATTTTTGGAGAAAGGGACATCTGTTGCACCACAGGGCGGGAGGAGGGTGCGGAGCTGATACAATTTCTTTCTGTGGTAAGCATTTTTTTGTGTTTTATACTTTTGGAATTTTGGTGTTTCATGTTGATTTTAAAATGACCTTTTTCATCTTTGAAATGTACTAACTCGATTTTTCCTCACAGCAGGTCAACTTGGGTGTGGTGGCAACATTAGGGTCCCTTTGAGTACATTTTTGGAGAAAGGTACATCTGTTGCACCACAGGGCTGGAGGAGGGTGCGCAGCTCGATACAATTTCTTTCTGTGGTAAGCATTTATTTGTGTTTTGTAGTTTTGGAATTTTGGTTTTTCATGTTGATTTTAAAATGACCTTTTTCATATTTGAAATGTTCTAATTCGTTTTTTCCTCACAGCAGGTCAACTTGGGTGTGGTTGCAACATTACGGTCCCATTGAGTACATTTTTGGAGAAAGGGACATCTGTTGCACCACAGGCCAGGAGCAGGGTGAGCAGCTCGATACAATTTCTTTCTTGGTAAGCATTTTTTTGTGTTTTATACTTTTGGAATTTTGGTTTTTCATGTTGATTTTAAAATGACCTTTTTCATGTTTGAAATGTACTAATTCGTTTTTTCCTCACAGCAGGTCAACTTGGGTGTGGTTGCAACATTACGATCCCATTGAGTACATTTTTGGAGAAAGGGACATCTGTTGTACCGCAGGGCGGGAGGAGGGGGCGCAGCTCGATACAATTTCTTTCTGTGGTAAGCATTTATTTGTGTTTTATACTTTTGGAATTTTGGTTTTTCATGTTGATTTTAAAATTACCTTTTTCATGTTTGAAATGTACTAATTCGTTTTTTCCTCACAGCAGGTCAACTTGGGTGTGGTTGCAACATTACGATCCCATTGAGTACATTTTTGGAGAAAGGGACATCTGTTGTACCGCAGGGCGGGAGGAGGGGGCGCAGCTTGATACAATTTCCTTCTGTGGTAAGCATTTTTTTGTGTTTTATACTTTTGGAATTTTGGTTTTTCATGTTGATTTTAAAATGACCTTTTTCATGTTTGAAATGTACTAACTCGATTTTTCCTCACAGCAGGTCAACTTGGCAGTGGTTGCAACATTACAGTCCCATTGAGTAGATTTTTGGAGAAAGGGACATCTGTTGCACCACAGGGTGGGAGGAGGGTGCGGAGCTGATACAATTTCTTTCTTTGGTAAGCATTTTTTTGTGTTTTATACTTTAGGAATTTTGGTTTTTCATGTTGATTTTAAAACGACCATTATCATGTTTGAAATGTTCTAATTCGTTGTTTCCTCACAGCAGGTGTACTTGGCAGTGGTTGCAACATTAGGTCCCATTGAGTACATTTTTGGAGAAAGGGACATCTGTTGTACCACAGGGCGTGTGGAGGGTGCGCAGCTCGATACAATTTCTTTCTGTGGTAAGCATTTTTTTGTATTTTATACTTTTGGAATTTTGGTGTTTCATGTTGATTTTAAAATGACCTTTTTCATGTTTGAAATGTACTAACTCGATTTTTCCTCACAGCAGGTCAACTTGGGTGTGGTGGCAACATTAGGGTCCCTTTGAGTACATTTTTGGAGAAAGGGACATCTGTTGCACCACAGGGCGGGAGGAGGGTGAGCAGCTCGATACAATTTCTTTCTGTGGTAAGCATTTTTTTGTCTTTTATACTTTTGGAATTTTGGTTTTTCATGTTGATTTTAAAATGACCTTTTTCATGTTTGAAATGTACTAACTCGTTTTTTCCTCACAGCAGGTCAATTTGGGTGGGGTTGCAACATTACGGTCCCATTGAGTACATTTTTGGAGAAAGGAACATCTGTTGCACCACAGGGCGGGAGGAGGGTGCGGAGCTCGAGACAATTTCTTTCTGAGGTAAGCATTTTTTTGTGTTTTAAACTTTTGGCATTTTGGTTTTTGATGTTGATTTTAAACTGACCTTTTTCATGTTTGAAATGTACTAATTCGTTTTTTCCTCACAGCAGGTCAACTTGGGTGTGGTTGTAACATTACGATCCCATTGAGTACATTTTTGGAGAAAGGGACATCTGTTGTACCGCAGGGCGGGAGGAGGGGGCGCAGCTCGATAAAATTTCTTTCTGTGGTAAGCATTTATCTGTGTTTTATACTTTTGGAATTTTGGTTTTTCATGTTGATTTTAAAATGACCTTTTTCATGTTTGAAATGTACTAACTTGTTTTTTCCTCACAGCAGGTCAACTTGGCAGTGGTTGCCACATTACTGTCCCATTGAGTACATTTTTGGAGAGAGGGACATCTGTTGCACCACAGGGCGGGAGGAGGGTGGGCAGCTCGATACAATTTCTTCCTTGGTAAGCATTTGTTTGTGTTTTATACTTTTGGAATTTTGGTTTTTCATGTTGATTTTAAAATGACCTTTTTCATGTTTGAAATGTTCTAATTCGTTTTTTCCTCACAGCAGGTCAACTTGGCAGTGGTTGCAACATTAGGGTCCCTTTGAGTACATTTTTGGAGAAAGGGACATCTCTTGTACCACAGGGCGGGAGGAGGGTGCGCAGCTCGATACAATTTCTTTGTGTGATAAGCATTTTTTTGTGTTTTATACTTTTGGAATTTTGGTTTTTCATGTTGATTTTAAAATGACCTTTTTCATGTTTGAAATGTACTAACTCGTTTTTTTCCTCACAGCAGGTCAACTTGGCTGTGGTTGCAACATTAGGGTCTCATTGAGTACATTTTTGGAGAAAGGGCCATCTGTTGCACCACAGGGCGGGAGGAGGGTGAGCAGCTCGATACAATTTCTTTCTTGGTAAGCATTTTTTTGTGTTTTATACTTTTGGAATTTTGGTTTTTCATGTTGATTTTAAAATGACCTTTTTCATGTTTGAAATGTACTAACTCGATTTTTCCTCACAGCAGGTCAACTTGGCAGTGGTTGCAAATTTAGGGTCCCATTGAGTACGTTTTTGGAGAAAGGGACATCTGTTGCACCACAGGGCGGGAGGAGGGTGAGCAGCTAGTTACAATTTCTTCCTTGGTAAGCATTTTTTTGTCTTTTATACATTTGGAATTTTGGATTCTCATGTTGATTTTAAAATGACCTTTTCATTGTTTGAAATGTACTAACTCGTTTTTTCCTCACAGCAGGTCAACTTGGCAGTGGTTGCAACATTACGGTCCCATTGAGTACATTTTTGGAGAGAGGGACATCTGTTGCACCACAGGGCGGGAGGAGGGTGAGCAGCTCGATACAATTTCTTTCATGGTAAGCATTTTTTTGTGTTTTATACTTTTGGAATTTTGGTTTTTCATGTTGATTTTAAAATGACCTTTTTCATGTTTGAAATGTACTAACTCGTTTTTTTCCTCACAGCAGGTCAACTTGGCTGTGGTTGCAACATTAGGGTCCCATTGAGTACATTTTTGGAGAAAGGGACATCTGTTGCACCACAGGGCGGGAGGAGGGTGAGCAGCTCGATACAATTTCTTTCTTGGTAAGCGTTTTCTTGTGTTTTATACTTTTGGAATTTTGGTTTTTCATGTTGATTTTAAAATGACCTTTTTCATGTTTGAAATGTACTAACTCGATTTTTCCTCACAGCAGGTCAACTTGGCAGTGGTTGCAACTTTAGGGTCCCATTGAGTACATTTTTGGAGAAAGGGACATCTGTTGCACCACAGGGCGGGAGGAGGGTGAGCAACTAGTTACAATTTCTTCCTTGGTAAGCATTTTTTTGTCTTTTATACATTTGGAATTTTGGTTTCTCATGTTGATTTTAAAATGACCTTTTCATTGTTTGAAATGTACTAACTCGTTTTTTCCTCACAGCAGGTCAACTTGGCAGTGGTTGCAACATTACGGTCCCATTGAGTACATTTTTGGAGAGAGGGACATCTGTTGCACCACAGGGAAGGAGGAGGGTGAGCAGCTCGATACAATTTCTTTCTGTGGTAAGCATTTATTTGTGTTTTATACTTTTGGAATTTTGGTTTTTCATGTTGATTTTAAAATGACCTTTTTCATATTTGAAATGTTCTAATTCGTTTTTTCCTCACAGCAGGTCAACTTGGGTGTGGTTGCAACATTACGGTCCCATTGAGTACATTTTTGGAGAAAGGGACATCTGTTGCACCACAGGGAGGGAGGGGGGTGAGCAGCTCGATACAATTTCTTTCTGTGGTAAGCATTTTTTTGTGTTTTATACTTTTCGAATTTTGGTTTTTCATGTTGATTTTAAAATGACCTTTTTCATGTTTGAAATGTACTAACTCGTTTTTTCCTCACAGCAGGTCAACTTGGCAGTGGTTGCAACACTACGGTCCCATTGAGTACATTTTTGGAGAGAGGGACATCTGTTGCACCACAGGGAAAGAGGAGGGTGAGCAGCTCGATACAATTTCTTTCTTTGGTAAGCATTTTTTTGTCTTTTACACTTTTGGAATTTTCGTTTTTCATGTTGATTTTAAAATGACCTTTTTCGTGTTTGAAATGTACTAACTTGTTTTTTCCTCACAGCAGGTCAACTTGGCAGTGGTTGCAACATTACGGTCCCATTGAGTACATTTTTGGAGAAAGTTGCACCACAGGGCGGGAGGAGGGTGAGCAGCTCGATACAATTTCTTTCTTTGGTAAGCATTTTTTTGTGTTTTATACTTTTGGAATTTTGGTTTTTCATGTTGATTTTAAAATGACCTTTTTCATGTTTGAAATGTACTAACTCGTTTTTTCCTCACAGCAGGTCAACTTGGCAGTGGTTGCAACAGTACGGTCCCATTGAGTACATTTTTGGAGAAAGGGACATCTGTTGCACCACAGGGCGGGAGGAGGGTTTCGCAGCTCGATACAATTTCTTTCTTTGGTAAGCATTTTTTTGTGTTTTATACTTTTGGAATTTTGGTTTTTCATGTTGATTTTAAAATGACCTTTTTCATGTTTGAAATGTACTAATTCGTTTTTTCCTCACAGCAGGTCAACTTGGGTGTGGTTGCAACATTACGGTCCCATTGAGTACATTTTTGGAGAAAGGGACATCTGTTGCACCACAGGGAGGGTGGAGGGTGCGCAGCTCGATACAATTTCTTTCTGTGATAAGCATTTTTATGTGTTTTATACTTTTGGAATTTTGGTTTTTCATGTTGATTTTAAAATGACCTTTTTCATGTTTGAAATGTTCTAACTCGTTTTTTCCTCACAGAAGGTCAACTTGGGTGTGGTTGCAACATTATGGTCCCATTGTGTACATTTTTGGAGAAAGGGACATCTGGTGCACCACAGGGCGGGAGGAGGGTGCGGAGCTGATACAATTTCTTTCTTTGGTAAGCATTTTTTTGTTTTTTATACTTTTGGAATTTTGGTTTTTCATGTTGATTTTAAAATGACTATTTTCATGTTTGAAATGTTCTAATTCGTTTTTTCCTCACAGCAGGTCAACTTGGCAGTGGTTCCAAGATTAGGGTCCCATTGAGTACATTTTTGGAGAAAGGGACATCTGTTGTACCACAGGGCGGGAGCAGGGTGCGGAGCTGATACAATTTCTTTCTTTGGTAAGCATTTTTTTGCGTTTTATACTTTTGGAATTTTGGTTTTTCATGTTGATTTTAAAATGACCATTTTCATGTTTGAAATGTTCTAATTCGTTTTTTCCCCACAGCAGGTCAACTTGGCAGTGGTTGCAACATTAGGGTCCCATTGAGTATATTTTTGGAGAAAGGGACATCTGTTGTACCACAGGTCGGGAGGAGGGTGCGCAGCTCGATACAATTTCTTTCTGTGGTAAGCATTTTTTTGTGTTTTATACTTTTGGAATTTTGGTTTTTCATGTTGATTTTAAAATGTCCTTTTTCATGTTTGAAATGTACTGACTCGTTTTCTCCTCACAGCAGGTCAACTTGGGTGTGGTTGCAAGATTACAGTCCGATTGAGTACATTTTTGGAGAAAGGGACATCTGTTGCACCACAGGGCGGGAGGAGGGTGCGGAGCTGAAACAATTTCTTTCTGTGGTAAGCATTTTTTTGTATTTTATACCTTTGGAATTTTGATGTTTCATGTTGATTTTAAAATGACCTTTTTCATGTTTGAAATGTACTAACTCGATTTTTCCTCACAGCAGGTCAACTTGGGTGTGGTGGCAACATTAGGGTCCCATTGAGTACATTTTTGGAGAAAGGGACATCTGTTGCACCACAGGGCGGGAGGAGGGTGAGCAGCTCGATACAATTTCTTTCATTGGTATGCATTTTTTTGTGTTTTAAACTTTCGGAATTTTGGTTTTTGATGTTGATTTTAAACTGACCTTTTTCATGTTTGAAATGTACTAATTCATTTTTCCTCACAGCAGGTCAACTTGGCTGCGGTTGCAACATTACGGTCCCAATGAGTACATTTTTGGAGAAATGGACATCTGTTGTACCACAGGCCTGGAGGAGGGTGCGCAGCTCGATACAATTTCTTTCTGTGGTAAGCATTTATTTGTGTTTTGTAGTTTTGGAAATTTGGTTTTTTATGTTGATTTTAAAATGACCTTTTTCATATTTGAAATGTTCAAATTCGTTTTTTCCTCACAGCAGGTCAACTTGGGTGTGGTTGCAACATTACGGTCCCATTGAGTACATTTTTGGAGAAAGGGACATCTGTTGCACCACAGGGCAGGAGCAGGGTGAGCAGCTCGATACAATTTCTTTCTTGGTAAGCATTTTCTTGTGTTTTATACTTTTGGAATTTTGGTTTTTCATGTTGATTTTAAAATGACCTTTTTCATGTTTGCAATGTACTAATTCGTTTTTTCCTCACAGCAGGTCAACTTGGGTGTGGTTGCAACATTACGATCCCATTGAGTACATTTTTGGAGAAAGGGACATCTGTTGTACTGCAGGGCGGGAGGAGGGGGCGCGGTTCGATACAATTTCTTTCTGTGGTAAGCATTTATTTGTGTTTCAGACTTTTGGAATTTTGGTTTTTCATGTTGATTTTAAAATGACCTTTTTCATGTTTGAAATGTACTAATTCATTTTTTCCTCACAGCAGGTCAACTTGGGTGTGGTTGCAACATTACGATCCCATTGAGTACATTTTTGGAGAAAGGGGCATCTGTTGTACCGCAGGGCGGGAGGAGGGGGCGCAGCTCGATACAATTTCTTTCTGTGGTAAGCATTTTTTGTGTTTTATACTTTTGGAATTTTTTTTTTCATGTTGATTTTAAAATGACCTTTTTCATGTTTGAAATGTACTAACTCGATTTTTCCTCACAGCAGGTCAACTTGGGTGTGGTTGCAACATTACAGTCCCATTGAGTAGATTTTTGGAGAAAGGGACATCTGTTGCACCACAGGGTGGGAGGAGGGTGCGGAGCTGATACAATTTCTTTCTTTGGTAAGCATTTTTTTGTGTTATATACTTTTGGAATTTTGGTTTTTCATGTTGATTTTAAAACGACCATTATCATGTTTGAAATGTTCTAATTCGTTTTTTCTCACAGCAGGTCTACTTGGCAGTGGTTGCAACTTTAGGGTCCCATTGAGTACATTTTTGGAGAAAGGGACATCTGTTGTACCACAGGGCGTTTGGAGGGTGCGCAGCTCGATACAATTTCTTTCTGTGGTAAGCATTTTTTTGTGTTTTATACTTTTGGAACTTTGGTTTTTCATGTTGATTTTAAAATGACCTTTTTCATGTTTGAAATGTACTAACTCGTTTTTTCCTCACAGCAGGTCAACTTGGGTGTGGTTGCAACATTACGGTCCAATTGAGTACATTTTTGGAGAAAGGGACATCTGTTGCACCACAGGGCGGGAGGAGGGTGCGGAGCTGATACAATTTCTTTCTGTGGTAAGCATTTTTTTGTGTTTTATACTTTTGGAATTTTGGTGTTTCATGTTGATTTTAAAATGACCTTTTTCATCTTTGAAATGTACTAACTCGATTTTTCCTCACAGCAGGTCAACTTGGGTGTGGTGGCAACATTAGGGTCCCTTTGAGTACATTTTTGGAGAAAGGTACATCTGTTGCACCACAGGGCTGGAGGAGGGTGCGCAGCTCGATACAATTTCTTTCTGTGGTAAGCATTTATTTGTGTTTTGTAGTTTTGGAATTTTGGTTTTTCATGTTGATTTTAAAATGACCTTTTTCATATTTGAAATGTTCTAATTCGTTTTTTCCTCACAGCAGGTCAACTTGGGTGTGGTTGCAACATTACGGTCCCATTGAGTACATTTTTGGAGAAAGGGACATCTGTTGCACCACAGGCCAGGAGCAGGGTGAGCAGCTCGATACAATTTCTTTCTTGGTAAGCATTTTTTTGTGTTTTATACTTTTGGAATTTTGGTTTTTCATGTTGATTTTAAAATGACCTTTTTCATGTTTGAAATGTACTAATTCGTTTTTTCCTCACAGCAGGTCAACTTGGGTGTGGTTGCAACATTACGATCCCATTGAGTACATTTTTGGAGAAAGGGACATCTGTTGTACCGCAGGGCGGGAGGAGGGGGCGCAGCTCGATACAATTTCTTTCTGTGGTAAGCATTTATTTGTGTTTTATACTTTTGGAATTTTGGTTTTTCATGTTGATTTTAAAATGACCTTTTTCATGTTTGAAATGTACTAATTCGTTTTTTCCTCACAGCAGGTCAACTTGGGTGTGGTTGCAACATTACGATCCCATTGAGTACATTTTTGGAGAAAGGGACATCTGTTGTACCGCAGGGCGGGAGGAGGGGGCGCAGCTTGATACAATTTCTTTCTGTGGTAAGCATTTTTTTGTGTTTTATACTTTTGGAATTTTGGTTTTTCATGTTGATTTTAAAATGACCTTTTTCATGTTTGAAATGTACTAACTCGATTTTTCCTCACAGCAGGTCAACTTGGCAGTGGTTGCAACATTACAGTCCCATTGAGTAGATTTTTGGAGAAAGGGACATCTGTTGCACCACAGGGTGGGAGGAGGGTGCGGAGCTGATACAATTTCTTTCTTTGGAAAGCATTTTTTTGTGTTTTATACTTTAGGAATTTTGGTTTTTCATGTTGATTTTAAAACGACCATTATCATGTTTGAAATGTTCTAATTCGTTGTTTCCTCACAGCAGGTGTACTTGGCAGTGGTTGCAACATTAGGTCCCATTGAGTACATTTTTGGAGAAAGGGACATCTGTTGTACCACAGGGCGTGTGGAGGGTGCGCAGCTCGATACAATTTCTTTCTGTGGTAAGCATTTTTTTGTGTTTTATACTTTTGGAATTTTGGTTTTTCATGTTGATTTTAAAATGACCTTTTTCGTGTTTGAAATGTACTAACTCGTTTTTTCCTCACAGCAGGTCAACTTGGGTGTGGTTGCAACATTACGGTCCGATTGAGTACATTTTTGGAGAAAGGGACATCTGTTGCACCACAGGGCAGGAGGAGGGTGCGGAGATGATACAATTTCTTTCTGTGGTAAGCATTTTTTTGTATTTTATACTTTTGGAATTTTGGTGTTTCATGTTGATTTTAAAATGACCTTTTTCATGTTTGAAATGTACTAACTCGATTTTTCCTCACAGCAGGTCAACTTGGGTGTGGTGGCAACATTAGGGTCCCTTTGAGTACATTTTTGGAGAAAGGGACATCTGTTGCACCACAGGGCGGGAGGAGGGTGAGCAGCTCGATACAATTTCTTTCTGTGGTAAGCATTTTTTTGTCTTTTATACTTTTGGAATTTTGGTTTTTCATGTTGATTTTAAAATGACCTTTTTCATGTTTGAAATGTACTAACTCGTTTTTTCCTCACAGCAGGTCAATTTGGGTGGGGTTGCAACATTACGGTCCCATTGAGTACATTTTTGGAGAAAGGAACATCTGTTGCACCACAGGGCGGGAGGAGGGTGCGGAGCTCGAGACAATTTCTTTCTGTGGTAAGCATTTTTTTGTGTTTTAAACTTTTGGCATTTTGGTTTTTGATGTTGATTTTAAACTGACCTTTTTCATGTTTGAAATGTACTAATTCGTTTTTTCCTCACAGCAGGTCAACTTGGGTGTGGTTGCAACATTACGATCCCATTGAGTACATTTTTGGAGAAAGGGACATCTGTTGTACCGCAGGGCGGGAGGAGGGGGCGCAGCTCGATACAATTTCTTTCTGTGGTAAGCATTTATCTGTGTTTTATACTTTTGGAATTTTGGTTTTTCATGTTGATTTTAAAATGACCTTTTTCATGTTTGAAATGTACCAACTCGTTTTTTCCTCACAGCAGGTCAACTTGGCAGTGGTTGTAACATTACGGTCCCATTGAGTACATTTTTGGAGAAAGGGACATCTTTGCACCACAGGGCGGGAGGAGGGTGAGCAGCTCGATACAATATCTTCCTTGGTAAGCATTTTTTTGTGTTTTATACTTTTGGAATTTTGGTTTTTCATGTTGATTTTAAAATGACCTTTTTCATGTTTGAAATGTACTAACTCGTTTTTTCCTCACAGCAGGTCAACTTGGCAGTGGTTGCAACATTACGGTCCCATTGAGTACATTTTTGGAGAAAGGGACATCTGTTGCACCACAGGGCGGGAGGAGGGTGAGCAGCTCGATACAATTTCTTTCTGTGGTAAGCATTTTCTTGTGTTTTATACTTTTGGAATTTCGGTTGTTCATGTTGATTTTAAAATGACCTTTTTCATGTTTGAAATGTACTAACTCGTTTTTTCCTCACAGCAGGTCAACTTGGCAGTGGTTGCAACTTTAGGGTCTCATTGAGTACATTTTTGGAGAAAGGGACATCTGTTGCACCACAGAGTTGGAGGAGGGTGAGCAGCTCGATACAAGTTCTTTCTTGGTAAGCATTTTTTTGTGTTTTATACTTTTGGAATTTTGGTTTTTCATGTTGATTTTAAAATGACCTTTTTCATGTTTGAAATGTACTAACTCGTTTTTTCCTCACAGCAGGTCAATTTGGCAGTGGTTGCAACATTACGGTCCCATTGAGTACATTTTTGGAGAAAGGGACATCTGTTGCACCACAGGGCGGGAGGAGGGTGAGCAGCTCGATACAATTTCTTCCTTGGTAAGAATTTTTTTGTGTTTTATACTTTTGGAATTTTTGTTTTTCATGTTGATTTTAAAATGACCTTTTTCATGTTTGAAATGTACTAACTCGTTTTTTCCTCACAGCAGGTCAACTTGGCAGTGGTTGCAACATTACGGTCCCATTGAGTACATTTTTGGAGAGAGGGACATCTGTTGCAACACAGGGCGGGAGGAGGGTGCGGAGCACGAGACAATTTCTTTCTGTGGTAAGAATTTTTTTGTGTTTTATACTTTTGGAGTTTTGGTTTTTCATGTTGATTTTAAAATGACCTTTTTCATGTTTGAAATGTACTAACTCGTTTCTTCCTCACAGCAGGTCTACTTGGCAGTGGTTGCAACTTTAGGGTCCCATTGAGTATATTTTTGGAGAAAGGGACATCTGTTGCACCACAGGGCGGGAGGAGGGTGAGCAGCTCGATACAATTTCTTTCTTGGTAAGCATTATGTTGTGTTTTTTACTTTTAGAATTTTGGTTTTTCATGTTGATTTTAAAATGACCTTTTTCATGTTTGAAATGTACTAACTCGTTTTTTTCTCACAGCAGGTCAACTTGGCAGGGGTTGCAACATTATGGTCCCATTGAGTACATTTTTGGAGAAAGGGACATCTGTTGCACCACAGGGCGGGAGGAGGGTGCGGAGCTGATACAATTTCTTTCTGTGGTAAGCATTTTTTTTGTGTTTCATACTTTTGGAATTTTGGTTTTTCATGTTGATTTTAAAATGACCTTTTTCATGTTTGAAATGTACTAACTCGTTTTTTTCTCACAGCAGGTCAACTTGGCAGGGGTTGCAACTTTAGGGTCCCATTGAGTACATTTTTGGAGAAATGGACATCTGTTGCACCACAGGGCGGGAGGAGGGTGAGCAGCTCGATACAATTTCTTCCTTTGTTTTATACTTTTGGAATTTTGGTTTTTCATGTTGATTTTAAAATGACCTTTTTCATGTTTGAAATGTACTAACTCGTATTTTCCTCACAGCAGGTCAACTTGGCAGTGGTTGCAACTTTAGGGTCCCATTGAGTACATTTTTGGAGAAAGGGACATCTGTTGCACCACATGGCGGGAGGAGGGTGAGCAGCTCGATACAATTTCTTTCTGTGGTAAGCATTTTTTTGTGTTTTATACTTTTGGAATTTTGGTTTTTCATGTTGATTTTAAAATGACCTTTTTCATGTTTGAAATGTACTAACTCGTTTCTTCCTCACAGCAGGTCAACTTGGCAGTGGTTGCAACATTACGGTCCCATTGAGTACAATTTTGGAGAGAGGGACATCTGATGCACCACAGGGCGGGAGGAGGGTGAGCAGCTCGATACAATTTCTTTCTGTGGTAAGCATTTTTTGTGTTTTATACTTTTGGAATTTTGGTTTTTCATGTTGATTTTAAAATGACCTTTTTCATGTTTGAAATGTACTAACTCGTTTTTTCCTCACAGCATGTCATCTTGGCAGTGGTTGCAACATTACGGTCCCATTGAGTACATTTTTGGAGAGAGGGACTTCTGTTGCACCACAGGGCGGGAGGAGGGTGAGCAGCTCGATACAATTTCTTTCTGTGGTAAGCATTTTTTTGTGTTTTTTACTTTTGGAATTTTGGTTTTTCATGTTGATTTTAAAATGACCTTTTTCATGTTTGAAATGTACTAACTCGTTTTTTCCTCACAGCAGGTCAACTTGGCAGTGGTTGCAACATTAGGATCCCATTGAGTACATTTTTGGAGAGAGGGACATCTGTTGCACCACAGGGCGGGAGGAGGGTGAGCAGCTCGATACAATTTCTTTCTGTGGTAAGCATTTTTTTGTGTTTTATACTTTTGGAATTTTGGTTTTTCATGTTGATTTTAAAATGACCTTTTTCATGTTTGAAATGTACTAACTCGTTTTTTCCTCACAGCAGGTCAACTTGGCAGTGCTTGCAATATTAGGGTCCCATTGAGTACATTTTTGGAGAAAGGGACATCTGTTGCACCACAGGGCGGGAGGAGGGTGCGGAGCTGATACAATTTCTTTCTGTGGTAAGCATTTTTTTTGTGTTTCATACTTTTGGAATTTTGGTTTTTCATGTTGATTTTAAAATGACCTTTTTCATGTTTGAAATGTACTAACTCGTTTCTTCCTCACAGCAGGTCAACTTGGCAGTGGTTGCAACATTACGGTCCCATTGAGTACAATTTTGGAGAGAGGGACATCTGATGCACCACAGGGCGGGAGGAGGGTGAGCAGCTCGATACAATTTCTTTCTGTGGTAAGCATTTTTTTGTGTTTTATACTTTTGGAATTTTGGATTTTCATGTTGATTTTAAAATGACCTATTTCATGTTTGAAATGTACTAACTCGTTTTTTCCTCACAGCAGGTCAACTTGGCAGTGGTTGCAACATTAGGGTCCCATTGAGTACATTTTTGGAGAAAGGGACATCTGTTGCACTACAGGGCGGAAGGAGGGTCCGCAGCTCGATACAATTTCTTTCTGTGGTAAGCATTTTTTTGTGTTTTATACTTTTGGAATTTTGGTTTTTCATGTTGACTTTAAAATGACCTTTTTCATGTTTGAAATGTACTAACTCGTTTTTTCCTCACAGCATGTCATCTTGGCAGTGGTTGCAACATTACGGTCCCATTGAGTACATTTTTGGAGAGAGGGACTTCTGTTGCACCACAGGGCGGGAGGAGGGTGAGCAGCTCGATACAATTTCTTTCTGTGGTAAGCATTTTTTTGTGTTTTTTACTTTTGGAATTTTGGTTTTTCATGTTGATTTTAAAATGACCTTTTTCATGTTTGAAATGTACTAACTCGTTTTTTCCTCACAGCAGGTCAACTTGGCAGTGGTTGCAACATTAGGATCCCATTGAGTACATTTTTGGAGAGAGGGACATCTGTTGCACCACAGGGCGGGAGGAGGGTGAGCAGCTCGATACAATTTCTTTCTGTGGTAAGCATTTTTTTGTGTTTTATACTTTTGGAATTTTGGTTTTTCATGTTGATTTTAAAATGACCTTTTTCATGTTTGAAATGTACTAACTCGTTTTTTCCTCACAGCAGGTCAACTTGGCAGTGCTTGCAATATTAGGGTCCCATTGAGTACATTTTTGGAGAAAGGGACATCTGTTGCACCACAGGGCGGGAGGAGGGTGAGCAGCTCGATACAATTTCTTCTGTGGTAAGCATTTTTTTTTGTGTGTTATACTTTTGGAATTTTGTTTTTTCATGTTGATGTTAAAATTACCTTTTTCATGTTTGAAATGTACTAACTCGTTTTTTCCTCACAGCAGGTCAACTTGGCAGTGGTTGCAAAATTAGTGTCCCATTGAGTACATTTTTGGAGAGAGGGACATCTGTTGCACCACAGGGCGGGAGGAGGGTGAGTAGCTCGATATAATTTCTTACTTGGTAAGCATTTTTTAGTTGTTTTATACTTTTGGAATTTTTTTTCATGTTGATTTTAAAATGACCTTTTTCATGTTTGAAATGTACTAACTCGTTTTTTTCTCACAGCAGGTCAACTTGGCAGTGGTTGCAACATTAGGGTCCCATTGAGTACATTTTTGGAGAGAGGGACATCTGTTGCACCAAAGGGCGGGAGGAGGGTGAGCAGCTCGATACAATTTCTTTTTGTAGTAAGCATTTTTTGTGTTTTATACTTTTGGAACTTTTGTTTTTCATGTTGATTTTAAAATGACCTTTTTCATGTTTGAAATGTACTAACTCGTTTTTTCCTCACTGCAGGTCAACTTGGCAGTGGTTGCAACTTTAGGGTCCCATTGAGTACATTTTTGGAGAGAGGGACATCTGTTGCACCACAGGGCGAGAGGAGGGTGAGCAGCTCGATACAAGTTCTTTCTTGGTAAGCATTTTTTTGTGTTTTATACTTTTGGAATTTTGGTTTTTCACGTTGATTTTAAAATGACTTTTTTCATGTTTGAAATGTACTAACTCGTTTTTTCCTCACAGCAGGTCAACTTGGCAGTGGTTGCAACATTAAGGTCCCGTTGAGTACATTTTTGGAGAAAGGGACATCTGTTGCACCACAGGGCAGGAGGAGGGTGAGCAGCTCAATACAATTTCTTTCTGTGGTAATCATTTTTTTCTGTTTTATAGTTTTGGAATTTTGGTTTTTCATGTTGATTTTAAAATGACCTTTTTCATATTTGAAATCTACTAACTCGTTTTTTCCTCACAGCAGGTCAACTTGGCAGTGGTTGCAACATTACGGTCCCGTTGAGTACATTTTTGGAGCAAGGGACATCTGTTGCACCACAGTTCGGGAGGAGGGTGAGCAGCTCGATACAATTTCTTTCTGTGGTAAGCATTTTTTTGTCTTTTATACTTTTGGAATTTTGGTTTTTCATGTTGATTTTAAAATGACCCTTTCCATGGTTGAAATGTGCTAACTCGTTTTTTCCTCACAGCAGGTCAACTTGGCAGTGGTTGCAACATTAAGGTCCCGTTGAGTACATTTTTGGAGACAGGGACATCTGTTGCACCACAGGGCGGAGGAGGGTGAGCAGCTCCATACAATTTCTTTCTGTGGTACGCATTATTTTGTGTTTTATACTTTTGGAATTTTGGTTTTTCATGTTGATGTTAAAATGACCTTTTTCATGTTTGAAATGTACTAACTCGTTTTTTCCACACAGCAGGTCAACTTGGCAGTGGTTGCAACATTAAGGTCCCATTGAGTACATTTTTGGAGAGAGGGACATCTGTTGCACCACAGGGCGGGAGGAGGGTGAGCAGCTCGATATAATGTCTTTCTTGGTAAGCATTTTTTTGTGTTTTATACTTTTGGAATTTTTTTTCATGTTGATTTTAAAATGACCTTTTTCATGTTTGAAATGTACTAACTCGTTTTTTCCTCACAGCAGGTCAACTTGGCAGTGGTTGCAACATTAGGTTCCCATTGAGTACATTTTTGGAGAGAGGGACATCTGTTGCACCACAGGGCGGGAGGAGGGTGAGCAGCTCGATACAATTTCTTTCTTGGTAAGCATTTTTTTGTGTTTTATACTTTTGGAATTTTGGTTTTTCATGTTGATTTTAAAATGACCTTTTCCATGTTTGAAATGTACTAACTCGTTTTCTACTCACAGCAGGTCAAATTGCCAGCGGTTGCAACATTACGGTCCCATTGAGTACATTTTTGGAGAAAGGGACATCTGTTGCACCACATGGCGGGATTAGGGAGAGCAGCTCGATACAATTTCTTTCTGTGGTAAGCATTTTTTTGTGTTTTATACTTTTGGAATTTTGGTTTTTCATGTTAATTTTAAAATGACCTTTTTCATGTTTGAAATGTACTAACTCGTTTTTTCCTCACAGCAGGTCAACTTGGCAGTGGTTGCAACATTACGGTCCGATTGAGTACATTTTTTGGAGAAAGGGACATTTGTTGCACCACAGGGCGGGAGGAGGGTGAGCAGCTCGATACAATTTCTTTCTTTGGTAAGCATTTCTTTGTGTTTTATACTTTTGGAATTTTGGTTTTTCATGTTGATTTTAAAATGACCTTTTTCATGTTTGAAATGTACTAACTCGTTTTTTCCTCACAGCAGGTCAACTTGGCAGTGGTTGCAACATTACGGTCCCATTGAGTACATTTTGGGAGAAAGGGACATCTGTTGCACCACAGGGCGGGAGGAGGGTGAGCAGCTCGATACAATTTCTTCCTTGGTAAGCATTTTTTTGTGTTTTATACTTTTGGAATTTTGGTTTTTCATGTTGATTTTAAAATGACCTTTTTCATGTTTGAAATGTACTAACTCGTTTTTTCCTCACAGCAGGTCAACTTGGCAGTGGTTGCAACATTACGGTCCCATTGAGTACATTTTTGGAGAAAGGGACATCTGTTGCTACACAGGGCGTGAGGAGGGTGAGCAGCTCGATACAATTTCTTCCTTGGTAAGCATTTTTTTTTGTTTTATACTTTTGGAATTTTGGGTTTTCATGTTGATTTTAAAATGACCTTTTTCATGTTTGAAATGTACTAACTCGTTTTTTCCTCACAGCAGGTCAACTTGGCAGTGGTTGCAACATTAAAGTCCCATTGAGTACATTTTTGGAGAAAGGGACATCTGTTGCACCACAGGGCGGGAGGAGGGTGAGCAGCTCGATACAATTTCTTCCTTGGTAAGCATTTTTTTGTGTTTTATACTTTTGGAATTTTGGTTTTTCATGTTGATTTTAAAATGACCTTTTTCATGTTTGAAATGTACTAACTCGTTTTTTCCTCACAGCAGGTCAACTTGGCAGTGGTTGCAAGATTACGGTCCCATTGAGTACATTTTTGGAGAGAGGGACATCTGTTGCACCACAGGGCGGGAGGAGGGTGAGCAGCTCGATACAATTTCTTCCTTTGTTTTATACTTTTGGAATTTTGGTTTTTCATGTTGATTTTAAAATGACCTTTTTCATGTTTGAAATGTACTAACTCGTTTTTTCCTCACAGCAGGTCAACTTGGCAGTGGTTGCAACTTTAGGGTCTCATTGAGTACATTTTTGGAGAAAGGGACATCTGTTGCACCACAGGGTTGGAGGAGGGTGAGCAGCTCGATACAAGTTCTTTCTTGGTAAGCATTTTTTTGTGTTTTATACTTTTGGAATTTTGGTTTTTCATGTTGATTTTAAAATGACCTTTTTCATGTTTGAAATGTACTAACTCGTTTTTTCCTCACAGCAGGTCAATTTGGCAGTGGTTGCAACATTACGGTCCCATTGAGTACATTTTTGGAGAAAGGGACATCTGTTGCACCACAGGGCGGGAGGAGGGTGAGCAGCTCGATACAATTTCTTCCTTGGTAAGAATTTTTTTGTGTTTTATACTTTTGGAATTTTTGTTTTTCATGTAATTTTAAAATGACCTTTTTCATGTTTGAAATGTACTAACTCGTTTTTTCCTCACAGCAGGTCAACTTGGCAGTGGTTGCAACATTACGGTCCCATTGAGTACATTTTTGGAGAGAGGGACATCTGTTGCAACACAGGGCGGGAGGAGGGTGCGGAGCAGGAGACAATTTCTTTCTGTGGTAAGAATTTTTTTGTGTTTTATACTTTTGGAGTTTTGGTTTTTCATGTTGATTTTAAAATGACCTTTTTCATGTTTGAAATGTACTAACTCGTTTCTTCCTCACAGCAGGTCAACTTGGCAGTGGTTGCAACTTTAGGGTCCCATTGAGTATATTTTTGGAGAAAGGGACATCTGTTGCACCACAGGGCGGGAGGAGGGTGAGCAGCTCGATACAATTTCTTTCTTGGTAAGCATTATGTTGTGTTCTTTACTTTTAGAATTTTGGTTTTTCATGTTGATTTTAAAATGACCTTTTTCATGTTTGAAATGTACTAACTCGTTTCTTCCTCACAGCAGGTCAACTTGGCAGTGGTTGCAACTTTAGGGTCCCATTGAGTATATTTTTGGAGAAAGGGACATCTGTTGCACCACAGGGCGGGAGGAGGGTGAGCAGCTCGATACAATTTCTTTCTTGGTAAGCATTTTTTTGTGTTTTATACTTTTAGAATTTTGGTTTTTCATGTTGATTTTAAAATGACCTTTTTCATGTTTGAAATGTACTAACTCGTTTTTTTCTCACAGCAGGTCAACTTGGCAGGGGTTGCAACATTACGGTCCCATTGAGTACATTTTTGGAGAAAGGGACATCTGTTGCACCACAGGGCGGGAGGAGGGTGCGGAGCTGATACAATTTCTTTCTGTGGTAAGCATTTTTTTGTGTTTTATAGTTTTGGAATTTTGGTTTTTCATGTTGATTTTAAAATGACCTTTTTCATATTTGAAATCTACTAACTCGTTTTTTCCTCACACCAGGTCAACTTGGCAGTGGTTGCAACATTACGGTCCCGTTGAGTACATTTTTGGAGCAAGGGACATCTGTTGCACCACAGTTCGGGAGGAGGGTGAGCAGCTCGATACAATTTCTTTCTGTGGTAAGCATTTTTTTGTCTTTTATACTTTTGGAATTTTGGTTTTTCATGTTGATTTTAAAATGACCTTTTCCATGGTTGAAATGTGCTAACTCGTTTTTTCCTCACAGCAGGTCAACTTGGCAGTGGTTGCAACATTAAGGTCCCGTTGAGTACATTTTTGGAGACAGGGACATCTGTTGCACCACAGGGCGGGAGGAGGGTGAGCAGCTCCATACAATTTCTTTCTGTGGTACGCATTATTTTGTGTTTTATACTTTTGGAATTTTGGTTTTTCATGTTGATGTTAAAATGACCTTTTTCATGTTTGAAATGTACTAACTCGTTTTTTCCACACAGCAGGTCAACTTGGCAGTGGTTGCAACATTAAGGTCCCATTGAGTACATTTTTGGAGAGAGGGACATCTGTTGCACCACAGGGCGGGAGGAGGGTGAGCAGCTCGATATAATGTCTTTCTTGGTAAGCATTTTTTTGTGTTTTATACTTTTGGAATTTTTTTTCATGTTGATTTTAAAATGACCTTTTTCATGTTTGAAATGTACTAACTCGTTTTTTCCTCACAGCAGGTCAACTTGGCAGTGGTTGCAACATTAGGTTCCCATTGAGTACATTTTTGGAGAGAGGGACATCTGTTGCACCACAGGGCGGGAGGAGGGTGAGCAGCTCGATACAATTTCTTTCTTGGTAAGCATTTTTTTGTGTTTTATACTTTTGGAATTTTGGTTTTTCATGTTGATTTTAAAATGACCTTTTTCATGTTTGAAATGTACTAACTCGTTTTCTACTCACAGCAGGTCAAATTGCCAGCGGTTGCAACATTACGGTCCCATTGAGTACATTTTTGGAGAAAGGGACATCTGTTGCACCACATGGCGGGAGGAGGGAGAGCAGCTCGATACAATTTCTTTCTGTGGTAAGCATTTTTTTGTGTTTTATACTTTTGGAATTTTGGTTTTTCATGTTAATTTTAAAATGACCTTTTTCATGTTTGAAATGTACTAACTCGTTTTTTCCTCACAGCAGGTCAACTTGGCAGTGGTTGCAACATTACGGTCCCATTGAGTACATTTTTTGGAGAAAGGGATATCTGTTGCACCACAGGGCGGGAGGAGGGTGAGCAGCTCGATACAATTTCGTTCTTTGGTAAGCATTTCTTTGTGTTTTATACTTTTGGAATTTTGGTTTTTCATGTTGATTTTAAAATGACCTTTTTCATGTTTGAAATGTACTAACTCGTTTTTTCCTCACAGCAGGTCAACTTGGCAGTGGTTGCAACATTACGGTCCCATTGAGTACATTTTGGGAGAAAGGGACATCTGTTGCACCACAGGGCGGGAGGAGGGTGAGCAGCTCGATACAATTTCTTCCTTGGTAAGCATTTTTTTGTGTTTTATACTTTTGGAATTTTGGTTTTTCATGTTGATTTTAAAATGACCTTTTTCATGTTTGAAATGTACTAACTCGTTTTTTCCTCACAGCAGGTCATCTTGGCAGTGGTTGCAACATTACGGTCCCATTGAGTACATTTTTGGAGAAAGGGACATCTGTTGCTACACAGGGCGTGAGGAGGGTGAGCAGCTCGATACAATTTCTTCCTTGGTAAGCATTTTTTTTGTTTTATACTTTTGGAATTTTGGGTTTTCATGTTGATTTTAAAATGACCTTTTTCATGTTTGAAATGTACTAACTCGTTTTTTCCTCACAGCAGGTCAACTTGGCAGTGGTTGCAACATTAAAGTCCCATTGAGTACATTTTTGGAGAAAGGGACATCTGTTGCACCACAGGGCGGGAGGAGGGTGAGCAGCTCGATACAATTTCTTCCTTGGTAAGCATTTTTTTGTGTTTTATACTTTTGGAATTTTGGTTTTTCATGTTGATTTTAAAATGACCTTTTTCATGTTTGAAATGTACTAACTCGTTTTTTCCTCACAGCAGGTCAACTTGGCAGTGGTTGCAAGATTACGGTCCCATTGAGTACATTTTTGGAGAAAGGGACATCTGTTGCACCACAGGGCGGGAGGAGGGTGAGCAGCTCGATACAATTTCTTCCTTTGTTTTATACTTTTGGAATTTTGGTTTTTCATGTTGATTTTAAAATGACCTTTTTCATGTTTGAAATGTACTAACTCGTTTTTTCCTCACAGCAGGTCAACTTGGCAGTGGTTGCAACTTTAGGGTCTCATTGAGTACATTTTTGGAGAAAGGGACATCTGTTGCACCACAGGGTTGGAGGAGGGTGAGCAGCTCGATACAAGTTCTTTCTTGGTAAGCATTTTTTTGTGTTTTATACTTTTGGAATTTTGGTTTTTCATGTTGATTTTAAAATGACCTTTTTCATGTTTGAAATGTACTAACTCGTTTTTTCCTCACAGCAGGTCAATTTGGCAGTGGTTGCAACATTACGGTCCCATTGAGTACATTTTTGGAGAAAGGGACATCTGTTGCACCACAGGGCGGGAGGAGGGTGAGCAGCTCGATACAATTTCTTCCTTGGTAAGAATTTTTTTGTGTTTTATACTTTTGGAATTTTTGTTTTTCATGTTGATTTTAAAATGACCTTTTTCATGTTTGAAATGTACTAACTCGTTTTTTCCTCACAGCAGGTCAACTTGGCAGTGGTTGCAACATTACGGTCCCATTGAGTACATTTTTGGAGAGAGGGACATCTGTTGCAACACATGGCGGGAGGAGGGTGCGGAGCACGAGACAATTTCTTTCTGTGGTAAGAATTTTTTTGTGTTTTATACTTTTGGAGTTTTGGTTTTTCATGTTGATTTTAAAATGACCTTTTTCATGTTTGAAATGTACTAACTCGTTTCTTCCTCACAGCAGGTCAACTTGGCAGTGGTTGCAACTTTAGGGTCCCATTGAGTATATTTTTGGAGAAAGGGACATCTGTTGCACCACAGGGCGGGAGGAGGGTGAGCAGCTCGATACAATTTCTTTCTTGGTAAGCATTATGTTGTGTTTTTTACTTTTAGAATTTTGGTTTTTCATGTTGATTTTAAAATGACCTTTTTCATGTTTGAAATGTACTAACTCGTTTTTTCCTCACAGCAGGTCAACTTGGCAGTGGTTGCAACATTACGGTCCCATTGAGTACATTTTTGGAGAGAGGGACATCTGTTGCAACACATGGCGGGAGGAGGGTGCGGAGCACGAGACAATTTCTTTCTGTGGTAAGAATTTTTTTGGTTTTATACTTTTGGAGTTTTGGTTTTTCATGTTGATTTTAAAATGACCTTTTTCATGTTTGAAATGTACTAACTCGTTTCTTCCTCACAGCAGGTCAACTTGGCAGTGGTTGCAACTTTAGGGTCCCATTGAGTATATTTTTGGAGAAAGGGACATCTGTTGCACCACAGGGCGGGAGGAGGGTGAGCAGCTCGATACAATTTCTTTCTTGGTAAGCATTATGTTGTGTTTTTTACTTTTAGAATTTTGGTTTTTCATGTTGATGTTAAAATGACCTTTTTCATGTTTGAAATGTACTAACTCGTTTTTTCCACACAGCAGGTCAACTTGGCAGTGGTTGCAACATTAAGGTCCCATTGAGTACATTTTTGGAGAGAGGGACATCTGTTGCACCACAGGGCGGGAGGAGGGTGAGCAGCTCGATATAATGTCTTTCTTGGTAAGCATTTTTTTGTGTATTATACTTTTGGAATTTTTTTTCATGTTGATTTTAAAATGACCTTTTTCATGTTTGAAATGTACTAACTCGTTTTTTCCTCACAGCAGGTCAACTTGGCAGTGGTTGCAACATTAGGTTCCCATTGAGTACATTTTTGGAGAGAGGGACATCTGTTGCACCACATGGCGGGAGGAGGGAGAGCAGCTCGATACAATTTCTTTCTTGGTAAGCATTTTTTTGTGTTTTATACTTTTGGAATTTTGGTTTTTCATGTTGATTTTAAAATGACCTTTTTCATGTTTGAAATGTACTAACTCGTTTTCTACTCACAGCAGGTCAACTTGGCAGTGGTTGCAACATTACGGTCCCATTGAGTACATTTTTGGAGAAAGGGACATCTGTTGCACCACATGGCGGGAGGAGGGAGAGCAGCTCGATACAATTTCTTTCTGTGGTAAGCGTTTTTTTGTGTTTTATACTTTTGGAATTTTGGTTTTTCATGTTAATTTTAAAATGACCTTTTTCATGTTTGAAATGTACTAACTCGTTTTTTCCTCACAGCAGGTCAACTTGGCAGTGGTTGCAACATTACGGTCCCATTGAGTACATTTTTTGGAGAAAGGGATATCTGTTGCACCACAGGGCGGGAGGAGGGTGAGCAGCTCGATACAATTTCGTTCTTTGGTAAGCATTTCTTTGTGTTTTATACTTTTGGAATTTTGGTTTTTCATGTTGATTTTAAAATGACCTTTTTCATGTTTGAAATGTACTAACTCGTTTTTTCCTCACAGCAGGTCAACTTGGCAGTGGTTGCAACATTACGGTCCCATTGAGTACATTTTGGGAGAAAGGGACATCTGTTGCACCACAGGGCGGGAGGAGGGTGAGCAGCTCGATACAATTTCTTCCTTGGTAAGCATTTTTTTTTGTTTTATACTTTTGGAATTTTGGGTTTTCATGTTGATTTTAAAATGACCTTTTTCATGTTTGAAATGTACTAACTCGTTTTTTCCTCACAGCAGGTCAACTTGGCAGTGGTTGCAACATTACGGTCCCATTGAGTACATTTTTGGAGAAAGGGACATCCGTTGCACCACAGGGCGGGAGGAGGGTGAGCAGCTCGATACAATTTCTTTCTTGGTAAGCATTTTTTTGTGTTTTATACTTTTGGAATTTTGGTTTTTCATGTTGATTTTAAAATGACCTTTTTCATGTTTGAAATGTACTAACTCGTTTTCTACTCACAGCAGGTCAACTTGGCAGTGGTTGCAACATTACGGTCCCATTGAGTACATTTTTGGAGAAAGGGACATCCGTTGCACCACAGGGCGGGAGGAGGGTGAGCAGCTCGATACAATTTCTTTCTTGGTAAGCATTTTTTTTGTGTTTTATACTTTTGGAATTTTTGTTTTTCATGTTGATTTTAAAATGACCTTTTTCCTGTTTGAAATGTACTAACTCGTTTTTTCCTCACAGCAGGTCAACTTGGCAGTGGTTGCAACATTACGGTCCCATTGAGTACATTTTTGGAGAAAGGGACATCTGTTGCACCACATGGCGGGAGGAGGGAGAGCAGCTCGATACAATTTCTTTCTGTGGTAAGCGTTTTTTTGTGTTTTATACTTTTGGAATTTTGGTTTTTCATGTTAATTTTAAAATGACCTTTTTCATGTTTGAAATGTACTAACTCGTTTTTTCCTCACAGCAGGTCAACTTGGCAGTGGTTGCAACATTACGGTCCCATTGAGTACATTTTTTGGAGAAAGGGATATCTGTTGCACCACAGGGCGGGAGGAGGGTGAGCAGCTCGATACAATTTCGTTCTTTGGTAAGCATTTCTTTGTGTTTTATACTTTTGGAATTTTGGTTTTTCATGTTGATTTTAAAATGACCTTTTTCATGTTTGAAATGTACTAACTCGTTTTTTCCTCACAGCAGGTCAACTTGGCAGTGGTTGCAACATTACGGTCCCATTGAGTACATTTTGGGAGAAAGGGACATCTGTTGCACCACAGGGCGGGAGGAGGGTGAGCAGCTCGATACAATTTCTTCCTTGGTAAGCATTTTTTTTTGTTTTATACTTTTGGAATTTTGGTTTTTCATGTTGATTTTAAAATGACCTTTTTCATGTTTGAAATGTACTAACTCGTTTTTTCCTCACAGCACGTCAACTTGGCAGTGGTTGCAACATTAAAGTCCCATTGAGTACATTTTTGGAGAAAGGGACATCTGTTGCACCACAGGGCGGGAGGAGGGTGAGCAGCTCGATACAATTTCTTCCTTGGTAAGCATTTTTTTGTGTTTTATACTTTTGGAATTTTGGTTTTTCATGTTGATTTTAAAATGACCTTTTTCATGTTTGAAATGTACTAACTCGTTTTTTCCTCACAGCAGGTCAACTTGGCAGTGGTTGCAACATTACGGTCCCATTGAGTACATTTTTGGAGAAAGGGAAATCTGTTGCACCACAGGGCGGGAGGAGGGTGAGCAGCTCGATACAATTTCTTCCTTTGTTTTATACTTTTGGAATTTTGGTTTTTCATGTTGATTTTAAAATGACCTTTTTCATGTTTGAAATGTACTAACTCGTTTTTTCCTCACAGCAGGTCAACTTGGCAGTGGTTGCAACTTTAGGGTCTCATTGAGTACATTTTTGGAGAAAGGGACATCTGTTGCACCACAGGGTTGGAGGAGGGTGAGCAGCTCGATACAAGTTCTATCTTGGTAAGCATTTTTTTGTGTTTTATACTTTTGGAATTTTGGTTTTTCATGTTGATTTTAAAATGACCTTTTTCATGTTTGAAATGTACTAACTCGTTTTTTCCTCACAGCAGGTCAATTTGGCAGTGGTTGCAACATTACGGTCCCATTGAGTACATTTTTGGAGAAAGGGACATCTGTTGCACCACAGGGCGGGAGGAGGGTGAGCAGCTCGATACAATTTCTTCCTTGGTAAGAATTTTTTTGTGTTTTATACTTTTGGAATTTTTGTTTTTCATGTTGATTTTAAAATGACCTTTTTCATGTTTGAAATGTACTAACTCGTTTTTTCCTCACAGCAGGTCAACTTGGCAGTGGTTGCAACATTACGGTCCCATTGAGTACATTTTTGGAGAGAGGGACATCTGTTGCAACACATGGCGGGAGGAGGGTGCGGAGCACGAGACAATTTCTTTCTGTGGTAAGAATTTTTTTGTGTTTTATACTTTTGGAGTTTTGGTTCTTCATGTTGATTTTAAAATGACCTTTTTCATGTTTGAAATGTACTAACTCGTTTCTTCCTCACAGCAGGTCAACTTGGCAGTGGTTGCAACTTTAGGGTCCCATTGAGTATATTTTTGGAGAAAGGGACAACTGTTGCACCACAGGGCGGGAGGAGGGTGAGCAACTCGATACAATTTCTTTCTTGGTAAGCATTATGTTGTGTTTTTTACTTTTAGAATTTTGGTTTTTCATGTTGATTTTAAAATGACCTTTTTCATGTTTGAAATGTACTAACTCGTTTTTTTCCCACAGCAGGTCAACTTGGAAGGGGTTGCAACATTAAGAACCCATTGAGTACATTTTTGGAGAAAGGGACATCTGTTGCACCACAGGGCGGGAGGAGGGTGCGGAGCTGATACAATTTCTTTCTGTGGTAAGCATTTTTTTGTGTTTCATACTTTTGGAATTTTGGTTTTTCATGTTGATTTTAAAATGACCTTTTTCATGTTTGAAATGTACTAACTCGTTTCTTCCTCACAGCAGGTCAACTTGGCAGTGGTTGCGACTTTAGGGTCCCATTAAGTACATTTTTGGAGAAAGGGACATCTGTTGCACCACATGGCGGGAGGAGGGTGAGCAGCTCGATACAATTTCTTTCTGTGGTAAGCATTTTTTTGTGTTTTATACTTTTGGAATTTTGGTTTTTCATGTTGATTTTAAAATGACCTTTTTCATGTTTGAAATGTACTAACTCGTTTTTTCCTCACAGCAGGTCATCTTGGCAGTGGTTGCAACATTAGGGTCCCATTGAGTACATTTTTGGAGAAAGGGACATCTGTTGCACTACAGGGCGGAAGGAGGGTCAGCAGCTCGATACAATTTCTTTCTGTGGTAAGCATTTTTTTGTGTTTTATACTTTTGGAATTTTGGTTTTTCATGTTGATTTTAAAATGACCTTTTTCATGTTTGAAATGTACTAACTCGTTTTTTCCTCACAGCAGGTCAACTTGGCAGTGGTTGCAACATTAGGGTCCCATTGAGTACATTTTGGAGAGAGGGACTTCTGTTGCACCACAGGGCGGGAGGAGGGTGAGCAGCTCGATACAATTTCTTTCTGTGGTAAGCATTTTTTTGTGTTTTTTACTTTTGGAATTTTGGTTTTTCATGTTGATTTTAAAATGACCTTTTTCATGTTTGAAATGTACTAACTCGTTTTTTCCTCACAGCAGGTCAACTTGGCAGTGGTTGCAACATTAGGATCCCATTGAGTACATTTTTGGAGAGAGGGACATCTGTTGCACCACAGGGCGGGAGGAGGGTGAGCAGCTCGATACAATTTCTTTCTGTGGTAAGCATTTTTTTGTGTTTTATACTTTTGGAATTTTGGTTTTTCATGTTGATTTTAAAATGACCTTTTTCATGTTTGAAATGTACTAACTCGTTTTTTCCTCACAGCAGGTCAACTTGGCAGTGGTTGCAATATTAGGGTCCCATTGAGTACATTTTTGGAGAAATGGACATCTGTTGCACCACAGGGCGGGAGGAGGGTGAGCAGCTCGATACAATTTCTTCCTTGGTAAGAATTTTTTTGTGTTTTATACTTTTGGAATTTTTGTTTTTCATGTTGATTTTAAAATGACCTTTTTCATGTTTGAAATGTACTAACTCGTTTTTTCCTCACAGCAGGTCAACTTGGCAGTGGTTGCAACATTACGGTCCCATTGAGTACATTTTTGGAGAGAGGGACATCTGTTGCAACACATGGCGGGAGGAGGGTGCGGAGCACGAGACAATTTCTTTCTGTGGTAAGAATTTTTTTGTGTTTTATACTTTTGGAGTTTTGGTTTTTCATGTTGATTTTAAAATGACCTTTTTCATGTTTGAAATGTACTAACTCGTTTCTTCCTCACAGCAGGTCAACTTGGCAGTGGTTGCAACTTTAGGGTCCCATTGAGTATATTTTTGGAGAAAGGGACATCTGTTGCACCACAGGGCGGGAGGAGGGTGAGCAGCTCGATACAATTTCTTTCTTGGTAAGCATTATGTTGTGTTTTTTACTTTTAGAATTTTGGTTTTTCATGTTGATTTTAAAATGACCTTTTTCATGTTTGAAATGTACTAACTCGTTTTTTTCTCACAGCAGGTCAACTTGGAAGGGGTTGCAACATTAAGGTCCCATTGAGTACATTTTTGGAGAAAGGGACATCTGTTGCACCACAGGGCGGGAGGAGGGTGCGGAGCTGATACAATTTCTTTCTGTGGTAAGCATTTTTTTGTGTTTCATACTTTTGGAATTTTGGTTTTTCATGTTGAATTTAAAATGACCTTTTTCATGTTTGAAATGTACTAACTCGTTTCTTCCTCACAGCAGGTCAACTTGGCAGTGGTTGCAATATTAGGGTCCCATTAAGTACATTTTTGGAGAAAGGGACATCTGTTGCACCACATGGCGGGAGGAGGGTGAGCAGCTCGATACAATTTCTTTCTGTGGTAAGCATTTTTTTGTGTTTTATACTTTTGGAATTTTGGTTTTTCATGTTGATTTTAAAATGACCTTTTTCATGTTTGAAATGTACTAACTCGTTTTTTCCTCACAGCAGGTCAACTTGGCAGTGGTTGCAATATTAGGGTCCCATTGAGTACATTTTTGGAGAAATGGACATCTGTTGCACCACAGGGCGGGAGGAGGGTGAGCAGCTCGATACAATTTCTTCCTTGGTAAGAATTTTTTTGTGTTTTATACTTTTGGAATTTTTGTTTTTCATGTTGATTTTAAAATGACCTTTTTCATGTTTGAAATGTACTAACTCGTTTTTTCCTCACAGCAGGTCAACTTGGCAGTGGTTGCAACATTACGGTCCCATTGAGTACATTTTTGGAGAGAGGGACATCTGTTGCAACACATGGCGGGAGGAGGGTGCGGAGCACGAGACAATTTCTTTCCGTGGTAAGAATTTTTTTGTGTTTTATACTTTTGGAGTTTTGGTTTTTCATGTTGATTTTAAAATGACCTTTTTCATGTTTGAAATGTACTAACTCGTTTCTTCCTCACAGCAGGTCAACTTGGCAGTGGTTGCAACTTTAGGGTCCCATTGAGTATATTTTTGGAGAAAGGGACATCTGTTGCACCACAGGGCGGGAGGAGGGTGAGCAGCTCGATACAATTTCTTTCTTGGTAAGCATTATGTTGTGTTTTTTACTTTTAGAATTTTGGTTTTTCATGTTGATTTTAAAATGACCTTTTTCATGTTTGAAATGTACTAACTCGTTTTTTTCTCACAGCAGGTCAACTTGGAAGGGGTTGCAACATTAAGGTCCCATTGAGTACATTTTTGGAGAAAGGGACATCTGTTGCACCACAGGGCGGGAGGAGGGTGCGGAGCTGATACAATTTCTTTCTGTGGTAAGCATTTTTTTGTGTTTCATACTTTTGGAATTTTGGTTTTTCATGTTGAATTTAAAATGACCTTTTTCATGTTTGAAATGTACTAACTCGTTTCTTCCTCACAGCAGGTCAACTTGGCAGTGGTTGCAATATTAGGGTCCCATTAAGTACATTTTTGGAGAAAGGGACATCTGTTGCACCACATGGCGGGAGGAGGGTGAGCAGCTCGATACAATTTCTTTCTGTGGTAAGCATTTTTTTGTGTTTTATACTTTTGGAATTTTGGTTTTTCATGTTGATTTTAAAATGACCTTTTTCATGTTTGAAATGTACTAACTCGTTTTTTCCTCACAGCAGGTCAACTTGGCAGTGGTTGCAATATTAGGGTCCCATTGAGTACAATTTTGGAGAGAGGGACATCTGATGCACCACAGGGCGGGAGGAGGGTGAGCAGCTCGATACAATTTCTTTCTGTGGTAAGCATTTTTTTGTGTTTTATACTTTTGGAATTTTTGTTTTTCATGTTGATTTTAAAATGACCTTTTTCATGTTTGAAATGTACTAACTCGTTTTTTCCTCACAGCAGGTCAACTTGGCAGTGGTTGCAACATTAGGGTCCCATTGAGTACATTTTTGGAGAAAGGGACATCTGTTGCACTACAGGGCGGAAGGAGGGTCAGCAGCTCGATACAATTTCTTTCTGTGGTAAGCATTTTTTTGTGTTTTATACTTTTGGAATTTTGGTTTTTCATGTTGATTTTAAAATGACCTTTTTCATGTTTGAAATGTACTAACTCGTTTTTTCCTCACAGCAGGTCAACTTGGCAGTGGTTGCAACATTAGGGTCCCATTGAGTACATTTTGGAGAGAGGGACTTCTGTTGCACCACAGGGCGGGAGGAGGGTGAGCAGCTCGATACAATTTCTTTCTGTGGTAAGCATTTTTTTGTGTTTTTTACTTTTGGAATTTTGGTTTTTCATGTTGATTTTAAAATGACCTTTTTCATGTTTGAAATGTACTAACTCGTTTTTTCCTCACAGCAGGTCAACTTGGCAGTGGTTGCAACATTAGGATCCCATTGAGTACATTTTTGGAGAGAGGGACATCTGTTGCACCACAGGGCGGGAGGAGGGTGAGCAGCTCGATACAATTTCTTTCTGTGGTAAGCATTTTTTTGTGTTTTATACTTTTGGAATTTTGGTTTTTCATGTTGATTTTAAAATGACCTTTTTCATGTTTGAAATGTACTAACTCGTTTTTTCCTCACAGCAGGTCAACTTGGCAGTGGTTGCAATATTAGGGTCCCATTGAGTACATTTTTGGAGAAATGGACATCTGTTGCACCACAGGGCGGGAGGAGGGTGAGCAGCTCGATACAATTTCTTTCTGTGGTAAGCATTTTTTTGTCTTTTATACTTTTGGAATTTTGGTTTTTCATGTTGATTTTTAAATGACCTTTTTCATGTTTGAAATGTACTAACTCGTGTTTTCTTCACAGCAGGTCAACTTGGCAGTGGTTGCAACATTAGGGTCCCATTGAGTACATTTTTGGAGAGAGGGACATCTGTTGCAAAACAGGGCGGGAGGAGGGTGAGCAGCTCCATACAATTTCTTTCTGTGGTAAGCATTTTTTTGTTTTATACTTTTGGAATTTTGGTTTTTCATGTTGATTTTAAAATGACCTTTTTCATGTTTGAAATGTACTAACTCATTTCTTCCTCACAGCAGGTCAACTTGGCAGTGGTTGCAACATTACGGTCCCATTGAGTACATTTTTGGAGAAAGGGACATCTGTTGCACCACAGGGCGGGAGGAGGGTGAGCAGCTCGATACAATTTCTTCTGTGGTAAGCATTTTTTTTTTGTGTTATACTTTTGGAATTTTGTTTTTTCATGTTGATGTTAAAATTACCTTTTTCATGTTTGAAATGTACTAACTCGTTTTTTCCTCACAGCAGGTCAACTTGGCAGTGGTTGCAAAATTAGTGTCCCATTGAGTACATTTTTGGAGAGAGGGACATCTGTTGCACCACAGGGCGGGAGGAGGGTGAGCAGCTCGATATAATTTCTTACTTGGTAAGCATTTTTTAGTTGTTTTATACTTTTGGAATTTTTTTTCATGTTGATTTTAAAATGACCTTTTTCATGTTTGAAATGTACTAACTCGTTTTTTTCTCACAGCAGGTCAACTTGGCAGTGGTTGCAACATTAGGGTCCCATTGGGTACATTTTTGGAGAGACGGACATCTGTTGCACCAAAGGGCGGGAGGAGGGTGAGCAGCTCGATACAATTTCTTTTTGTAGTAAGCATTTTTTGTGTTTTATACTTTTGGAACTTTTGTTTTTCATGTTGATTTTAAAATGACCTTTTTCATGTTTGAAATGTACTAACTCGTTTTTTCCTCACTGCAGGTCAACTTGGCAGTGGTTGCAACTTTAGGGTCCCATTGAGTACATTTTTGGAGAGAGGGACATCTGTTGCACCACAGGGCGAGAGGAGGGTGAGCAGCTCGATACAAGTTCTTTCTTGGTAAGCATTTTTTTGTGATTTATACTTTTGGAATTTTGGTTTTTCACGTTGATTTTAAAATGACCTTTTTCATGTTTGAAATGTACTAACTCGTTTTTTCCTCACAGCAGGTCAACTTGGCAGTGGTTGCAACATTAGGGTCCCATTGAGTACATTTTTGGAGAAAGGGACATCTGTTGCACCACAGGGTGGGAGGAGGGTGAGCAGCTCGATACAATTTCTTTCTTTCTGTGGTAAGCATTTTTTTGTGTTTTATACTTTTGGAATTTTGGTTTTTCATGTTGATTTTAAAATGACCTTTTTCATGTTTGAAATGTACTAACTCGTGTTTTCCTCACAGCAGGTCAACTTGGCAGTGGTTGCAACAGTAGGGTCCCATTGAGTACATTTTTGGAGAGAGTGACATTGTTGCACCAGAGGGCGGGAGGAGGGTGAGCAGCACGATACAATTTCTTTCTTGGTAAGCATTTTTTGTGTGTTTTATACTTTTGCAATTTTGGTATTTCATGTTGATTTTAAAATGACCTTTTTCATGTTTGAAATGTACTAACTCGTTTTTTCCTCACAGCAGGTCAACTTGGCAGTGGTTGCAACATTACGGTCCGATTGAGTACATTTTTGGAGAAAGGTAAATCTGTTGCACCACAGGGCGGGAGGAGGGTGAGCAACTCGATACAATTTCTTTCTGTGGTAAGCATTTTTTTATGTTTTATACTTTTGGAATTTTGTTTTTTTATGTTGATTTTAAAATGAACTTTTTCATATTTGAAGTCTACTAACTCGTTTTTTCCTCACAGCAGGTCAACTTGGCAGTGGTTGCAACATTAGGGTCCCGTTGAGTACATTTTTGGAGACAGGGACATCTGTTGCACCACAGGGCGGGAGGAGGGTGAGCAGCTCCATACAATTTCTTTCTGTGGTACGCATTATTTTGTGTTTTATACTTTTGGAATTTTGGTTTTTCATGTTGATGTTAAAATGACCTTTTTCATGTTTGAAATGTACTAACTCGTTTTTTCCTCACAGCAGGTCAACTTGGCAGTGGTTGCAACATTAAGGTCCCATTGAGTACATTTTTGGAGAGAGGGACATCTGTTGCACCACAGGGCGGGAGGAGGGTGAGCAGCTCGATATAATGTCTTTCTTGGTAAGCATTTTTTTGTGTTTTATACTTTTGGAATTTTTTTTCATGTTGATTTTAAAATGACCTTTTTCATGTTTGAAATGTACTAACTCGTTTTTTCCTCACAGCAGGTCAACTTGGCAGTGGTTGCAACATTAGGTTCCCATTGAGTACATTTTTGGAGAGAGGGACATCTGTTGCACCACAGGGCGGGAGGAGGGTGAGCAGCTCGATACAATTTCTTTCTTGGTAAGCATTTTTTTGTGTTTTATACTTTTGGAATTTTGGTTTTTCATGTTGATTTTAAAATGACCTTTTTCATGTTTGAAATGTACTAACTCGTTTTCTACTCACAGCAGGTCAAATTGCCAGCGGTTGCAACATTACGGTCCCATTGAGTACATTTTTGGAGAAAGGGACATCTGTTGCACCACATGGCGGGAGGAGGGAGAGCAGCTCGATACAATTTCTTTCTGTGGTAAGCATTTTTTTGTGTTTTATACTTTTTTAATTTTGGTTTTTCATGTTAATTTTAAAATGACCTTTTTCATGTTTGAAATGTACTAACTCGTTTTTTCCTCACAGCAGGTCAACTTGGCAGTGGTTGCAACATTACGGTCCCATTGAGTACATTTTTTGGAGAAAGGGACATCTGTTGCACCACAGGGCGGGAGGAGGGTGAGCAGCTCGATACAATTTCTTTCTTTGGTAAGCATTTCTTTGTGTTTTATACTTTTGGAATTTTGGTTTTTCATGTTGATTTTAAAATGACCTTTTTCATGTTTGAAATGTACTAACTCGTTTTTTCCTCACAGCAGGTCAACTTGGCAGTGGTTGCAACATTACGGTCCCATTGAGTACATTTTGGGAGAAACGGACATCTGTTGCACCACAGGGCGGGAGGAGGGTGAGCAGCTCGATACAATTTCTTCCTTGGTAAGCATTTTTTTGTGTTTTATACTTTTGGAATTTTGGTTTTTCATGTTGATTTTAAAATGACCTTTTTCATGTTTGAAATGTACTAACTCGTTTTTTCCTCACAGCAGGTCAATTTGGCAGTGGTTGCAACATTAGGTTCCCATTGAGTACATTTTTGGAGAAAGGTAAATCTGTTGCACCACAGGGCGGGAGGAGGGTGAGCAACTCGATACAATTTCTTTCTGTGGTAAGCATTTTTTTATGTTTTATACTTTTGGAATTTTGTTTTTTTATGTTGATTTTAAAATGAACTTTTTCATATTTGAAGTCTACTAACTCGTTTTTTCCTCACAGCAGGTCAACTTGGCAGTGGTTGCAACATTAGGGTCCCGTTGAGTACATTTTTGGAGACAGGGACATCTGTTGCACCACAGGGCGGGAGGAGGGTGAGCAGCTCCATACAATTTCTTTCTGTGGTACGCATTATTTTGTGTTTTATACTTTTGGAATTTTGGTTTTTCATGTTGATGTTAAAATGACCTTTTTCATGTTTGAAATGTACTAACTCGTTTTTTCCTCACAGCAGGTCAACTTGGCAGTGGTTGCAACATTAAGGTCCCATTGAGTACATTTTTGGAGAGAGGGACATCTGTTGCACCACAGGGCGGGAGGAGGGTGAGCAGCTCGATATAATGTCTTTCTTGGTAAGCATTTTTTTGTGTTTTATACTTTTGGAATTTTTTTTCATGTTGATTTTAAAATGACCTTTTTCATGTTTGAAATGTACTAACTCGTTTTTTCCTCACAGCAGGTCAACTTGGCAGTGGTTGCAACATTAGGTTCCCATTGAGTACATTTTTGGAGAGAGGGACATCTGTTGCACCACAGGGCGGGAGGAGGGTGAGCAGCTCGATACAATTTCTTTCTTGGTAAGCATTTTTTTGTGTTTTATACTTTTGGAATTTTGGTTTTTCATGTTGATTTTAAAATGACCTTTTTCATGTTTGAAATGTACTAACTCGTTTTCTACTCACAGCAGGTCAAATTGCCAGCGGTTGCAACATTACGGTCCCATTGAGTACATTTTTGGAGAAAGGGACATCTGTTGCACCACATGGCGGGAGGAGGGAGAGCAGCTCGATACAATTTCTTTCTGTGGTAAGCATTTTTTTGTGTTTTATACTTTTTTAATTTTGGTTTTTCATGTTAATTTTAAAATGACCTTTTTCATGTTTGAAATGTACTAACTCGTTTTTTCCTCACAGCAGGTCAACTTGGCAGTGGTTGCAACATTACGGTCCCATTGAGTACATTTTTTGGAGAAAGGGACATCTGTTGCACCACAGGGCGGGAGGAGGGTGAGCAGCTCGATACAATTTCTTTCTTTGGTAAGCATTTCTTTGTGTTTTATACTTTTGGAATTTTGGTTTTTCATGTTGATTTTAAAATGACCTTTTTCATGTTTGAAATGTACTAACTCGTTTTTTCCTCACAGCAGGTCAACTTGGCAGTGGTTGCAACATTACGGTCCCATTGAGTACATTTTGGGAGAAACGGACATCTGTTGCACCACAGGGCGGGAGGAGGGTGAGCAGCTCGATACAATTTCTTCCTTGGTAAGCATTTTTTTGTGTTTTATACTTTTGGAATTTTGGTTTTTCATGTTGATTTTAAAATGACCTTTTTCATGTTTGAAATGTACTAACTCGTTTTTTCCTCACAGCAGGTCAATTTGGCAGTGGTTGCAACATTACGGTCCCATTGAGTACATGTTTGGAGAGAGGGACATCTGTTGCACCACAGGGCGGGAGTAGGGTGAGCAGCTCGATACAATTTCTTTCTTGGTAAGCATTTTTTTGTGTTTATTACTTTTGGAGTTTTGGTTTTTCATGTTGATTTTAAAATGACCTTTTTCATGTTTGAAATGTACTAACTCGTTTCTTCCTCACAGCAGGTCAACTTGGCAGTGGTTGCAACATTACGGTCCCATTGAGTACATTTTTGGAGAAAGGGACATCTGTTGCACCACAGGGCGGAGGGAGGGTGAGCAGCTCGATACAATTTCTTCCTTGGTAAGCATTTTCTTGTGTTTTATACTATTGCAATTTTGGTTTTTCATGTTGATTTTAAAATGACGTTTTTCATGTTTGAAATGTACTAACTCGTTTTTCCTCACAGCAGGTCAACTTGGCAGAGGTTGCAACTTTAGGGTCCCATTGAGTATATTTTTGGGGAAAGGGACATCTGTTGCACCACAGGGCGGGAGGAGGGTGAGCAGCTAGATACAATTTCTTTCTTGGTAAGCATTTTGTTGTGTTTTTTACTTTTAGAATTTTGGTTTTTCATGTTGATTTTAAAATGACCTTATTCATGTTTGAAATGTACTAACTCGTTTTTTCCTCACAGCAGGTCAACTTGGCAGTGGTTGCAACATTACGGTCCCATTGAGTACATTTTTGGAGAAAGGGACATCTGTTGCACCACAGGGAGGGAAGAGGGTGCGGAGCTGAAACAATTTTTTTCTGTGGTAAGCATTTTTTTGTGTTTTATACTTTTGGAATTTTGGTTTTTCATGTTGATTTTAAAATGACCTTTTTCATGCTTGAAATGTACTAACTCGTTTTTTCCTCACAGCAGGTCAACTAGGCAGTGGATGCAACATTACGGTCCCATTGAGTACATTTTTGGAGAGAGGGACATCTGTTGCACCACAGGGCGGGAGAAGGATGAGCAGCTTGATACAATTTCTTTCTGTGGTAAGCATTTTCTTGTGTTTGATACTTTTGGATTTTCGGTTTTTCATGTTGATTTTAAAATGACCTTTTTCATGTTTGAAATGTACTAACTCGTTTTTTCCTCACAGCAGGTCAACTTGGCAGTGGTTGCAACATTACGGTCCCGTTGAGTACATTTTTGGAGCAAGGGACATCTGTTGCACCACAGTTCGGGAGGAGGGTGAGCAGCTCGATACAATTTCTTTCTGTGGTAAGCATTTTTTTGTCTTTTATACTTTTGGAATTTTGGTTTTTCATGTTGATTTTAAAATGACCTTTTCCATGGTTGAAATGTGCTAACTCGTTTTTTCCTCACAGCAGGTCAACTTAGCAGTGGTTGCAACATTAAGGTCCCGTTGAGTACATTTTTGGAGACAGGGACATCTGTTGCACCACAGGGCGGGAGGAGGGTGAGCAGCTCCATACAATTTCTTTCTGTGGTACGCATTATTTTGTGTTTTATACTTTTGGAATTTTGGTTTTTCATGTTGATGTTAAAATGACCTTTTTCATGTTTGAAATGTACTAACTCGTTTTTTCCTCACAGCAGGTCAACTTGGCAGTGGTTGCAACATTAGGTTCCCATTGAGTACATTTTTGGAGAGAGGGACATCTGTTGCACCACAGGGCGGGAGGAGGGTGAGCAGCTCGATACAATTTCTTTCTTGGTAAGCATTTTTTTGTGTTTTATACTTTTGGAATTTTGGTTTTTCATGTTGATTTTAAAATGACCTTTTTCATGTTTGAAATGTACTAACTCGTTTTCTACTCACAGCAGGTCAAATTGCCAGCGGTTGCAACATTACGGTCCCATTGAGTACATTTTTGGAGAAAGGGACATCTGTTGCACCACAGGGCGGGAGGAGGGTGAGCAGCTCGATACAATTTCTTTCTGTGGTAAGCATTTTTTTGTCTTTTATACTTTTGGAATTTTGGTTTTTCATGTTGATTTTAAAATGACCTTTTCCATGGTTGAAATGTGCTAACTCGTTTTTTCCTCACAGCAGGTCAACTTGGCAGTGGTTGCAACATTAAGGTCCCGTTGAGTACATTTTTGGAGACAGGGACATCTGTTGCACCACATGGCGGGAGGAGGGAGAGCAGCTCGATACAATTTCTTTCTGTGGTAAGCATTTTTTTCTGTTTTATACTTTTGGAATTTTGGTTTTTCATGTTGATGTTAAAATGACCTTTTTCATGTTTGAAATGTACTAACTCGTTTTTTCCTCACAGCAGGTCAACTTGGCAGTGGTTGCAACATTAGGTTCCCATTGAGTACATTTTTGGAGAGAGGGACATCTGTTGCACCACAGGGCGGGAGGAGGGTGAGCAGCTCGATACAATTTCTTTCTTGGTAAGCATTTTTTTGTGTTTTATACTTTTGGAATTTTGGTTTTTCATGTTGATTTTAAAATGACCTTTTTCATGTTTGAAATGTACTAACTCGTTTTCTACTCACAGCAGGTCAAATTGCCAGCGGTTGCAACATTACGGTCCCATTGAGTACATTTTTGGAGAAAGGGACATCTGTTGCACCACAGGGCGGGAGGAGGGTGAGCAGCTCGATACAATTTCTTTCTGTGGTAAGCATTTTTTTGTCTTTTATACTTTTGGAATTTTGGTTTTTCATGTTGATTTTAAAATGACCTTTTCCATGGTTGAAATGTGCTAACTCGTTTTTTCCTCACAGCAGGTCAATTTGGCAGTGGTTGCAACATTAAGGTCCCGTTGAGTACATTTTGGAGACAGGGACATCTGTTGCACCACATGGCGGGAGGAGGGAGAGCAGCTCGATACAATTTCTTTCTGTGGTAAGCATTTTTTTGTGTTTTATACTTTTGGAATTTTGGTTTTTCATGTTAATTTTAAAATGACCTTTTTCATGTTTGAAATGTACTAACTCGTTTTTTCCTCACAGCAGGTCAACTTGGCAGTGGTTGCAACATTACGGTCCCATTGAGTACATTTTTTGGAGAAAGGGACATCCGTTGCACCACAGGGCGGGAGGAGGGTGAGCAGCTCGATACAATTTCTTTCTTTGGTAAGCATTTCTTTGTGTTTTATACTTTTGGAATTTTGGTTTTTCATGTTGATTTTAAAATGACCTTTTTCATGTTTGAAATGTACTAACTCGTTTTTTCCTCACAGCAGGTCAACTTGGCAGTGGTTGCAACATTACGGTCCCATTGAGTACATTTTGGGAGAAAGGGACATCTGTTCCACCACAGGGCGGGAGGAGGGTGAGCAACTCGATACAATTTCTTCCTTGGTAAGCATTTTTTTGTGTTTTATACTTTTGGAATTTTGGTTTTTCATGTTGATTTTAAAATGACCTTTTTCATGTTTGAAATGTACTAACTCGTTTTTTCCTCACAGCAGGTCAATTTGGCAGTGGTTGCAACATTACGGTCCCATTGAGTACATGTTTGGAGAGAGGGACATCTGTTGCACCACAGGGCGGGAGGAGGGTGAGCAGCTCGATACAATTTCTTTCTTGGTAAGCATTTTTTTGTGTTTATTACTTTTGGAGTTTTGGTTTTTCATGTTGATTTTAAAATGACCTTTTTCATGTTTGAAATGTACTAACTCATTTCTTCCTCACAGCAGGTCAACTTGGCAGTGGTTGCAACATTACGGTCCCATTGAGTACATTTTTGGAGAAAGGGACATCTGTTGCACCACAGGGCGGGAGGAGGGTGAGCAGCTCGATACAATTTCTTTCTGTGGTAAGCATTTTTTTGTGTTTTATACTTTTGGAATTTTGGTTTTTCATGTTGTTTTTAAAATGACCTTTTTCATGTTTGAAATGTACTAACTCGTTTTTTCCTCACAGCAGGTCAACTTGGCAGTGGTTGCAACATTACGGTCCCATTGAGTACATTTTTGGAGAGAGGGACATCTGTTGCCCCACAGGGGGGGAGGAGGGTGAGCAGCTCGATACAATTTCTTTCTTGGTAAGCATTTTTTTGTGTTTTTTACTTTTGGATTTGTGGTTTTTCATGTCGATTTTAAAATGACCTTTTTCATGTTTGAAATGTACTAACTCGTTTTTTCCTCACAGCAGGTCAACTTGGCAGTGGTTGCAACATTATGGTCCCATTGAGTACATTTTTGGAGAAAGGGACATCTGTTGCACCACAGGGCGGGAGGAGGGTGCGGAACTGATACAATTTCTTCCTTGGTAAGCATTTTTTTGTGTTTTATTCTTTTGGAATTTTGGTTTTTCATGTTGATTTTAAAATGACCTTTTTCATGTTTGAAATTTACTAACTCGTTTTTTCCTCACAGCAGGTCAACTTGGCAGTGGTTGCAACATTACGGTCCCATTAAGTACATTTTTGGAGAAAGGGACATCTGTTGCACCACAGGGCGGAGGGAGGGTGAGCAGCTCGATACAATTTCTTCCTTGGTAAGCATTTTCTTGTGTTTTATACTATTGGAATTTTGGTTTTTCATGTTGATTTTAAAATGACGTTTTTCATGTTTGAAATGTACTAACTCGTTTTTTCCTCACAGCAGGTCAACTTGGCAGTGGTTGCAACATTACGGTCCCATTGAGTACATTTTTGGAGAAAGGGACATCTGTTGCACCACAGGGCGGGAGATGGATGTGCAGCTCGATACAATTTCGTTCTGTGGTAAGCATTTTCTTGTGTTTTATACTTTTGGATTTTCGGTTTTTCATTTTGATTTTAAAATGACCTTTTTCATGTTTGAAATGTACTAACTCGTTTTTTCCTCACAGCAGGTCAACTTGGCAGTGGTTGCAACATTACGGTCCCGTTGAGTACATTTTTGGAGCAAGGGACATCTGTTGCACCACAGTTCGGGAGGAGGGTGAGCAGCTCGATACAATTTCTTTCTGTGGTAAGCATTTTTTTGTCTTTTATACTTTTGGAATTTTGGTTTTTCATGTTGATTTTAAAATGACCTTTTCCATGGTTGAAATGTGCTAACTCGTTTTTTCCTCACAGCAGGTCAACTTGGCAGTGGTTGCAACATTAAGGTCCCGTTGAGTACATTTTTGGAGACAGGGACATCTGTTGCACCACAGGGCGGGAGGAGGGTGAGCAGCTCCATACAATTTCTTTCTGTGGTACGCATTATTTTGTGTTTTATACTTTTGGAATTTTGGTTTTTCATGTTGATGTTAAAATGACCTTTTTCATGTTTGAAATGTACTAACTCGTTTTTTCCTCACAGCAGGTCAACTTGGCAGTGGTTGCAACATTAAGGTCCCATTGAGTACATTTTTGGAGAGAGGGACATCTGTTGCACCACAGGGCGGGAGGAGGGTGAGCAGCTCGATATAATGTCTTTCTTGGTAAGCATTTTTTTGTGTTTTATACTTTTGGAATTTTTTTTCATGTTGATTTTAAAATGACCTTTTTCATGTTTGAAATGTACTAACTCGTTTTTTCCTCACAGCAGGTCAACTTGGCAGTGGTTGCAACATTACGGTCCCATTGAGTACATTTTTGGAGAGAGGGACATCTGTTGCACCACAGGGCGGGAGGAGGGTGAGCAGCTCGATACAATTTCTTTCTGTGGTAAGCATTTTCTTGTGTTTTATACTTTTGGAATTTTGGTTTTTCATGTTAATTTTAAAATGACCTTTTTCATGTTTGAAATGTACTAACTCGTTTTTTCCTCACAGCAGGTCAACTTGGCAGTGGTTGCAACATTACGGTCCCATTGAGTACATTTTTTGGAGAAAGGGACATCTGTTGCACCACAGGGCGGGAGGAGGGTGAGCAGCTCGATACAATTTCTTTCTTTGGTAAGCATTTCTTTGTGTTTTATACTTTTGGAATTTTGGTTTTTCATGTTGATTTTAAAATGACCTTTTTCATGTTTGAAATGTACTAACTCGTTTTTTCCTCACAGCAGGTCAACTTGGCAGTGGTTGCAACATTACGGTCCCATTGAGTACATTTTGGGAGAAAGGGACATCTGTTGCACCACAGGGCGGGAGGAGGGTGAGCAGCTCGATACAATTTCTTCCTTGGTAAGCATTTTTTTGTGTTTTATACTTTTGGAATTTTGGTTTTTCATGTTGATTTTAAAATGACCTTTTTCATGTTTGAATTGTACTAACTCGTTTTTTCCTCACAGCAGGTCAATTTGGCAGTGGTTGCAACATTACGGTCCCATTGAGTACATGTTTGGAGAGAGGGACATCTGTTGCACCACAGGGCGGGAGGAGGGTGAGCAGCTCGATACAATTTCTTTCTTGGTAAGCATTTTTTTGTGTTTATTACTTTTGGAGTTTTGGTTTTTCATGTTGATTTTAAAATGACCTTTTTCATGTTTGAAATGTACTAACTCGTTTCTTCCTCACAGCAGGTCAACTTGGCAGTGGTTGCAACATTACGGTCCCATTGAGTACATTTTTGGAGAAAGGGACATCTGTTGCACCACAGGGCGGGAGGAGGGTGAGCAGCTCGATACAATTTCTTTCTGTGGTAAGCATTTTTTTGTGTTTTATACTTCTGGAATTTTGGTTTTTCATGTTGTTTTTAAAATGACCTTTTTCATGTTTGAAATGTACTAACTCGTTTTTTCCTCACAGCAGGTCAACTTGGCAGTGGTTGCAACATTACGGTCCCATTGAGTACATTTTTGGAGAGAGGGACATCTGTTGCCCCACAGGGTGGAGGAGGGTGAGCAGCTCGATACAATTTCTTTCTTGGTAAGCATTTTTTTGTGTTTTTTACTTTTGGAATTGTGGTTTTTCATGTCGATTTTAAAATGACCTTTTTCATGTTTGAAATGTACTAACTCGTTTTTTCCTCACAGCAGGTCAACTTGGCAGTGGTTGCAACATTACGGTCCCATTGAGTACATTTTTGGAGAAAGGGACATCTGTTGCACCACAGGGCGGGAGGAGGGTGCGGAACTGATACAATTTCTTCCTTGGTAAGCATTTTTTTATGTTTTATTCTTTTGGAATTTTGGTTTTTCATGTTGATTTTAAAATGACCTTTTTCATGTTTGAAATTTACTAACTCGTTTTTTCCTCACAGCAGGTCAACTTGGCAGTGGTTGCAACATTACGGTCCCATTGAGTACATTTTTGGAGAAAGGGACATCTGTTGCACCACAGGGCGGAGGGAGGGTGAGCAACTCGATACAATTTCTTCCTTGGTAAGCATTTTCTTGTGTTTTATACTATTGGAATTTTGGTTTTTCTTGTTGGTTTTAAAATGACGTTTTTCATGTTTGAAATGTACTAACTCGTTTTTCCTCACAGCAGGTCAACTTGGCAGAGGTTGCAACTTTAGGGTCCCATTGAGTATATTTTTGGAGAAAGGGACATCTGTTGCACCACAGGGCGGGAGGAGGGTGAGCAGCTAGATACAATTTCTTTCTTGGTAAGCATTTTGTTGTGTTTTTTACTTTTAGAATTTTGGTTTTTCATGTTGATTTTAAAATGACCTTTTTCATGTTTGAAATGAACTAACTCGTTTTTTCCTCACAGCAGGTCAACTTGGCAGTGGTTGCAACATTACGGTCCCATTGAGTACATTTTTGGAGAAAGGGACATCTGTTGCACCACAGGGCGGGAAGAGGGTGCGGAGCTGAAACAATTTTTTTCTGTGGTAAGCATTTTTTTGTGTTTTATACTTTTGGAATTTTGGTTTTTCATGTTGATTTTAAAATGACCTTTTTCATGCTTGAAATGTACTAACTCGTTTTTTCCTCACAGCAGGTCAACTAGGCAGTGGATGCAACATTACGGTCCCATTGAGTACATTTTTGGAGAAAGGGACATCTGTTGCACCACAGGGCGGGAGAAGGATGAGCAGCTCGATACAATTTCTTTCTGTGGTAAGCATTTTCTTGTGTTTTATACTTTTGGATTTTCGGTTTTTCATGTTGATTTTAAAATGACCTTTTTCATGTTTGAAATGTACTAACTCGTTTTTTCATCATAGCAGGTCAACTTGGCAGTGGTTGCAACATTACGGTCCCATTGAGTATATTTTTGGAGAAAGGTACATCTGTTGCAACACCGGGCGGGAGGAGGGTGCCGAGCTCGAGACAATTTCTTTCTGTGGTAAGAATTTTTTTGTGTTTTATACTTTCGGAGTTTTGGTTTTTCATCTTGATTTTAAAATGACCTTTTTCATGTTTGAAATGTACTAACTCGTTTTTCCTCACAGCAGGTCAACTTGGCAGAGGTTGCAACTTTAGGGTCCCATTGAGTATATTTTTGGAGAAAGGGACATCTGTTGCACCACAGGGCGGGAGGAGGGTGAGCAGCTAGATACAATTTCTTTCTTGGTAAGCATTTTGTTGTGTTTTTTACTTTTAGAATTTTGGTTTTTCATGTTGATTTCAAAATGACCTTTTTCATGTTTGAAATGTACTAACTCGTTTTTTCCTCACAGCAGGTCAACTTGGCAGTGGTTGCAACATTACGGTCCCATTGAGTACATTTTTGGAGAAAGGGACATCTGTTGCACCACAGGGCGGGAAGAGGGTGCGGAGCTGAAACAATTTTTTTCTGTGGTAAGCATTTTTTTGTGTTTTATACTTTTGGAATTTTGGTTTTTCATGTTGATTTTAAAATGACCTTTTTCATGTTTGAAATGTACTAACTCGTTTCTTCCTCACAGCAGGTCAACTTGGCAGAGGTTGCAACTTTAGGGTCCCATTGAGTACATTTTTGGAGAAAGGGACATCTGTTGCACCACAGGGCGTGAGGAGGGTGAGCAGCTCGATACAATTTCTTCCTTGGTAAGCATTTTTTTGTGTTTTATACTTTTGGAATTTTGGTTTTTCATGTTGATTTTAAAATGACCTTTTTCTTGTTTGAAATGTTCCAACTCGTTTTTTCCTCACAGCAGGTCAACTTGGCAGTGGTTGTAACATTACGGTCCCATTGAGTACATTTTTGGAGAAAGGGACATCTTTGCACCACAGGGCGGGAGGAGGGTGAGCAGCTCGATACAATTTCTTCCTTGGTAAGCATTTTTTTGTGTTTTATACTTTTGGAATTTTGGTTTTTCATGTTGATTTTAAAATGACCTTTTTCATGTTTGAAATGTACTAACTCGTTTTTTCCTCACAGCAGGTCAACTAGGCAGTGGATGCAACATTACGGTCCCATTGAGTACATTTTTGGAGAAAGGGACATCTGTTGCACCACAGGGCGGGAGGAGGATGAGCAGCTCGATACAATTTCTTTCTGTGGTAAGCATTTTCTTGTGTTTTATACTTTTGGAATTTCGGTTTTTCATGTTGATTTTAAAATGACGTTTTTCATGTTTGAAATGTACTAACTCGTTTTTTCCTCACAGCAGGTCAACTTGGCAGTGGTTGCAACATTACGGTCCCATTGAGTACATTTTTGGAGAAAGGGACATCTGTTGCACCACAGGGCGGGAGGAGGGTGAGCAGCTCGATACAATTTCCTCCTTTGTTTTATACTTTTGGAATTTTGGTTTTTCATGTTGATTTTAAAATGACCTTTTTCATGTTTGAAATGTACTAACTCGTTTTTTCCTCACAGCAGGTCAACTTGGCAGTGGTTGCAACTTTAGGGTCTCATTGAGTACATTTTTGGAGAAAGGGACATCAGTTGCACCACAGGGTTAGAGGAGGGTGAGCAGCTCGATACAAGTTCTTCCTTGGTAAATATTTTTTTTGTGTTTTATACTTTTGGAATTTTGGTTTTTCATGTTGATTTTAAAATGACCTTTTTCATGTTTGAAATGTACTAACTCGTTTTTTCCTCACAGCAGGTCAACTTGGCAGTGGTTGGAACATTACGGTCCCATTGAGTACATTTTTGGAGAAAGGGACATCTGTTGCACCACAGGGCGGGAGGAGGATGAGCAGCTCGATACAATTTCTTTCTGTGGTAAGCATTTTCTTGTGTTTTATACTTTTGGATTTTCGGTTTTTCATGTTGATTTTAAAATGACCTTTTTCATGTTTGAATTGTACTAACTCGTTTTTTCCTCACAGCAGGTCAACTTGGCAGTGGTTGCAACATTAGGATCCCATTGAGTACATTTTTGGAGTAAGGGACATCTGTTGCACCACAGGGCGGGAGGAGGGTGAGCAGCTCGATACAATTTCTTCCTTGGTAAGCATTTTTTTGTGTTTTATACTTTTGGAATTTTGGTTTTTCATGTTGATTTTAAAATGACCTTTTTCATGTTTGAAATGTACTAACTCGTTTTTTCCTCACAGCAGGTCAACTTGGCAGTGGTTGCAACATTACGGTCCCATTGAGTACATTTTTGGAGAAAGGGACATCTGTTGCACCACAGGGCGGGAGGAGGGTGAGCAGCTCGATACAATTTCCTCCTTTGTTTTATACTTTTGGAATTTTGGTTTTTCATGTTGATTTTAAAATGACCTTTTTCATGTTTGAAATGTACTAACTCGTTTTTTCCTCACAGCAGGTCAACTTGGCAGTGGTTGCAACTTTAGGGTCTCATTGAGTACATTTTTGGAGAAAGGGACATCAGTTGCACCACAGGGTTAGAGGAGGGTGAGCAGCTCGATACAAGTTCTTCCTTGGTAAATATTTTTTTTGTGTTTTATACTTTTGGAATTTTGGTTTTTCATGTTGATTTTAAAATGACCTTTTTCATGTTTGAAATGTACTAACTCGTTTTTTCCTCACAGCAGGTCAACTTGGCAGTGGTTGGAACATTACGGTCCCATTGAGTACATTTTTGGAGAAAGGGACATCTGTTGCACCACAGGGCGGGAGGAGGGTGAGCAGCTCGATACAATTTCTTCCTTGGTAAGCATTTTTTTGTGTTTTATACTTTTGGAATTTTGGTTTTTCATGTTGATTTTAAAATGACCTTTTTCATGTTTGAAATGTACTAACTCGTTTTTTCCTCACAGCAGGTCAACTTGGCAGTGGTTGCAACATTATGGTCCCATTGAGTACATTTTTGGAGAAAGGGACATCTGTTGCACCACACGGCGGGAGGTGAGTGAGCAGCTCGATTCAATTTCTTTCTGTGGTTAGCATTTTTTTGTGTTTTGTACTTTTGGAAATTTGGTTTTTCATGTTGATTTTAAAATGACCTTTTTCATGTTTGAAATGTACTAACTCGTTTTTTCCTCATAGCAGGTCAACTTGGCAGTGGTTGCAACATTAGGTTCCGTTTGAGTACATTTTTGGAGAAAGGGACATCTCTTGTACCACAGGGCGGGAGGAGGGTGCGCAGCTCGATACAATTTCTTTCTGTGGTAAGCATTTTTTTGTGTTTTATACTTTTGGAATTTTGGTTTTTCATGTTGATGTTAAAATGTCCTTTTTCATGTTTGAAATGTACTAACTCGTTTTTTCCTCACAGCAGGTCAACTTGGCAGTGGTTGCAACATTATGGTCCCATTGAGTACATTTTTGGAGAAAGGGACATCTGTTGCACCACAGGGCGGAGGGAAGGTGAGCAGCTCGATACAATTTCTTCCTTGGTAAGCATTTTCTTGTGTTTTATACTATTGGAATTTCGGTTTTTCATGTTGATTTTAAAATGACGTTTTTCATGTTTGAAATGTACTAACTCGTTTTTTTCCTCACACCAGGTCAATTTGGCAGTGGTTGCAACATTACGGTCCCATTGAGTACATTTTTGGAGAAAGGGACATCTGTTGCACCACAGGGCGGGAGGAGGGTGCGGAACTCATACAATTTCTTCCTTGGTAAGCATTTTTTGTGTTTCAATCTTTTGGAATTTTGGTTTTTCATGTTGATTTTAAAATGACCTTTTTCATGTTTGAAATGTACTAACTCGTTTTTTCCTCACAGCAGGTCAACTTGGCAGTGGTTGGAACATTACGGTCCCATTGAGTACATTTTTGGAGAAAGGGACATCTGTTGCACCACAGGGCGGGAGGAGGGTGAGCAGCTCGATACAATTTCTTTTTGGTAAGCATTTTTTTGTGTTTTATACTTTTGGAATTTTGGTTTTTCATGTTGATTTTAAAATGACTATTTTCATGTTTGAAATGTACTAACTCGTTTTTTCCTCACAGCAGGTCAACTTGGCAGTGGTTGCAACATTACGGTCCTTTTGAGTACATTTTTGGAGAAAGGTACATCTGTTGCAACACCGGGCGGGAGGAGGGTGCCGAGCTCGAGACAATTTCTTTCTGTGGTAAGAATTTTTTTGTGTTTTATACTTTCGGAGTTTTGGTTTTTCATGTTGATTTTAAAATGACCTTTTTCATGTTTGAAATGTACTAACTCGTTTTTCCTCACAGCAGGTCAACTTGGCAGAGGTTGCAACTTTAGGGTCCCATTGAGTATATTTTTGGAGAAAGGGACATCTGTTGCACCACAATGCGGGAGGAGGGTGAGCAGCTAGATACAATTTCTTTCTTGGTAAGCATTTTGTTGTGTTTTTTACTTTTAGAATTTTGGTTTTTCATGTTGATTTTAAAATGACCTTTTTCATGTTTGAAATGTACTAACTCGTTTTTTCCTCATAGCAGGTCAACTTGGCAGTGGTTGCAACATTACGGTCCCATTGAGTACATTTTTGGAGAAAGGGACATCTGTTGCACCACACGGCGTGAGGAGGGTGAGCAGCTCGATACAATTTCTTCCTTGGTAAGCATTTTTTTGTGTTTTATACTTTTGGAATTTTGGGTTTTCATGTTGATTTTAAATTGACCTTTTTCATGTTTGAAATGTACTAACTCGTTTTTTCCTCACAGCAGGTCAACTTGGCAGTGGTTGCAACATTAAGGTCCCATTGAGTACATTTTTGGACAAAGGGACATCTGTTGCACCGCAGGGCGGGAGGAGGGTGAGCAGCTCGATACAATTTCTTCCTTGGTAAGCATTTTTTTGTGTGTTATACTTTTGGAATTTTGGTTTTTTATGTTGATTTTAAAATGACCTTTTTCATGTTTGAAATGTACTAACTCGTTTTTTCCTCACAGCAGGTCAACTTGGCAGTGGTTGCAACATTACGGTCCCATTGAGTACATTTTTGGAGAAAGGGACATCTGTTGCACCACAGGGCGGGAGGAGGGTGAGCAGCTCGATACAATTTCTTCCTTTGTTTTATACTTTTGGAATTTTGGTTTTTCATGTTGATTTTAAAATGACCTTTTTCATGTTTGAAATGTACTAACTCGTTTTTTCCTCACAGCAGGTGAACTTGGCAGTGGTTGCAACTTTAGGGTCTCATTGAGTACATTTTTGGAGAAAGGGACATCAGTTGCACCTCAGGGTTGGAGGAGGGTGAGCAGCTCGATACAAGTTCTTTCTTGGTAAGCATTTTTTTGTGTTTTATACTTTTGGAATTTTGGTTTTTCATGTTGATTTTAAAATGACCTTTTTCATGTTTGAAATGTACTAACTCGTTTTTTCCTCACAGCAGGTCAACTTGGCAGTGGTTGGAACATTACGGTCCCATTGAGTACATTTTTGGAGAAAGGGACATCTGTTGCACCACAGGGCGGGAGGAGGATGAGCAGCTCGATACAATTTCTTTCTGTGGTAAGCATTTTCTTGTGTTTTTTACTTTTGGATTTTCGGTTTTTCATGTTGATTTTAAAATGACCTTTTTCATGTTTGAAATGTACTAACTCGTTTTTTCCTCACAGCAGGTCAACTTGGCAGTGGTTGCAACATTACGGTCCCATTGAGTACATTTTTGGAGTAAGGGACATCTGTTGCACCACAGTGCGGGAGGAGGGTGAGCAGCTCGATACAATTTCTTCCTTGGTAAGCATTTTTTTGTGTTTTATACTTTTGGAATTTTGGTTTTTCATGTTGATTTTAAAATGACCTTTTTCATGTTTGAAATGTACTAACTCGTTTTTTCCTCACAGCAGGTCAACTTGGCAGTGGTTGCAACATTACGGTCCCATTGAGTACATTTTTGGAGAAAGGGACATCTGTTGCACCACAGGGCGGGAGGTGAGTGAGCAGCTCGATACAATTTCTTTCTGTGGTTAGCATTTTTTTGTGTTTTGTACTTTTGGAATTTTGGTTTTTCATGTTGATTTTAAAATGACCTTTTCCATGTTTGAAATGTACTAACTCGTTTTTTCCTCATAGCAGGTCAACTTGGCAGTGGTTGCAACATTACGGTCCCATTGAGTACATTTTTGGAGAAAGGGACATCTGTTGCACCACAGGGCGTGAGGAGGGTGAGCAGCTCGATACAATTTCTTCCTTGGTAAGCATTTTTTTGTGTTTTATACTTTTGGAATTTTGGGTTTTCATGTTGATTTTAAAATGACCTTTTTCATGTTTGAAATGTACTAACTCGTTTTTTCCTCACAGCAGGTCAACATGGCAGTGGTTGCAACATTAAGGTCCCATTGAGTACATTTTTGGAGAAAGGGACATCTGTTGCACCGCAGGGCGGGAGGAGGGTGAGCAGCTCGATACAATTTCTTCCTTGGTAAGCATTTTTTTGTGTGTTATAATTTTGGAATTTTGGTTTTTCATGTTGATTTTAAAATGACCTTTTTCATGTTTGAAATGTACTAACTCGTTTTTTCCTCACAGCAGGTCAACTTGGCAGAGGTTGCAACTTTAGGGTCCCATTGAGTATATTTTTGGAGAAAGGGACATCTGTTGCACCACAGGGCGGGAGGAGGGTGAGCAGCTAGATACAATTTCTTTCTTGGTAAGCATTTTGTTGTGTTTTTTACTTTTAGAATTTTTGTTTTTCATGTTGATTTTAAAATGACCTTTTTCATGTTTGAAATGTACTAACTCGTTTTTTCCTCATAGCAGGTCAACTTGGCAGTGGTTGCAACATTACGGTCCCATTGAGTACATTTTTGGAGAAAGGGACATCTGTTGCACCACACGGCGTGAGGAGGGTGAGCAGCTCGATACAATTTCTTCCTTGGTAAGCATTTTTTTGTGTTTTATACTTTTGGAATTTTGGGTTTTCATGTTGATTTTAAATTGACCTTTTTCATGTTTGAAATGTACTAACTCGTTTTTTCCTCACAGCATGTCAACTTGGCAGTGGTTGCAACATTAAGGTCCCATTGAGTACATTTTTGGACAAAGGGACATCTGTTGCACCGCAGGGCGGGAGGAGGGTGAGCAGCTCGATACAATTTCTTCCTTTGTTTTATACTTTTGGAATTTTGGTTTTTCATGTTGATTTTAAAATGACCTTTTTCATGTTTGAAATGTACTAACTCGTTTTTTCCTCACAGCAGGTGAACTTGGCAGTGGTTGCAACTTTAGGGTCTCATTGAGTACATTTTTGGAGAAAGGGACATCAGTTGCACCTCAGGGTTGGAGGAGGGTGAGCAGCTCGATACAAGTTCTTTCTTGGTAAGCATTTTTTTGTGTTTTATACTTTTGGAATTTTGGTTTTTCATGTTGATTTTAAAATGACCTTTTTCATGTTTGAAATGTACTAACTCGTTTTTTCCTCACAGCAGGTCAACTTGGCAGTGGTTGGAACATTACGGTCCCATTGAGTACATTTTTGGAGAAAGGGACATCTGTTGCACCACAGGGCGGGAGGAGGATGAGCAGCTCGATACAATTTCTTTCTGTGGTAAGCATTTTCTTGTGTTTTTTACTTTTGGATTTTCGGTTTTTCATGTTGATTTTAAAATGACCTTTTTCATGTTTGAAATGTACTAACTCGTTTTTTCCTCACAGCAGGTCAACTTGGCAGTGGTTGCAACATTACGGTCCCATTGAGTACATTTTTGGAGTAAGGGACATCTGTTGCACCACAGTGCGGGAGGAGGGTGAGCAGCTCGATACAATTTCTTCCTTGGTAAGCATTTTTTTGTGTTTTATACTTTTGGAATTTTGGTTTTTCATGTTGATTTTAAAATGACCTTTTTCATGTTTGAAATGTACTAACTCGTTTTTTCCTCACAGCAGGTCAACTTGGCAGTGGTTGCAACATTACGGTCCCATTGAGTACATTTTTGGAGAAAGGGACATCTGTTGCACCACAGGGCGGGAGGAGGGTGAGCAGCTCGATACAATTTCTTTTTGGTAAGCATTTTTTTGTGTTTTATACTTTTGGAATTTTGGTTTTTCATGTTGATTTTAAAATGACTATTTTCATGTTTGAAATGTACTAACTCGTTTTTTCCTCACAGCAGGTCAACTTGGCAGTGGTTGCAACATTACGGTCCTTTTGAGTACATTTTTGGAGAAAGGTACATCTGTTGCAACACCGGGCGGGAGGAGGGTGCCGAGCTCGAGACAATTTCTTTCTGTGGTAAGAATTTTTTTGTGTTTTATACTTTCGGAGTTTTGGTTTTTCATGTTGATTTTAAAATGACCTTTTTCATGTTTGAAATGTACTAACTCGTTTTTCCTCACAGCAGGTCAACTTGGCAGAGGTTGCAACTTTAGGGTCCCATTGAGTATATTTTTGGAGAAAGGGACATCTGTTGCACCACAGTGAGGGAGGAGGGTGAGCAGCTAGATACAATTTCTTTCTTGGTAAGCATTTTGTTGTGTTTTTTACTTTTAGAATTTTGGTTTTTCATGTTGATTTTAAAATGACCTTTTTCATGTTTGAAATGTACTAACTCGTTTTTTCCTCATAGCAGGTCAACTTGGCAGTGGTTGCAACATTACGGTCCCATTGAGTACATTTTTGGAGAAAGGGACATCTGTTGCACCACACGGCGTGAGGAGGGTGAGCAGCTCGATACAATTTCTTCCTTGGTAAGCATTTTTTTGTGTTTTATACTTTTGGAATTTTGGGTTTTCATGTTGATTTTAAATTGACCTTTTTCATGTTTGAAATGTACTAACTCGTTTTTTCCTCACAGCAGGTCAACTTGGCAGTGGTTGCAACATTAAGGTCCCATTGAGTACATTTTTGGACAAAGGGACATCTGTTGCACCGCAGGGCGGGAGGAGGGTGAGCAGCTCGATACAATTTCTTCCTTGGTAAGCATTTTTTTGTGTGTTATACTTTTGGAATTTTGGTTTTTTATGTTGATTTTAAAATGACCTTTTTCATGTTTGAAATGTACTAACTCGTTTTTTCCTCACAGCAGGTCAACTTGGCAGTGGTTGCAACATTACGGTCCCATTGAGTACATTTTTGGAGAAAGGGACATCTGTTGCACCACAGGGCGGGAGGAGGGTGAGCAGCTCGATACAATTTCTTCCTTTGTTTTATACTTTTGGAATTTTGGTTTTTCATGTTGATTTTAAAATGACCTTTTTCATGTTTGAAATGTACTAACTCGTTTTTTCCTCACAGCAGGTGAACTTGGCAGTGGTTGCAACTTTAGGGTCTCATTGAGTACATTTTTGGAGAAAGGGACATCAGTTGCACCTCAGGGTTGGAGGAGGGTGAGCAGCTCGATACAAGTTCTTTCTTGGTAAGCATTTTTTTGTGTTTTATACTTTTGGAATTTTGGTTTTTCATGTTGATTTTAAAATGACCTTTTTCATGTTTGAAATGTACTAACTCGTTTTTTCCTCACAGCAGGTCAACTTGGCAGTGGTTGGAACATTACGGTCCCATTGAGTACATTTTTGGAGAAAGGGACATCTGTTGCACCACAGGGCGGGAGGAGGATGAGCAGCTCGATACAATTTCTTTCTGTGGTAAGCATTTTCTTGTGTTTTTTACTTTTGGATTTTCGGTTTTTCATGTTGATTTTAAAATGACCTTTTTCATGTTTGAAATGTACTAACTCGTTTTTTCCTCACAGCAGGTCAACTTGGCAGTGGTTGCAACATTACGGTCCCATTGAGTACATTTTTGGAGTAAGGGACATCTGTTGCACCACAGTGCGGGAGGAGGGTGAGCAGCTCGATACAATTTCTTCCTTGGTAAGCATTTTTTTGTGTTTTATACTTTTGGAATTTTGGTTTTTCATGTTGATTTTAAAATGACCTTTTTCATGTTTGAAATGTACTAACTCGTTTTTTCCTCACAGCAGGTCAACTTGGCAGTGGTTGCAACATTACGGTCCCATTGAGTACATTTTTGGAGAAAGGGACATGTGTTGCACCACAGGGCGGGAGGTGAGTGAGCAGCTCGATACAATTTCTTTCTGTGGTTAGCATTTTTTTGTGTTTTGTACTTTTGGAATTTTGGTTTTTCATGTTGATTTTAAAATGACCTTTTCCATGTTTGAAATGTACTAACTCGTTTTTTCCTCATAGCAGGTCAACTTGGCAGTGGTTGCAACATTACGGTCCCATTGAGTACATTTTTGGAGAAAGGGACATCTGTTGCACCACAGGGCGTGAGGAGGGTGAGCAGCTCGATACAATTTCTTCCTTGGTAAGCATTTTTTTGTGTTTTATACTTTTGGAATTTTGGGTTTTCATGTTGATTTTAAAATGACCTTTTTCATGTTTGAAATGTACTAACTCGTTTTTTCCTCACAGCAGGTCAACATGGCAGTGGTTGCAACATTAAGGTCCCATTGAGTACATTTTTGGAGAAAGGGACATCTGTTGCACCGCAGGGCGGGAGGAGGGTGAGCAGCTCGATACAATTTCTTCCTTGGTAAGCATTTTTTTGTGTGTTATAATTTTGGAATTTTGGTTTTTCATGTTGATTTTAAAATGACCTTTTTCATGTTTGAAATGTACTAACTCGTTTTTTCCTCACAGCAGGTCAACTTGGCAGAGGTTGCAACTTTAGGGTCCCATTGAGTATATTTTTGGAGAAAGGGACATCTGTTGCACCACAGGGCGGGAGGAGGGTGAGCAGCTAGATACAATTTCTTTCTTGGTAAGCATTTTGTTGTGTTTTTTACTTTTAGAATTTTGGTTTTTCATGTTGATTTTAAAATGACCTTTTTCATGTTTGAAATGTACTAACTCGTTTTTTCCTCATAGCAGGTCAACTTGGCAGTGGTTGCAACATTACGGTCCCATTGAGTACATTTTTGGAGAAAGGGACATCTGTTGCACCACACGGCGTGAGGAGGGTGAGCAGCTCGATACAATTTCTTCCTTGGTAAGCATTTTTTTGTGTTTTATACTTTTGGAATTTTGGGTTTTCATGTTGATTTTAAATTGACCTTTTTCATGTTTGAAATGTACTAACTCGTTTTTTCCTCACAGCAGGTCAACTTGGCAGTGGTTGCAACATTAAGGTCCCATTGAGTACATTTTTGGACAAAGGGACATCTGTTGCACCGCAGGGCGGGAGGAGGGTGAGCAGCTCGATACAATTTCTTCCTTTGTTTTATACTTTTGGAATTTTGGTTTTTCATGTTGATTTTAAAATGACCTTTTTCATGTTTGAAATGTACTAACTCGTTTTTTCCTCACAGCAGGTGAACTTGGCAGTGGTTGCAACTTTAGGGTCTCATTGAGTACATTTTTGGAGAAAGGGACATCAGTTGCACCTCAGGGTTGGAGGAGGGTGAGCAGCTCGATACAAGTTCTTTCTTGGTAAGCATTTTTTTGTGTTTTATACTTTTGGAATTTTGGTTTTTCATGTTGATTTTAAAATGACCTTTTTCATGTTTGAAATGTACTAACTCGTTTTTTCCTCACAGCAGGTCAACTTGGCAGTGGTTGGAACATTACGGTCCCATTGAGTACATTTTTGGAGAAAGGGACATCTGTTGCACCACAGGGCGGGAGGAGGATGAGCAGCTCGATACAATTTCTTTCTGTGGTAAGCATTTTCTTGTGTTTTTTACTTTTGGATTTTCGGTTTTTCATGTTGATTTTAAAATGACCTTTTTCATGTTTGAAATGTACTAACTCGTTTTTTCCTCACAGCAGGTCAACTTGGCAGTGGTTGCAACATTACGGTCCCATTGAGTACATTTTTGGAGTAAGGGACATCTGTTGCACCACAGTGCGGGAGGAGGGTGAGCAGCTCGATACAATTTCTTCCTTGGTAAGCATTTTTTTGTGTTTTATACTTTTGGAATTTTGGTTTTTCATGTTGATTTTAAAATGACCTTTTTCATGTTTGAAATGTACTAACTCGTTTTTTCCTCACAGCAGGTCAACTTGGCAGTGGTTGCAACATTACGGTCCCATTGAGTACATTTTTGGAGAAAGGGACATCTGTTGCACCACAGGGCGGGAGGTGAGTGAGCAGCTCGATACAATTTCTTTCTGTGGTTAGCATTTTTTTGTGTTTTGTACTTTTGGAATTTTGGTTTTTCATGTTGATTTTAAAATGACCTTTTCCATGTTTGAAATGTACTAACTCGTTTTTTCCTCATAGCAGGTCAACTTGGCAGTGGTTGCAACATTACGGTCCCATTGAGTACATTTTTGGAGAAAGGGACATCTGTTGCACCACAGGGCGTGAGGAGGGTGAGCAGCTCGATACAATTTCTTCCTTGGTAAGCATTTTTTTGTGTTTTATACTTTTGGAATTTTGGGTTTTCATGTTGATTTTAAAATGACCTTTTTCATGTTTGAAATGTACGAACTCGTTTTTTCCTCACAGCAGGTCAACATGGCAGTGGTTGCAACATTAAGGTCCCATTGAGTACATTTTTGGAGAAAGGGACATCTGTTGCACCGCAGGGCGGGAGGAGGGTGAGCAGCTCGATACAATTTCTTCCTTGGTAAGCATTTTTTTGTGTGTTATAATTTTGGAATTTTGGTTTTTCATGTTGATTTTAAAATGACCTTTTTCATGTTTGAAATGTACTAACTCGTTTTTTCCTCACAGCAGGTCAACTTGGCAGTGGTTGCAACATTACGGTCCCATTGAGTACATTTTTGGAGAAAGGGACATCTGTTGCACCACAGGGCGGGAGGAGGGTGAGCAGCTCGATACAATTTCTTCCTTTGTTTTATACTTTTGGAATTTTGGTTTTTCATGTTGATTTTAAAATGACCTTTTTCATGTTTGAAATGTACTAACTCGTTTTTTCCTCACAGCAGGTCAACTTGGCAGAGGTTGCAACTTTAGGGTCCCATTGAGTACATTTTTGGAGAAAGGGACATCTGTTGCACCACAGGGCAGGAGGAGGGTGAGCAGCTCGATACAATTTCTACCTTGGTAAGCATTTTTTTGTGTTTTATACTTTTGGAATTTTGGTTTTTCATGTTGATTTTAAAATGACCTTTTTCATGTTTGAAATGTACTAACTCGTTTTCTCCTCACAGCAGGTCAACTTGCCAGCGGTTGCAACATTACGGTCCCATTGAGTACATTTTTGGAGAAAGGGACATCTGTTGCACCACAGGGCGTGAGGAGGGTGAGCAGCTCGATACAATTTCTTCCTTGGTAAGCATTTTTTTGTGTTTTATACTTTTGGAATTTTGGTTTTTCATGTTGATTTTAAAATGACCTTTTTCATGTTTGAAATGTACTAACTCGTTTTCTCCTCACAGCAGGTCAACTTGCCAGCGGTTGCAACATTACGGTCCCATTGAGTACATTTTTGGAGAAAGGGACATCTGTTGCACCACAGGGCGTGAGGAGGGTGAGCAGCTCGATACAATTTCTTCCTTGGTAAGCATTTTTTTGTGTTTTATACTTTTGGAATTTTGGTTTTTCATGTTGATTTTAAAATGACCTTTTTCATGTTTGAAATGTACTAACTCGTTTTCTCCTCACAGCAGGTCAACTTGCCAGCGGTTGCAACATTACGGTCCCATTGAGTACATTTTTGGAGAAAGGGACATCTGTTGCACCACAGGGCGTGAGGAGGGTGAGCAGCTCGATACAATTTCTTTCTTGGTAAGCATTTTTTTGTGTTTTATACTTTTGGAATTTTGGTTTTTCATGTTGATTTTAAAATGACCTTTTTCATGTTTGAAATGTACTAACTCGTTTTCTCCTCACAACAGGTCAACTTGCCAGCGGTTGCAACATTACGGTCCCATTGAGTACATTTTTGGAGAAAGGGACATCTGTTGCACCACCGGGCGTGAGGAGGGTGAGCAGCTCGATACAATTTCTTCCTTGGTAAGCATTTTTTTGTGTTTTATACTTTTGGAATTTTGGTTTTTCATGTTGATTTTAAAATGACCTTTTTCATGTTTGAAATGTACTAACTCGTTTTCTCCTCACAGCAGGTCAACTTGCCAGCGGTTGCAACATTACGGTCCCATTGAGTACATTTTTGGAGAAAGGGACATCTGTTGCACCACAGGGCGTGAGGAGGGTGAGCAGCTCGATACAATTTCTTCCTTGGTAAGCATTTTTTTGTGTTTTATACTTTTGGAATTTTGGGTTTTCATGTTGATTTTAAAATGACCTTTTTCATGTTTGAAATGTACTAACTCGTTTTTTCCTCACAGCAGGTCAACTTGGCAGTGGTTGCAACATTAAGGTCCCATTGAGTACATTTTTGGAGAAAGGGACATCTGTTGCACCGCAGGGCGGGAGGAGGGTGAGCAGCTCGATACAATTTCTTCCATGGTAAGCATTTTTTTGTGTGTTATACTTTTGGAATTTTGGTTTTTCATGTTGATTTTAAAATGACCTTTTTCATGTTTGAAATGTACTAACTCGTTTTTTCCTCACAGCAGGTCAACTTGGCAGTGGTTGCAACATTACGGTCCCATTGAGTACATTTTTGGAGAAAGGGACATCTGTTGCACCACAGGGCGGGAGGAGGGTGAGCAGCTCGATACAATTTCTTCCTTTGTTTTATACTTTTGGAATTTTGGTTTTTCATGTTGATTTTAAAATGACCTTTTTCATGTTTGAAATGTACTAACTCGTTTTTTCCTCACAGCAGGTCAACTTGGCAGAGGTTGCAACTTTAGGGTCCCATTGAGTACATTTTTGGAGAAAGGGACATCTGTTGCACCACAGGGCAGGAGGAGGGTGAGCAGCTCGATACAATTTCTACCTTGGTAAGCATTTTTTTGTGTTTTATACTTTTGGAATTTTGGTTTTTCATGTTGATTTTAAAATGACCTTTTTCATGTTTGAAATGTACTAACTCGTTTTTTCCTCACAGCAGGTCAACTTGGCAGTGGTTGCAACATTACGGTCCCATTGAGTACATTTTTGGAGAAAGGGACATCTGTTGCACCACATGGCGGGAGGAGGGTGAGCAGCTCGATACAATTTCCTTCTGTGGTAAGCATTTTTTTGTGTATTATACTTTTGGAATTTTGGTTTTTCATGTTAATTTTAAAATGACCTTTTTCATGTTTGAAATGTACTAACTCGTTTTTTCCTCACAGCAGGTCAACTTGGCAGTGGTTGCAACTTTAGGGTCCCATTGAGTACATTTTTTGGAGAAAGGGACATCTGTTGCACCACAGGGCGCGAGGATGGTGAGCAGCTCGATACAATTTCTTTCTTTGGTAAGCATTTTTTTGTGTTTTATACTTTTGGAATTTTGGTTTTCCATGTTGATTTTAAAATGACCTTTTTCATGTTTGAAATGTACTAACTCGTTTTTTCCTCACAGCAGGTCAACTTGGCAGTGGTTGCAACATTACGGTCCCATTGAGTACATTTTTGGAGAAAGGGACATCTGTTGCACCACAGGGCGGGAGGAGGGTGAGCAGCTCGATACAATTTCTTCCTTGGTAAGCATTTTTTTGTGTTTTATACTTTTGGAATTTTGGTTTTTCATGTTGATTTTAAAATGACCTTTTTCATGTTTGAAATGTACTAACTCGTTTTTTCCTCAAAGCAGGTCAACTTGGCAGTGGTTGCAACATTAGGGTTCCATTGAGTACATTTTTGGAGAAAGGGACATCTGTTGCACCACAGGGCGGGAGGAGGGTGAGCAGCTCGATACAATTTCTTTCTTGGTAAACATTTTTTTGTGTTTTATACTTTTGGAGTTTTGGTTTTTCATGTTGATTTTAAAATGACCTTTTTCATGTTTGAAATGTACTAACTCGTTTCTTCCTCACAGCAGGTCAACTTGGCAGTGGTTGCAACATTACGGTCCCATTGAGTTCATTTTTGGAGAAAGGGACATCTGTTGCACCACAGGGCGGGAGGATGGTGAGCAGCTCGATACAATTTCTTTCTGTGGTAAGCATTTTTTGTGTTTTATACTTTTGGAATTTTGGTTTCTCATGTTGTTTTTAAAATGACCTTTTTCATGTTTGAATGTACTAACTCGTTTTTTCCTCACAGCAGGTCAACTTGGCAGTGGTTGCAACATTACGGTCCCATTGAGTACATTTTTGGAGAGAGGGACATCTGTTGCCCCACAGGGTGGAGGAGGGTGAGCAGCTCGATACAATTTCTTTCTTGGTAAGCATTTTTTTGTGTTTTTTACTTTTAGAATTTTGGTTTTTCATGTTGATTTTAAAATGACCTTTTTCATGTTTGAAATGTACTAACTCGTTTTTTTCTCACAGCAGGTCAACTTGGCAGTGGTTGCAACATTACGGTCCCATTGAGTACATTTTTGGAGAAAGGGACATCTGTTGCACCACAGGGCGGGAGGAGGGTGCGGAGCTGAAACAATTTTTTTCTGTGGTAAGCATTTTTTTGTGTTTTATACTTTTGGAATTTTGGTTTTTCATGTTGATTTTAAAATGACCTTTTTCATGTTTGAAATGTACTAACTCGTTTTTCCTCACAGCAGGTCAACTTGGCAGTGGTTGCAACATTACGGTCCCATTGAGTACATTTTTGGAGAAAGGGACATCTGTTGCACCACAGGGCGGGAGGAGGGTGAGCAGCTCGATACAATTTCTTCCTTGGTAAGCATTTTTTTGTGTTTTATACTATTGGAATTTTGGTTTTTCATGTTGATTTTATAATGACGTGTTTCATGTTTGAAATGTACTAACTCGTTTTTTTCCTCACACCAGGTCAATTTGGCAGTGGTTGCAACATTAGGGTCCCATTGAGTACATTTTTGGAGAAAGGGACATCTGTTGCACCACAGGGCGGGAGGAGGGTGAGCAGCTCGATACAATTTCTTCCTTTGTTTTATACTTTTGGAATTTTGGTTTTTCATGTTGATTTTAAAATGACCTTTTTCATGTTTGAAATGTACTAACTCGTTTTTTCCTCACAGCAGGTCAACTTGGCAGAGGTTGCAACTTTAGGGTCCCATGGAGTACATTTTTGGAGAAAGGGACATCTGTTGCACCACAGGGCAGGAGGAGGGTGAGCAGCTCGATACAATTTCTACCTTGGTAAGCATTTTTTTGTGTTTTATACATTTGGAATTTTGGTTTTTCATGTTGATTTTAAAATGACCTTTTTCATGTTTGAAATGTACTAACTCGTTTTCTCCTCACAGCAGGTCAACTTGCCAGCGGTTGCAACATTACGGTCCCATTGAGTACATTTTTTGGAGAAAGGGACATCTGTTGCACCACAGGGCGGGAGGAGGGTGAGCAGCTCGATACAATTTCTACCTTGGTAAGCATTTTTTTGTGTTTTATACTTTTTGAATTTCGTTTTTCATGTTGATTTTAAAATGACCTTTTTCATGTTTGAAATGTACTAACTCGTTTTTTCCTCACAGCAGGTCAACTTGCCAGCGGTTGCAACATTACGGTCCCATTGAGTACATTTTTTGGAGAAAGGGACATCTGTTGCACCACAGGGCGGGAGGAGGGTGAGCAGCTCGATACAATTTCTTTCTGTGGTAAGCATTTTTTTGTGTTTTATACTTTTGGAATTTTGGTTTTTCATGTTAATTTTAAAATGACCTTTTTCATGTTGGAAATGTACTAACTCGTTTTTTCCTCACAGCAGGTCAACTTGGCAGTGGTTGCAACATTACGGTCCCATTGAGTACATTTTTTGGAGAAAGGGACATCTGTTGCACCACAGGGCGGGAGGAGGGTGAGCAGCTCGATACAATTTCTACCTTGGTAAGCATTTTTTTGTGTTTTATACTTTTTGAATTTTGGTTTTTCATGTTGATTTTAAAATGACCTTTTTCATGTTTGAAATGTACTAACTCGTTTTCTCCTCACAGCAGGTCAACTTGCCAGCGGTTGCAACATTACGGTCCCATTGAGTACATTTTTGGAGAAAGGGACATCTGTTGCACCACAGGGCGGGAGGAGGGTGAGCAGCTCGATACAATTTCTTCCTTGGTAAGCATTTTTTTGTGTTTTATACTTTTGGAATTTTGGTTTTTCATGTTAATTTTAAAATGACCTTTTTCATGTTTGAAATGTACTAACTCGTTTTCTCCTCACAGCAGGTCAACTTGCCAGCGGTTGCAACATTACGGTCCCATTGAGTACATTTTTTGAGAAAGGGACATCTGTTGCACCACAGGGCGGGAGGAGGGAGAGCAGCTCGATACAATTTCTTCCTTGGTAAGCATTTTTTTGTGTTTTATACTTTTGGAATTTTGGTTTTTCATGTTGATTTTAAAATGACCTTTTTCATGTTTGAAATGTACTAACTCGTTTTTTCCTCACAGCAGGTCAACTTGCCAGCGGTTGCAACATTGGGGTCCTATTGAGTACATTTTTGGAGAAAGGGACATCTGTTGCACCACAGGGCGGGAGGAGGGTGAGCAGCTCGATACAATTTCTTCCTTGGTAAGCATTTTTTTGTGTTTTATACTTTTGGAATTTTGGTTTTTCATGTTGATTTTAAAATGACCTTTTTCATATTTGAAGTGTACTAACTCGTTTTTTTCCTCACAGCAGGTCAACTTGGCAGTGGTTGCAACATTAGGGTCCCATTGAGTACATTTTTGGAGAAAGGGACATCTGTTGCACCACAGGGCGGGAGGAGGGAGAGCAGCTCGATACAATTTCTTCCTTGGTAAGCATTTATTTGTGTTTTATACTTTTGGAATTTTGGTTTTTCATGTTGATTTTAAAATGACCTTTTTCATGTTTGAAATGTACTAACTCGTTTTTTTCCTCACAGCAGGTCAACTTGGCAGTGGTTGCAACATTAGGGTCCCATTGAGTACATTTTTGGAGAAAGGGACATCTGTTGCACCACAGGGCGGGAGGAGGGTGAGCAGCTCGATACAATTTCTTCCTTGGTAAACATTTTTTTGTGTTTTATACTTTTGGAATTTTGGTTTTTCATGTTGATTTTAAAATGACCTTTTTCATATTTGAAATGTACTAACTCGTTTTTTTCCTCACAGCAGGTCAACTTGGCAGTGGTTGCAACATTAGGGTCCCATTGAGTACATTTTTGGAGAAAGGGACATCTGTTGCACCACAGGGCGGGAGGAGGGTGAGCAGCTCGATACAATTTCTTCCTTGGTAAGCATTTTTTTGTGTTTTATACTTTTGGAATTTTGGTTTTTCATGTTGATTTTAAAATGACCTTTTTCATATTTGAAATGTACTAACTCGTTTTTTTCCTCACAGCAGGTCAACTTGGCAGTGGTTGCAACATTAGGGTCCCATTGAGTACATTTTTGGAGAAAGGGACATCTGTTGCACCACAGGGCGGGAGGAGGGTGAGCAGCTCGATACAATTTCTTCCTTGGTAAGCATTTTTTTGGGTTTTATACTTTTGGAATTTTGGTTTTTCATGTTGATTTTAAAATGACCTTTTTCATATTTGAAATGTACTAACTCGTTTTTTTCCTCACAGCAGGTCAACTTGGCAGTGGTTGCAACATTAGGGTCCCATTGAGTACATTTTTGGAGAAAGGGACATCTGTTGCACCACAGGGCGGGAGGAGGGTGAGCAGCTCGATACAATTTCTTCCTTGGTAAGCATTTTTTTGTGTTTTATACTTTTGGAATTTTGGTTTTTCATGTTGATTTTAAAATGACCTTTTTCATATTTGAAATGTACTAACTCGTTTTTTCCTCACAGCAGGTCAACTTGGCAGTGGTTGCAACATTAGGGTCCCATTGAGTACATTTTTGGAGAAAGGGACATCTGTTGCACCACAGGGCGGGAGGAGGGTGAGCAGCTCGATACAATTTCTTCCTTGGTAAGCATTTTTTTGTGTTTTATACTTTTGGAATTTTGGTTTTTCATGTTGATTTTAAAATGACCTTTTTCATATTTGAAATGTACTAACTCGTTTTTTTCCTCACAGCAGGTCAACTTGGCAGTGGTTGCAACATTAGGGTCCCATTGAGTACATTTTTGGAGAAAGGGACATCTGTCGCACCACAGGGCGGGAGGAGGGAGAGCAGCTCGATACAATTTCTTCCTTGGTAAGCATTTTTTTGTGTTTTATACTTTTGGAATTTTGGTTTTTCATGTTGATTTTAAAATGACCTTTTTCATGTTTGAAATGTACTAACTCGTTTTTTTCCTCACAGCAGGTCAACTTGGCAGTGGTTGCAACATTAGGGTCCCATTGAGTACATTTTTGGAGAAAGGGACATCTGTTGCACCACAGGGCGGGAGGAGGGTGAGCAGCTCGATACAATTTCTTCCTTGGTAAGCATTTTTTTGTGTTTTATACTTTTGGAATTTTGGTTTTTCATGTTGATTTTAAAATGACCTTTTTCATATTTGAAATGTACTAACTCGTTTTTTTCCTCACAGCAGGTCAACTTGGCAGTGGTTGCAACATTAGGGTCCCATTGAGTACATTTTTGGAGAAAGGGACATCTGTTGCACCACAGGGCGGGAGGAGGGTGAGCAGCTCGATACAATTTCTTCCTTGGTAAGCATTTTTTTGTGTTTTATACTTTTGGAATTTTGGTTTTTCATGTTGATTTTAAAATGACCTTTTTCATATTTGAAATGTACTAACTCGTTTTTTTCCTCACAGCAGGTCAACTTGGCAGTGGTTGCAACATTAGGGTCCCATTGAGTACATTTTTGGAGAAAGGGACGTCTGTTGCACCACAGGGCGGGAGGAGGGTGAGCAGCTCGATACAATTTCTTTCTTTGGTAAGCATTTTTTTGTGTTTTATACTTTTGGAATTTTGGTTTTTCATGTTGATTTTAAAATGACCTTTTTCATATTTGAAATGTACTAACTCGTTTTTTTCCTCACAGCAGGTCAACTTGGCAGTGGTTGCAACATTAGGGTCCCATTGAGTACATTTTTGGAGAAAGGGACATCTGTTGCACCACAGGGCGGGAGGAGGGTGAGCAGCTCGATACAATTTCTTCCTTGGTAAGCATTTTTTTGTGTTTTATACTTTTGGAATTTTGGTTTTTCATGTTGATTTTAAAATGACCTTTTTCATATTTGAAATGTACTAACTCGTTTTTTTCCTCACAGCAGGTCAACTTGGCAGTGGTTGCAACATTAGGGTCCCATTGAGTACATTTTTGGAGAAAGGGACATCTGTTGCACCACAGGGCGGGAGGAGGGTGAGCAGCTCGATACAATTTCTTTCTTGGTAAGCATTTTTTTGTGTTTTATACTTTTGGAGTTTTGGTTTTTCATGTTGATTTTAAAATGACCTTTTTCATGTTTGAAATGTACTAACTCGTTTCTTCCTCACAGCAGGTCAACTTGGCAGTGGTTGCAACATTACGGTCCCATTGAGTACATTTTTGGAGAAAGGGACATCTGTTGCACCACAGGGCGGGAGGAGGGTGAGCAGCCCGATACAATTTCTTTCTGTGGTAAGCATTTTTTGTGTTTTATACTTTTGGAATTTTCGTTTTTCATGTTGTTTTTAAAATGACCTTTTTCATGTTTGAAAAGTACTAACTCGATTTTTCCACACAGCAGGTCAACTTGGCAGTGGTTGCAACATTATGGTCCCATTGAGTACATTTTTGGAGAGAGGGTCATCTGTTGCCCCACAGGGCGGGAGGAGGGTGAGCAGCTCGATACAATTTCTTTCTTGGTAAGCATTTTTTTGTGTTTTTTACTTTTGGAATTTTGGTTTTTCATGTTGATTTTAAAATGACCTTTTTCATGTTTGAAATGTACTAACTCGTTTTTTCCTCACAGCAGGTCAACTTGGCAGTGGTTGCAACATTACGGTCCCATTGAGTACATTTTTGGTGAAAGGGACATCTGTTGCACCACAGGGCGGGAGGAGGGTGCGGAACTGATACAATTTCTTCCTTGGTAAGCATTTTTTTGTGTTTTATTCTTTTGGAATTTTGGTTTTTCATGTTGATTTTAAAATGACCTTTTTCATGTTTGAAATGTACTAACTCGTTTTTTCCTCACAGCAGGTCAACTTGGCAGTGGTTGCAACATTACGGTCCCATTGAGTACATTTTTGGAGAAAGGGACATCTGTTGCACCACAGGGCGGAGGGAGGGTGAGCAGCTCGATACAATTTCTTCCTTGGTAAGCATTTTCTTGTGTTTTATACTATTGGAATTTTGGTTTTTCATGTTGATTTTAAAATGACTTTTTCATGTTTGAAATGTACTAACTCGTTTTTTTCCTCACAGCAGGTCAATTTGGCAGTGGTTGCAACATTAGGGTCCCATTGAGTACATTTTTGGAGAAAGGGACATCTGTTGCACCACAGGGCGGGAGGAGGGTGAGCAGCTCGATACAATTTCTTTCTGTGGTAAGCATTTTTTTGTGTTTTATACTTTTGGAATTTTGGTTTTTCATGTTAATTTTAAAATGACCTTTTTCATGTTTGAAATGTACTAACTCCTTTTTTCCTCACAGCAGGTCAACTTGGCAGTGGTTGCAACATTACGGTCCCATTGAGTACATTTTTTGGAGAAAGGGACATCTGTTGCACCACAGGGCGCGAGGATGGTGAGCAGCTCGATACAATTTCTTTCTTTGGTAAGCATTTTTTTGTGTTTTATACTTTTGGAATTTTGGTTTTTCATGTTGATTTTAAAATGACCTTTTTCATGTTTGAAATGTACTAACTCATTTTTTCCTCACAGCAGGTCAACTTGGCAGTGGTTGCAACATTACGGTCCCATTGAGTACATTTTTGGAGAAAGGGACATCTGTTGCACCACAGGGCGGGAGGAGGGTGAGCAGCTCGATACAATTTCTTCCTTGGTAAGCATTTTTTTGTGTTTTATACTTTTGGAATTTTGGTTTTTCATGTTGATTTTAAAATGACCTTTTTCATATTTGAAATGTACTAACTCGTTTTTTTCCTCACAGCAGGTCAACTTGGCAGTGGTTGCAACATTAGGGTCCCATTGAGTACATTTTTGGAGAAAGGGACATCTGTTGCACCACAGGGCGGGAGGAGGGTGAGCAGCTCGATACAATTTCTTTCTTGGTAAGCATTTTTTTGTGTTTTATACTTTTGGAGTTTTGGTTTTTCATGTTGATTTTAAAATGACCTTTTTCATGTTTGAAATGTACTAACTCGTTTCTTCCTCACAGCAGGTCAACTTGGCAGTGGTTGCAACATTACGGTCCCATTGAGTACATTTTTGGAGAAAGGGACATCTGTTGCACCACAGGGCGGGAGGAGGGTGAGCAGCTCGATTCAATTTCTTTCTGTGGTAAGCATTTTTTGTGTTTTATACTTTTGGAATTTTGGTTTTTCATGTTGTTTTTAAAATGACCTTTTTCATGTTTGAAAAGTACTAACTCGATTTTTCCACACAGCAGGTCAACTTGGCAGTGGTTGCAACATTACGGTCCCATTGAGTACATTTTTGGAGAGAGGGACATCTGTTGCCCCACAGGGCGGGAGGAGGGTGAGCAGCTCGATACAATTTCTTTCTTGGTAAGCATTTTTTTGTGTTTTTTACTTTTGGAATTTTGGTTTTTCATGTTGATTTTAAAATGACCTTTTTCATGTTTGAAATGTACTAACTCGTTTCTTCCTCACAGCAGGTCAACTTGGCAGAGGTTGCAACTTTAGGGTCCCATTGAGTATATTTTTGGAGAAAGGGACATCTGTTGCACCACAGGGCGGGAGGAGGGTGAGCAGCTAGATACAATTTCTTTCTTGGTAAGCATTTTGTTGTGTTTTTTACTTTTAGAATTTTGGTTTTTCGTGTTGATTTTAAAATGACCTTTTTCATGTTTGAAATGTACTAACTCGTTTTTTTCTCACAGCAGGTCAACTTGGCAGTGGTTGCAACATTACGGTCCCATTGAGTACATTTTTGGAGAAAGGGACATCTGTTGCACCACAGGGCGGGAGGAGGGTGCGGAGCTGAAACAATTTTTTTCTGTGGTAAGCATTTTTTTGTGTTTTATACTTTTGGAATTTTGGTTTTTCATGTTGATTTTAAAATGACCTTTTTCATGTTTGAAATGTACTAACTCGTTTCTTCCTCACAGCAGGTCAACTTGGCAGAGGTTGCACCTTTAGGGTCCCATTGAGTACATTTTTGGAGAAAGGGACATCTGTTGCACCACAGGGCAGGAGGAGGGTGAGCAGCTCAATACAATTTCTTCCTTGGTAAGCATTTTTTTGTGTTTTATACTTTTGGAATTTTGGTTTTTCATGTTGATTTTAAAATTACCTTTTTCATGTTTGAAATGTACCAACTCGTTTTTTCCTCACAGCAGGTCAACTTGGCAGTGGTTGTAACATTACGGTCCCATTGAGTACATTTTTGGAGAAAGGGACATCTTTGCACCACAGGGCGGGAGGAGGGTGAGCAGCTCGATACAATTTCTTCCTTGGTAAGCATTTTTTTTGTGTTTTATACTTTTGGAATTTTGGTTTTTCATGTTTGTTTTAAAATGACCTTTTTCATGTTTGAAATGTACTAACTAGTTTTTTCCTCACAGCAGGTCAACTTGGTAGTGGTTGCAACATTACGGTCCCATTGAGTACATTTTTGGAGAATGGGACATCTGTTGCACCACAGGGCGGGAGGAGGATGAGCAGCTCGATACAATTTCTTTCTGTGGTAAGCATTTTCTTGTGTTTTATACTTTTGGATTTTCGGTTTTTCATGTTGATTTTAAAATGACCTTTTTCATGTTTGAATTGTACTAACTCGTTTTTCCTCACAGCAGGTCAACTTGGCAGTGGTTGCAACATTACGGTCCCATTGAGTACATTTTTGGAGTAAGGGACATCTGTTGCACCACAGGGCGGGAGGAGGGTGAGCAGCTCGATACAATTTCTTCCTTGGTAAGCATTTTTTTGTGTTTTAAACTTTTGGAATTTTGGTTTTTCATGTTGATTTTAAAATGACCTTTTTCATGTTTGAAATGTACTAACTCGTTTTTTCCTCACAGCAGGTCAACTTGCAGTGGTTGCAACATTACGGTCCCATTGAGTACATTTTTGGAGAAAGGGACATCTGTTGCACCACAGGGCGGGAGGTGAGTGAGCAGCTCGATACAATTTCTTTCTGTGGTTAGCATTTTTTTGTGTTTTGTACTTTTGGAATTTTGGTTTTTCATGTTGATTTTAAAATGACCTTTTTCATGTTTGAAATGTACTAACTCATTTTTTCCTCATAGCAGGTCAACTTGGCAGTGGTTGCAACATTACGGTCCCATTGAGTACATTTTTGGCGAAAGGGACATCTGTTGCACCACAGGGCGTGAGGAGGATGAGCAGCTCGATACAATTTCTTCCTTGGTAAGCATTTTTTTGTGTTTTATACTTTTGGAATTTTGGGTTTTCATGTTGATTTTAAAATGACCTTTTTCATGTTTGAAATGTACTAACTCGTTTTTTCCTCACAGCAGGTCAACTTGGCAGTGGTTGCAACATTACGGTCCCATTGAGTACATTTTTGGAGAAAGGGACATCTGTTGCACCACAGGGCGGGAGGAGGGTGAGCAGCTCGATACAATTTCTTCCTTTGTTTTATACTTTTGGAATTTTGGTTTTTCATGTTGATTTTAAAATGACCTTTTTCATGTTTGAAATGTACTAACTCGTTTTTTCCTCACACCAGGTCAACTTGGCAGTGGTTGCAACTTTAGGGTCTCATTGAGTACATTTTTGGAGAAAGGGACATCTGTTGCACCACAGGGTTGGAGGAGGGTGAGCAGCTCGATACAAGTTCTTTCTTGGTAAGCATTTTTTTGTGTTTTATACTTTTGGAATTTTGGTTTTTCATGTTGATTTTAAAATGACCTTTTTCATGTTTGAAATGTACTACCTCATTTTTTCCTCACAGCAGGTCAACTTGGCAGTGGTTGCAACATTACGGTCCCATTGAGTACATTTTTGGAGAAAGGGACATCTGTTGCACCACAGGGCGGGAGGAGGGTGAGCAGCTCGATACAATTTCTTCCTTTGTTTTATACTTTTGGAATTTTGGTTTTTCATGTTGATTTTAAAATGACCTTTTTCATGTTTGAAATATACTAACTCGTTTTTTTCCTCACAGCAGGTCAACTTGGCAGTGGTTGCAACATTAGGGTCCCATTGAGTACATTTTTGGAGAAAGGGACATCTGTTGCACCACAGGGCGGGAGGAGGGTGAGCAGCTCGATACAATTTCTTTCTTGGTAAGCATTTTTTTGTGTTTTATACTTTTGGAGTTTTGGTTTTTCATGTTGATTTTAAAATGACCTTTTTCATGTTTGAAATGTACTAACTCGTTTCTTCCTCACAGCAGGTCAACTTGGCAGTGGTTGCAACATTACGGTCCCATTGAGTACATTTTTGGAGAAAGGGACATCTGTTGCACCACAGGGCGGGAGGAGGGTGAGCAGCTCGATACAATTTCTTTCTGTGGTAAGCATTTTTTGTGTTTTATACTTTTGGAATTTTGGTTTTTCATGTTGTTTTTAAAATGACCTTTTTCATGTTTGAAAAGTACTAACTTGTTTTTTCCACACAGCAGGTCAACTTGGCAGTGGTTGCAACATTACGGTCCCATTGAGTACATTTTTGGAGAGAGGGACATCTGTTGCACCACAGGGCGGGAGGAGGGTGAGCAGCTCGATACAATTTCTTTCTTGGTAAGCATTTTTTTGTGTTTTTTACTTTTGGAATTTT